>NC_071546.1:6610271-6929350 GCF_026979565.1 Vidua chalybeata
GACAATTCTGAAACTGTGACTCCTGTTCTTTAGAAGAGGAGGTGGAGGGTGTGTTGAGAAGGGTGTATTGAGGAATGAATAATTCAGAATGACCCCTTCCCTCCTGATGCTTGTCTCCCCCAAGCTTCCATGGGAGGCAGCTGTTCAGGCTGTGCATGGGAGGATCAGGAATGCTTGGTCTGCCATGTCTGAGCACCAGGGGTTTGCACTAAAACTAATTTGTGGGGCTGTTTCATTTTGACCCTGAAGGAAACTCCACCAATGGAGCATGGCAGAGATGAGGCATGTGGGGATACTCTGTGCTGCTGTAAGTTTTATTTACAAAAGGAGTTTATTGCCTGTTTTCCACCCCTGCCTCTCATTGTCCTTGTTTGTGAAAGCATGACTCTAGATTAGCAGAGGGAGGACCTCGCTCTTCTAAAGTTACTAAACAAGCACTGAGAGTTGAGTTTTTAGATTAATCTGTTTTCATTGCAAAAAGTGGTTCCTGGAGGAGATTTGATTTCAAGCTGTCCGTGGTCCTTGGGCTTCACGTGCATCAGGAAGCATTGGCTGGATGTGTTAGTCAGGAACTCGTTCCCAGGGCTCCTGGGCACACTTTTCCTGCAGAAGGACGTTAGCAGGGATCCCTGGGAGCTTCACATTGCTCTGCTGAGCTCACACTGCTCCTACGTGGGCACTCACAGTCCACCAGGGCACCACTGGCAGCACAGAGATGTCCTTTAGTGGCACAGGGTTTCTGTGCCTAGGAAGAGCACTCCATCAGCTTCTTCACACAAATTTCATAATCCTCTTCCTGATTATTTACACACTGTACAGAGAATTTGGATATACCGATCTCATTTTGGTGCTTCTCTGTCAGCCTGATTTTCCTGTTTATTCCTGCTTGAACTGACAGCTGTAGCAACTGTGTCTTTCCTCGGGGTGGGCACAACCTCTGGCACAATGGGGTTCAAGTCTGGGGCTGGTGCTTCTAGATGCTACAGTAATGCAAATAAATAACTGCTGGAGGAGCCCTGGCCTCTAGACACCTCTGTCATACTGGGAGTGCTGGTTGGCCTTACAACTTTATCAGCCTCTTTAAGACTTGGAATTGTGCCTTGCTGTGGAGGAAATGTCCACACTGTGGAAGCAGTGGTGCCAAATCATTTCCCCAAATGACTTCCCCTCTGGGTGGTAAAGCACATTTTTCTGTTTTGTTTTCATTCCATCATATTCTGTATCTCAAGAGAAAGAGGTCCCCCCCCCCCCCCCCATCTACAGTTTGGTTTCCATATTGTTTACTTAAAGAGAAGGTAACTTCATACACTGTGGAAATGTTTCCTACTCCCCATTAGTGATTAATACCAATAAAGCTAAAATGAAACTTAGAGGATAAATGACAGATAGCAACCAATGAGATTTCCTGAAAGAGTTTTAAAGGCTAATGATCCTTGAAATGTATAAAAATAAATTGCTTCATTAAAAACCATTTTACAAAATAATTTCTTCCTAGCAGCATATTTTCTTCAAAACAGTTCCCCTGTGTAACCACACCTGGGTAGTAAAATTTGATTCAGTGTTGTTCCTATGGGGCCACAGTCAAATGCCCTGATTAGATCTGTGTCCCTGTGCCTCATCAGGGGAGCAGGTTTGGGGCTGGAAATGAGAGACATGTTCAAGGCAAGTCTGTTGGAGTTTTTACTTTCAGCCCAGAGCCAGTGCCCTTGTTTCTGGGACAGCAACAAGCATGTTTAAACGTGAGTGACAGAGCTTCTGTGTAATGGGCACAGTGCTTGTGAGTCACACATGGCTGAAACCGCAGCCATTCTGCTCTAATTAAAGAGAACTTCACTAGGAATGTGTAATAATTAGCTCGGTGTGTAGTACACCATCCATGTCAGCAGTGTCTGCCACAAAGGTTGATTGAAATGTGCTCACCCTCCCTACTTTGTCCTCCCTGTTAGAGCCCCTCAGTCAATTCATTGTTGTCCTGTCATACAATAACAGGATCCACAGAAATCTGCAGAAAATTAGAGCAGAGACTCTGTTTAAGTGGGTGGGTTTCCTCTACTGAAGTCACACAGCATGCTAAAGCAAGGCAGATTTATACCTCAAGATGAGATGCCTGACCTACTGAAGATGAATTAACAACAAAAAGAAAATTCTGTTGTGGGAATGTGGGCTTTTCCCAAGTTTTCTGCTGTTGTTCATTTTGAACAGGCACAATGCTTTTGTGCTGTGACTGTTTATCAAATTAAATACAGATTATTTTTGCTTCTGTTTTTGAACTGTTTAATGAATAAGAAAATGCACTGCTGGTAACTTTGTTGGTGTCACTGTGTTTCTGTGCTCTTGCTGTGGATTTAGGAACAAGGTTCGTTGTTTGGGGTCAGGAGGGGTGGTTGGCTTGCTAACTTGGTGGGGCAGTGAAGTGACAGCCCTTCCACAGGTTCAGTGGTGTCTCAACAGGGAAAAACATTAATTTTCCAGGATGAATTAACCAAACTGACTTAAGTAGAGCTGCAGGTAGCATCATCCTTCTCCAGGAGAATTCACTAAAGGCTTTGTCACTGATGCTGGCAGGAGCAGGATCTGGGTGTGAGAAGTTTCAAATGTGCTTATGAAGGTGCAGAAGATATTTTAGAGCTGCCAGCACATGCATCTTCACTTCAGTGGTTTAAAAATGCTACAGGCAGCCAGAGCTTCTGCACCATGTCCTTCCCTTTCAGGAAGCAGTTTGGGACCCTCTTGGGGAGGGGCTGAGACCCACACGTGGTTGGGATGGGAGCTGCTGGGACAGGAGAATCACAGGGAGCAAATGGGCACAGTCAGGGGCATTGGGTGCATTGCCATTCCCAACACCAGCTGGAGTGACAGGTCCTGAATTTGTGCTGTGTCTTGTCTTTTTTTTATTTTATTTTTTTTTTGTAAATTTTATGTTATTTGTTTTTTTTAAAGCAATGTTGTTATTTGGGTGTAGCTGCCATTGGGGCTGCAATTGAGGCTCTGCAAGCCTGCTGTCCTGAGCAGCAATAGTTGTATTGGACAAGGATTTTATCATGTTATAATTGTGTTTACATGGTAGGATGGGGCTGTTTTAACTCTGCTGATGCTGGTAAATAAGTGGGAATGGAATTGCTACTTTGAAGGACAAGTCAGGAAAGAATCACCCTCTGCATGTCGGGGGTAGCTACCCCCTAACCAGTCACTAATGATGCTGTTGGAAATCAATTTTTTGTCTAACCTACTGAAGCAATTCTCACATAGTTTCAGGTGTTTAAAGGATCTTTATATCATCTGAAGTGTGTGGGCTCTTAGTGGTCAGGGTGAGTCACAGACACCCTTCAAAGGACAGAATTTGTTCGTCTAGGGGAGCAAAAGTAAGGATGGGAAAATCATGTTAATGTTAAAATACACTTGGGAAGTAAAATTACTTTAATAAATGTATCTTAAGAAATAGGAATGTGTAGATCCTGGGTTTGGTCTAAGATCTCCCACCCCCCACTCCTATCCCCAAAAAAGAAAATCAAAGTGAATGGAAAAAACCTGGTTTTCTCCCTACAGGACACCACAACGTCTGTGAGGATAGGTCTCATGATGGAAGAAATGATCTTCAACCTTGCAGACACACATCTCTTCTTCAATGACCTCGAGGTATGTGGCTGCTTATTTTATTTAAAATCTTTCTCTCTAATCATTTGCATGTGATCTACAAACTTGGGGGGGTTTGGCCAAGAAACTTTTTATTTTTGACCCCAGAGAAATGGACCTTAGTTGGCTTTTTGGAAACATCCGTTTGGCACCTCCATTCTGTTCAGGATTTTTTTTTTTTTTTCCTAAATACTCAGTTAACAATGATGGTATTTTGGAGCTTTACTAAATGTAATAATGAGGACGTTGCTGCTGCTTCTCCTGACATTTGCTATTTAATAACTTTATTCAGCTAAATTAGCATAGATCCTATGGGGGCAGACAACAATTAGCTATGAGCCAAAGGAGAGGTTTTGAAAATGTTGCTCTGTTCTTGAGGAAGGTTTTGCACAGACAGACAGAGCAGGAGGTCTGCTCAAGCTCAGGAGTACTGCAGGATGAAACTATGGGAGTTTTAATGTAACAGACCAAGAGGAAGAATTTTTCTTGCTGGTGATATGGTTAGACCTGTCTATCTCTCATACAAAGCAAAAATCCTTTTGAGTGTGTGGTAAAAAGCAGGCAGAGTGATGCTGGCAGAATGCTGAGGAGCAGCTGTACAGCAGTGATGGAAATGTGCTGGCATCTGCAGTCAGAGCACTCAGCCCGAATGGATCAGGTACAGAGTCATAAGGTGGGGTTTGTGCTCTGGGCACCTTGGAATCAAAACTCTGCTTGGAGGCATTTGGAGAAGGAAAAAACCTGGCATCCCTGGGCAGATTTCTGTAGTCTTTTTTTTTTTTTTTCCCTTCAGTTGAAAAAGGAAAAAATTGTTTCTGTGCCAGGTGAAAGGAGAGAACTTTTTCTGTGCCTGAGGAGTTCAGTGGGAATTTCTGGTTCCTTCACTGTTTGATTGCACTGTGGTCCCCTCTGTCAGGGGAGGCACAACCTTTCCTGCCACCTGGCTCTTTGCAGTCTTGAGGTTTCACTTGCTGAGAATTTTTATTTCCTTTCAAAGACAAGCACCTGAACTGACAGATTTTTCCTCTTTCAACTTTTCTCATAGAGGGAGTTTGTGATGAGGGCACAGAAAGTACAAAGTAAAATCTTTCTCTTAGGGAAAAAAAAAAAACAGAGCTCCTCTTTTGGAGCCCAGGGCACTATTTAAATAAATAGTGATAATATTTAAATAGTGATAATATTTACTACAGAACCATCACCATTCACCCATCAGATCTCAATATGTTATGCAACAAAGCTCCATGTCCTGCACAGTGACCCTCCAAATCCCCTCTCCCTTTCTAGACTTTTGCAAGAATTTCCAGTTTTAAAATAAGTTTTCTCCTTTTTTCACTTACTGCTCTAAAATTTTAAACGAAGCAGCAAATTGTCTGGCCTTCATCAAATTGTGCACATTTGTCAGTCAGTAACAGCTCTGGCACTGATGCTTTGGTTTTAGCTGAGCTTTTTCAATGAAATATTGATGGATGACAGAGAATTAAAGAAAAGTAAATGTGCTTTACAGAATTTTACTTCCCAAAAAAGCTGTGTCAATTTGTAGCAACAGAGTCATCCAGAGTTACCCACCCTACTCGTTCATTTAGGATGATAAATAAAAGCCACCTTTGTGTATTCCCAGAGTGGTATTTAAGGATCATACATCACTGAGTAGTGGGCTTTAAAAAATGCAGTGAATGACGTCTTTAAAAACGAAAAAAAGAATTTGTAAAACCCAGCCCAGGAATAGATTCAGTTGTGGACCCACAAGCATTCCCATATACATTAGCACCATCATGTGGTGCAATGCTGGCCTGTACCAGGCAAAATGAGCTGAAAGTGCACAGGGCAGAAACCATTTCTGACCCTCTCTTGTGCTGGGGCAGAGTGGGAGGTGCTGTAGCTGAGAGAGCTACAGGGGGAGAGTTTCCCTTCTTAAACACAGAAAATGTTTCTCTGGCACAAATCCCAGTTCAGCCATTCTAGGGGGGTCCAGCAGACTGGACTAACCAGAGCATGGCTGGCCTCAGTCCTGACAGTGGAATAAGGGGAAAGAGTGGAGAAAATGTCACCCATCCTTTCCAGAGAGGCAGGTTGGACAAGGAAATCAATTCCCTTGCTTTACCACAGGGGAATGATTTATTCTGCTGGCTGCAGTTTGCAGTGCTGTGCAGAGGAGAAGGTGCTGCCAGGGTGCAAAGCCCTTCTGAAGCATTCCCAGGAAGGGCCTGATGAGGACAAAACATTTGTCCATAGATACAGCAAGGTTTGCAGAGCCCTTGATAGAATTTGTGTGATCCTCCTTAGTCTGGTGAGAAAGTAGCAAAAAACTGGCTTCAAAATCTGAGGGAGGAGCCTGAACTAGAATGGAATCTTTTTGCTGTCAAAACAAAAAAAAAAAAAAAATCTGAAACTCTGGTTAGCCAGGGCTTTATCTTTTCTTAGGATCTACCCAGAAGGGATTCAGGTAATTGTTTCCCGGATGCATTAGCTGAATGCATTTTGGCTATGCAGTTCCATTCAGATGGATCTACTCAGATCCATCCTGCTTCAGCCCATCCTCTCTTAGTGCTGCAGTGCAGTAGGCAGGCCAGGTTCCAGCTGATTCACCCCAAACCTCGGGGTGGTTGTGTGGGAGGAGGCTGATCACTGGTCCCCAGGGCAGGGGGTGACTGCAGAAGTCTTAGACTCCTACTGAAAACTTTCAGTCTTTTTACAGGAAGGGATTCTCTGTCAGCAGTGTAAGTCCCACGGGCAGATGAAATCCCCACAGTCTGCAAGTGTGAGCCATGCAAGGTGTTGTGCACAAAGGGCTCTGATCATGCTGCAGAATATCTCAGCAGATATTCACCTGACAGGAGATATTCTCCCTCTCTGCTCCCCTTTTTAGGGGAATGGGGGAGAAAAGAGCTCACCCAGGGTTAAAAATCATAGTGAAGTTAAAATACAAATTCTGGGCTTTCCAGGGTTGTGCTTTTTTTCCCAGATGCCTTTTGTTCACAGTACAATGCTGGCTAAAGAGCAGCACCTTCCACCCCCAACCCCTCTGGAGATATTATTGTCTGGCTCTCTGGAAAGCAGGTATTAAGGACAGGAGGACTGACCAGGAGATGAGGAACTAACAAACAAGGGGATTAGTGTGTTTACAAGTTGCTGCCTTTGGGAGCTGTCCCTGGAGGTTTTGTGTTCTGGGAACTGTTAACCCCCACCTAATGAGGGATGCAAGCTCCCCTGATCAGTGAATCCATGAGATGTTTGAAACTCTCTAGCACAGTCCTGATCCACAAATAGACTGTGTGTGCCTTTGTAAGTTGTTTTTATACCTGCACAAGACATACTTTGGGAGTATTCAGAGGGAATGTGAGGAATAACAGAAGGAGCTCTCAGGAGCCCTGTATTTCACAAGGAGGCAGCAGAGGCTTTTTCCAAGCCAGCAGTGCCATTTAAAACAGCTCAGGCTCCTCTAAATGTGGCTGGTCCCACCTGGAGGCAGGTTGTGCAGCACCCAGAGATACCCCAGGAGTAAAACCAGCTCAGTGCCCAGAGCTGCATGGGCTGACTGAGGTCTCTCACACTTGCCTGAGGTCCAGGCTGTGTGTGCCACACACCCTGAGATCCCAGCTTCAAAAGCAGCAGCTGTGAAACCTGGGCCATGTCCCCATCACAGCCTCCCTGCCATTCCAGCTACCTCCTCCTTGTCAGCGGCCGAGGTATCCTCGGTGTGTTTGATTCCCCTCTGGCTGAGATTTCAAGGAAATCCTGCAGGAGGGAAGGCTCAGTCCTGCAGGCAGGGCTGGAAGGTGCAGGCTGTGGCTGCAGGCAGCTCCCGTAACATGAGAGGCGCAGCCGGCGCTATGAGGTAGCGTCTCAGCCAGTGGCAGGGTGTTTTATTAACTCAGAAATGTGATAGCTACTGTTGTCACACTTCAGTGTACAGAACAATCCATTCACAAATGAGAAAAACAGATCCCTGCACAAATGCCTTTCCCCTGACTTAATGCAGTGGTACAGCTGGAGTGGGGTGGGCTGTGGCAGCGTGACCCTGCGTGGTTCACAACAGCTACTGGGACAGGGGCCTGAAAAATGCTGGGCTTGGAGGAGAGAGGTGCCAGCAGAGATCTGCTATTGAGCTGCTTGGCTGCAATTATATACAGCAAGATATACTCCTGTGGTGGGTTGATAAGAGGGCTGATGAAATGAGAACAAGATGCAGTTGTGTGTCATTTTGAGAATTATCTAAAATGCTGCAGAAAATCTCATTAATATGGACAAGAGCTATCTGTCATGTTTTGCCATTGACAAAGAGTTTGGTTACTTGTTTGGGGATTTCTTTTTTCATTCTTTGAAAGGGGCTAGTTTAAAGTAACTCATCAAACTCATCATTGTGTAAGGAAGGTGAAACAGATTCTGTGCTTTGCAGAACACTGAAGTGGTGAAGAGTTACTGCACCTTGGTTAGCTGCAGTTGTTCTGACTCCAGAGTCCTGTGGTACCAGGTGTCACGGCTTTTAAACTCTGTTGAAAAATCAACCAAAATAAAAGATAGTGTTCATCAGCTTGCAGGCTTTCTGTTCTGCTCTCACCTGTAAGGCTCATGGAGAAAGGAGAGTTAAGGTGCAGGGGGAATCTTCCCAATTTTTCTCTTTCTAATCTTAATGCTGAGACTGGGAAAGAAACCAAAGGAATAACATTTCTCACATTTTTGAGGCAGGGCCTCCACCATTAGAACAATGAAGGATTTTGGAAGATAAGATCTTGAGCACATACTTCATGCAGGCTGAGCTCCAAGTATATATTCTGGTTAAATTTCCTGTGCACAGATTTCCTCATTATTGACACACATCCCTCAGCTCAGTCTGGGGCTGGGGCAGTGAAAGAGTGTTCGTTGTCTTCAGTGCCTCAGCCCAGCTTCACTGCACATCAAAGGAAGCTCAGCCCCCTCAGCACAAACTGGGAAAACACTGGCAGGACAGGCATCTCTGGAAATCTCCTTGGGACACATCTTCTCCCCTGTAATTATGTGGGCATACACCTCCTGTCCAGAGCAGTATTCTCACAGGGGGAAAGGCTGCCAAGTCTCTGCCTTATCATGCATACAGAGTAGAAAAAACACAGCTTTCCTGACTAAACCACAGGCATCTCCATCTCTGTCTGTCTGTCTGCATAAGGAGTTCCACTCACTGTATTAGTCAAGAGCTGGTGTGCCCTTAGATAACAGCAGATCTCACACACACTCTCTGTCTGTTCATATTTTGTGCAAGTGCTATGTGATACTTGTTGCTAACAATTAACTGGCTAGACTAAAATACTAGCAAATTGTAAGGTTTTATCTCCTTGATATTACACTTAAAGTAATTTTATGTTTTAGTATTTCAACTTTTTTTTCCACAACATTTACTCACTATTGTATTTGTTTTTCATCTGCCTCCTAGGACTGTGACCAGATCCACATAGATGATGTATCATCAGATGATAATGGTCAGGATCTAAGGTATGGGGTGTCCCAAGCTGGGACTGCAGGACAGGCAGTCCCCAGCCATTTGGAAGTAGCAGGGGGTTGGTCAGTGATTCTCAGACCTGCACTGTCTCCCCTCCTGGCTCCATGCTGTGTGCATTTATTGAGCACACACAAGTACAGAGTCCCCTTTCTCACATTATTGTGCCTGTGCCTTCTGTCAGGCCCTGGCTATGCTGAGCTTTGAACCATTCTGGGAAATACATCTAAATAAGGTTGAGCTCCAGTCAGACCACACCAGTTTCTTATATAATTTAACCAGACAATTGTCACAGCTGTCACCAAAATGCTTCAAAACCAGACCGAAAGGTTTCCCAATCTGTTGTCCAATCTGTAGTGAATGGGCTTAGTAATGAGGAGCTGGACTTTGCCATGCCAGATCCTTGTTGAAACTTGTACCCAAGCTGCACCAAACATTACCATGACCTGTGTAAGTTGGGTGATCATGTTCATAGAAACTACTTCTGTACAATTCCATCTACTTTTCCCAAAGTATTACCTGCAGAGCCATGGTAAAAGGAAAAGAATGAAATGTGCAGAACTCATATAGAGCCTTGCAATTTGTGGTTTTATGGATGATTATTGTGAGAAATTGATGCAGGAACAGAACATTATTTAGATGTGTGCTGGTAATTGTGCTGAAGATGAACTTCAGTTCTGTACAGCGTGTCCTGTGTGTGTCTCTGCTGCCACTTGTCTCCACATTTCTTTTCAACCCTCTCCCCTCCCTGCTGGCACCGTGCAGGCTGTAATTGCACTGACCTCTCCCCTTCCCTCCTCCCTCTCCCAGCACGTACAACTTCTCTGCAGATGGCTTCCACAGTTCCACTGCCAGTGCAAACCTGTGCCTGGGCTCGGGGGTTCACGGGGGAGTGGACTGGATGAGGAAATTGGCGTTCCGCTACCGCCGGGTCAAAGAGATGTACAACACCTACAAAAACAATGTGGGGGGTAAGTGCCACTGGCCAGGCCACCAGCAGGCCTTTCATCTTCCCAAAAAGTGCAGAGCCTCTTGGGACATCTCTGGAGGAGGTGTAGGGAGCCTCATGATATGAGTGCTTCACAGTGAGCTGAGCAAGTGCCTCCGCAGTCACCCTGAAATGTGGTTCTGTACAGGGGTTGTGGGAGACACACTGAAATACCTGGTTTGGTGGTTTGAGAAAGACTCGGGTCCGAGAGTGGGGATTTGTTTTGTGGTTTATTTGGCAGGAAAGCAACCTTCTCCAATTTTCCAGAACATTTAGCAGGCAAGCAAACAGTTCAAAACTAAATATGCCCTTTTTTTCTACACAGCATGTCTGATGGTTGTCTGAAGGCTTTCTTGTATTATAGCTGCTTGCTTTTAACTCCCCTAAAACAATACTACCAGAAATCAGGATTCCCTGGGTTCCTTCATCTCACCTAGTTCCAGACAGTTCTTCAAAGAGACTCTCAGCTTCCTTTTCAGTACATCAGTGCAGGTTTCCCTCTTACTAAGAAAAAGAAAGAAGCAAAACTCAAAGCATCACTACAACTAATTTATTGGTTGAAGGACAAGTCTTACCCTGCATGCACTGGAAATGGGGCATGGCTTTTCAGGAGCCATCCTGGCCTCAGGTGTCTCTCTGCCCAGGTCACTGCCCACTTTACACAGCTCTTCCATCTTCTTGCTCACTTCCCATGCAAGCTTTATGCTCACTCCAAGAAAGGTGCTCCAAGGAGGTCCTGCCATGTGTGCTCCACTGAACCATTCCACCAGAGGAGAAGGAAGCTGAGCTGCAGCAGCAGAGGGTTGTGCTGCAGCTGAGCCTCAAGGCAGAGCCTTGGAGTGACATGGCAGTGACAAAGGGAGGCAGTGGCACCAGGGCCCAGAGAGGGGCAGTGGGAGAGTTCAGAGCACAGGCAGGTGCCCTTTGGCATTGTGCACACAAAGCCATGCAATTCCCTTTCTGTGCTTCTGCAAAGACACTTTCCCTGCTTGCAGGTTTAATAGGAGCTCCTAAGAGGGAAACCTGGCTGCAGCTGAGAGCAGAGCTGGAAGCACTGACTGATCTCTGGCTCACACATGCTCTGAAGGCGCTGAATTTGATACATTCCCGGTAAGAACAGCTCCAAGAACTGCCTGTGGGTTTGATCCAGGAGCTCCTTTGCTTCCCTTGTTTCCCCCTCTAAACAAATGGAGACACATTTACAGGACTTGGCTGGCCAAGCCTGTGGGAGGCCAGTCTGCACATGTTTGCCAGGCTGAATTATCCAGGGCTGGGGTGAGCTTGTGATGGTGAACTGAGCAAAAGCAAAACAGTTCTTTTCCTTGCCTTTCCTTGGCTCCCTCAGCCATGGCACCATTTTCACGTGAGCAGGTTTACAAAAGAGGAGAGGGAGGGAAGAGCCCTTCTCTCCCTGAACATGTTCACTCACAGAACCCAGCATGGACATTACTACATTGTGTTTAAATTCCCACCAAAGAGATCCTGGCAAGCTTGCAGTAAGGCTGCATCACTGCTGCTAGTTTGGTTGATGTTTTTTTCATTCTACTGAGCTGATCAAAAGACATTTCTGGTACTCACATTATCTCCTCTGGCTGCAAAATCCCCCACTGGCTCGGGAACTTCCAGTGGCAGGAAAGGTTTGCTTCCTACCATCTTTCATTCCAGGGTGAAAGAGAGAAACCCAGATTTCTAATAACTTCTGTTTCCTAGGCCCAACTGTGTGAATGTGTTGGTCACCACAACTCAGCTTATACCAGCTCTGGCTAAAGTGCTTCTCTATGGGCTGGGCACTGTCTTCCCCATTGAAAACATTTACAGTGCAACAAAAACAGGTAAGAACAAACTGACTGAGGCCTCACCTAAGACAGGCTGGAGTTTTGTCCCTAAGTCATGCAATGAGTGAGCTTTATTTTTAGCTCCCTACTAACAGATGTCTAATTCACATCCTGACTCCCACACTTAACCTAGTACAGACTGCAGGGGAAAAAAAAAAAAGTCTAAAAAACACTTCTCAAGTGTCTCCAAGGGGAAGTGAGCCAGATATATAGAAATATACCCACCCTATGGAGCACTGACTGCTCGTGGGGTGTCCAGCTGCACCCAGCTGGAAGGAAGGTCTGTTTGGACCTGTTACAGAAACACTCTTTGGATCCTCTTACTCCTGCAGAGAGGTCAAGTGTGCTGAATGAGCTTTGTGAAGCTTTGTGAGTAATAAGTACTGATAGAGCTGGCTTGGAGCTTCTTTGTGTTCTGTTCTTTCTGGCGTGTTTGAACCTCTGAGGATTGCATTTTCATGTTTTTACTGCAACCAGAATGAACAGAAGGGGGCTCTGGAAACTGAATGCCATGAGTGTCACATCAGTCTGCCTGCTGGTGGCCTGAGCAGGGCATCACAGTCACAAAGCTCACAGAAAACCGGCAGCACTTGCAAGTCCTTGGCTGACAAACAAGTGCTAGCAACTGTCATGAAATGGAGAGGATCTGCCTCAGAAGAAGATCCAGTCTGAAAAGAAAGCAAAAAATGTTGCAGCCAGTTCAGTTAGGGGATAACTCCAGGTCCTGTGCCTGAATATTAGCTCTGCCTGTGGTGTGTGTCCAGATTAAAAAATGTATCTTCTCTTGTGTTGCTCAGGGAAAGAGAGCTGTTTTGAAAGAATAATGCAGAGGTTTGGAAGGAAAGCCGTGTACATTGTAATAGGAGATGGTGTTGAAGAGGAACAGGGAGCAAAAAAGGTACAGTTTGTGGATGCCATGCTGGATTCTCCCAAGTTTTGATTATAATGACCTTTTCTTTATTAAGAGTTTAATGAAGCTCCCTCCATTTGGAGCAGCTTACAATTGGTCTCATTTCTTAATATGTGAAATACTCAACAATCACCTTGTCAGAAATTCCATACTCTAAATCCCCCACACTTTGGCAGCTGCTACAATATTTCAGGTAGTTGCTGTGTCACATGTTCCAGGAGTCATTCTTGTTTAATAATGACATGAAAAGGGAAATTCCAGTGTGTGACCTCAGATGGGCAGGCAGAATTAATTTCTGATCTACACATGCTGCTTTTGTAAATTCTAACTTGTTGGAATTAGTTTTGAATTACTTACTAAAATATGCCTGTATCCATACATGTGTTTGTATCTATGACTCATTGAATCAGGATTTGCTTCATTAGAGCAAATTCCAAAGGGCTTGTACAGAGTTGCTGCCTTCATCAATGACTTCTGGATCAATGTGATCAATTTCACAAGCAAAATGAAATTAGAAAATTGTACTGAATACAAAGAACAGAAACGACAAAAGCAGTATGATCAAGAATAATGAGAATTGGAACAGCCAAAGTTTTCATTTCCTAAACTTTAGAACAGAAACATGCCTGGAACTTCCATTTATTTGGCTGTACGGGGCCAGGAATACAATTTGTTAATGACAAACAATATTTGCAAGATGTCTTTGTGTATCCTGGGTCTTGTGCTCCTGGGGTGACTGGAGAAATGTGATAGAACTGCCTTTGCTCCAGGAGCATTGCACATGAGTTGAGATGCAGGAACTGGCTGAATGAGCTCCATCTTCAGCAAACTTTAATTTTTTAACAGATACACAAATGACTGGTGTAGCTCAGGTGATATTGAAAATACTAAATCACAGGAGCTCAGTTATGCAGCTGAACCTTGTGCTGGAGGACCCGGTATTTCATTCTGACTGAAGATCCTGCAAAGACTTCCCAAGCAAAATTGAGCTCATTGGTTGCACAAGCCCAGTAACAAAGTGATCCCAGAAAATAAGGTGGGGGGCACATGTTCTGTCCCCAGAACTGTATCTCAGGTTATCTTCAAAGTAGCAGAAACCCAGGTTTTTTATTGTGTATTTTTCCTGGCCAGTGGAAGCAACAATATTTGCACCCACCTTGGAAAACTACCTAAAACTGCAGATGGTTTTGTAGCTCAGGAAGGGTTAAGGAGCTGTCAGGAAGAGCCCAGAATGCATGACTGGGGCTGAAGTGACAAAGGCCTGCTGCTTGTGGCAGCTCAGTGTCACACTTCAAAGGCAGTGGGTCAGTGAACAGACCTGCATCAAAGGCTGCAGGGGCTCCCAGCCTGCGTGGGGAGGTGGGGGGGTTCAGCAATCTCCTCTGCTGGGATTTCAAGGGCCTCCTGTCTCCTGGCCTAAGCAGCTCAGCCATTAGTAGAGCACATTCTTTGCTCTGCTGTTGCCTCCTTTGATTGATGACAATCGTTAATCAAACCTTCTACACACCTGAGCTTTATACAGAAAAAAACAAAAAAGGGAGGGGACAGGCAGAGCCTTTTGCTGTTCTGCTCACAGCACTGATAGCATCTCCAGTTTCGTGGGTCATTTTTCTTCACCTGTCTGATGAGTGATAAATCTGGAACTGCTGAACAACAGGAGCGGCTGGGAGGCCAAGTTTTCTTCTGGTTTAAGAAAGAAAAGCAGATAATTTAATGGAAGGGGTTTAATAGAAACTGGGGGAGGGGGAAGGAAATAACTTTTCCCCTTAAAGTGAAATTGGAGAGCAGTGGATTTCAGTCTCTTCAGCTGTCTTGGCTTGCTGTCTCTACACACTGATAAACAGCTCAAAGAAAACATTTGTTTACTGGTAGGCAACAGGCAACATACCAGAGAGAAGCTTTAGTTGTATTTAAAGTCTACAGGAGTGCAAATAGACTCTCTCTCTGTAACATAAACATCTGGAACCACTGGAGGTTTTTGTACATAGGTGGGTACAGTTGGAAAAGGAACAATTCCCTTTATCAGGGTCTATTTGGGAGAAGTGCATGTTCTCTGAAGCTTTGTTGAAGCTGTTTATGCAGGAGCAGCGTGGTTACAGGAGAATTCCTGCAGTGATAAAAGACTCTTAGCAGTGTTATGCCCATGCTGGAAGGGATGAAGTGCTGTGAGTTCAGGCCTTCTGTACATTTACTGCTACATACATACCACTGACTGTGCAGAGACTGACATTTTGGGAGAAGGCAAAGAAAATCAAAGTCCCAAATGTTAAAAAATCACAGTGCAGAAAGGAGCTGTGTCTTTGATTTAACTGCTTTAACAGTTTTGGAGAAGAAACAAATCCAGCACAAACCCCAGGCTCACCAGAACACACCAAAAAAAGTTGTATTTAACATCTAAGAACATGTTCTAATTATTTTGAGGTTCTCTCTGTGCAAGCAGCCACAGGGATCACAGCTTTATGCTAAGGAACTCTGCTGTTCAGGGATCTTTCAGGGCGTTCTGGTGACATTCCAGGTCTCCGATGAAATTGAACTGCACTTGTTTCACAGCAGTTAAAAAGTTGACACCTTGTCCTCTTTCAGATTTAAGTCTTGTTTTCCTACAGAATATTCATAATTTTTAGGAGAATGAACAGGATAATATAAAGATAGAGCAGGTCACAGGTAGCTGACCTTCCAGATTTTGTCCAGATGCTCAGATTTCAAGTGGAACAGGCCAGTGTTAAAATTTGAACATGTGTGCACAAAGCTTCAGATTTATCACAGCAAATACAAATTCAAAAACAGGGAGGTAGAGGAATTGTTTAAGATAATCTCCCATAAATGGGAGTTAGGAAAGTTTTTTGGGGACAGGCTGTTTTATAACCCTATTGCACCTTCCCCAGAGAGAACAGTATATGTTAAATGAATAATTGATCTGAGCAATGATACCAATTCCTACATTGACAGAAAATGCACTATGACCTACTGTTCCAGTTAATTGGGAAAGTGAATTGTTAGAAAGCATTTTGATTGTGTGGCATTTTATCCCTTTACTTATATTTTTATAAATATAAATATATTAAATATAAATAAATATATTTAAATAAATATATTGTGTTTATATATTTATATAAATGTATATTTAATAAATATCTAAACATACATGACAATATAAATATATTTTCTAAATTTTAATAACTTCCTTTTCCAATACTTGTCTGATAACAGCTTCCACTACTGATGTTCACTTAAAACTGCTTCTAGTAATACTGCAATTCTAGAAACATTCCTGAATATTTGTGGGGGGAAAAAATAGGAGCAAAGTTTAGTATCCAGCCCACATCCTCCATCACCTGTGAAGCAGGATACTCTTAAATTGTGGAGGATGTCTTCCTGTCTCATAGGAGACAGATCAAGAGACACTTCCCACTTTGTCCCTTCCTCCCTCCCTAAGATGAGCCTCCTTGCCTCTGGCACTGTGACAGCCTGGTGGCCAAGTACAAAACCCTGTTCCTGAGGGTACAAGCTAAGAAAGTTGTTTTGATCTCAGTATTATACAAAAACAGAAAAAAAAACCTGCACTCTTTTGGTTTCACTCTAGCACAACATGCCCTTCTGGAGGATCTCTTGTCACGCTGACCTGGAAGCTCTTCGGCACGCCTTGGAACTTGAGTATTTGTAGCAGACCCCAACATCTTAGCACTGGGAGGGCTTCACTCAGACTCTTACATCGGTTCCAGCTATTCCTCAATGTTTTCTTAGTAAAACAAAATCCCACAGCAACTGCAGTTTTTCTTTTTTTTGAAGGAGAACCCTTTCAGTGGAAGCCTTTAAGAACTTGCAGCCAAAGAATATTGTCTCAAGTCCTCCTTCCTTTGGACAGAGGAAAATCCTCCTGACCAGTCGCTGGGATGCTGCAGTTGCTGGCTAAGGTGGAGGCACAGAGCTCTAATGGCCTTTTTGCCATCAACAAGGCAAATGCTACAAGTCTGGGTCTCCCTGTCAGCGTTCTTGGTTTTCAGAGGGGAAGAGGACACAGCAAGGAGTCTCTGCACAATTCATCACATCACACAGGACCTTCTGAAAATAGGAGTGAAACTGTTGATTTTTTTTTTGTTTTGTTTTGTTTCTTCTTTTTTTTTTTTTTTTTTGTATTTTTTTTTAATTTATGAACTAATCTCATTACTCTGGTATTAAGCTCTGTACCTGTGTTTTTCATTTGGCTTTTGGGGGGTGGGGGAGGGTGGGGAAAGTCTTACTGTTCTAAATTAATAGTTCATTTCTCCAGAACAAACTCTGGGGAGAATCATATTGTGTACATGAGTAGTAAGGACACATGGTACTGCTGGTAAGAACTGTGGCTGTGGTTTTGAACCTTACCAAGAGGGTACATGGACTGTGCATGTGTCTACACGGTGCCTTATGCTGCCGTCTTGGGGCTGAGGATGGGGGAAAGTACCTTGTGATGAGTGAAAGGCATTCAATAAAAACATGTTTACATTTTGGGGGACTGGAGTACCTGCCTTCTCTGCCACCACTCTTGGATCTAAAGGTAGGAGGTGGAATGTGTGCTCCCCATTTCAAGAATGGCATGGTAATCTTGCTGTCAAAATATTTAAATTCTCTGGGCCTGGGTGGATCTCTTTGTTTGAAAATGGCTGATTGTTCCTTGCTGCAGCACCAGGTAAGGTCAGAAGGATCAAAGCCTCTCTGGAAAGAGGGGTTAGAGATGCAGCAAATGCTACAGCCCTCACCTCCCAAAGGGTTACACAAGTGCTACACAAACCTGAGGGCTACTCCTAACCTCTAAAAACATTTAGAGAAAAGTGCTAGAGCTGAGAGGGGATTTTTCTGCCAAGCTAAAGCAGAAAATCTGATCTTAAATTAATCCAAAGCAGCAGCCCCACAGCAGCTGTGACACACCAAAACTTTTTAGTACAGGCTGGGGGGGCATTTGCAAAGAGGTGCTCTCTGGCCTTAGCACAACTCCATGCAAAATGTCACTTTTCAAGCACAGGCCTTGCTGGTCTCAGGGCTTGCTGAGCAGAATTTTTTGCCTCAAGGTTTCCCTGCTGTAAGAATGGCTTCCTTCACTTGTGATGTAACTTCTCATTTGTGACAAAGTCAGTGGAGAATTGACTAATGCTTACAAGGTAAGCGCTCTGGTAAATAAACTTTTGAAAGAGGAATAAATGCCAGGGAGTGCAGATTCCCAGAGAAGCACAACTTCAGCTTTTAATACCCATCCATCAGCTAACTGATCTTCCTTGAAATTCCAAATTTAACACCTGACTTAATCGAGTCAATTGTCTGAGCACTGATTCTGGGTTTTTTCTTAAGGATTCTTGGAAGATTTTGTCTTCAGAATATATTTAAAGGTTTGAAAGCTGTTGGTTTTGTCGCTGACATTCTTAGCAGAGCTTTGGGTGGGACACACCAAGGGTCAGGAACACATCTGTCACACCGGTGTCACCACTTCCAGTCACCGTGGCACATTCATCTCTCAGTGCAGCAAGAGTATCAGGATTTACTGGCAATTGATGATGGATAGAAGAGGGGATCTACAGCAGTTTTGTACTTGGGAACATCCAGAAGGCCTCGGAACATGCTCAAATACATGTACAGGTCTTGCTCAGTTTTATGTATTTCTACATACTTTACTAGGATTTGGTCACCTGTTATTTTAGAGGAGGAAAGAAAACATCTCTTCTGTAGGAAAAAAAAAAATGCTCATTAATTGAAAAAGCCCTCCACAGGCTAGAAAAGGTGTCAGAAAGCAGCGGGGTTTCCTACAACAACTTGTACATCACTTCCTTTTTCCTCTAACACAAGGCTCGCTTCAGCATCCAAGTTCCATGGGGAAGGCCAAGCCTCATTTCAGGCTTTCAAGTTTTGTGCTTTTCTGTAAACAGTAGCACTGGGAACATGAACTGTGGTTGCTTTACAAATGCCCAGAACAAGGTAGCTGCAGGAGCAGGAACTTCAGACGATACTCACAGATTTTACCATGTTTCATAAGCTCCCTGTTTCTTTAACTTGTAATTAAGACACATACAGAGAAGTCTTGCCCAACTCATGCACTCTTGAGGGGCTGCAGTGGCACTCAGAGGTGCCATTTCTACACACAACTACACCTAACACCAGTCCCAACCAATGAATAAATGGTACACATCATCAAACTGGACAGGCTTGGACCCAAAGGTCCCACACGCCTGAGACAGAAGATGCCAACGTAAGTGAAATTACCTGTGATCTGGAGACTGCAGAAATGAAAATTCCTCCAGACTGAACCAAAACTGGAAATCCAGCAACACAGAACATTTTTCTAAAACAGTTTAATAAAAAAATTGTGACGTTTCTTGAAAAATTGGAGAAACCCAAAGCATATTGTGTGTGTCACCTGTCTTAGTCACAAAGAAACGCAATTGTCAAAAAAGATATTTAAGTTTAATACAAATTTTATACAAAGAAAATGTGAAAAAATACTTCCATATGCTAAAAGCAATTATGCTTCACAAATAAGGCCAGCTAGGCTAGTTTTGACACAACTGCAATTAATGAATATTCTGTTCTCACTTTTTTTTTCTTCTAATACTTTTTTCCCTCTAATCTGGGTACTAGCTGGAGACTGTACAAACCGCATTCTTATATAAACAATGGGAGAAATCAACATGACTAAAATGTACAACAGAATGTACTGGAATGATATCATACAATTAAATTTTCTCATATACATACATCACCTTTGCTTTGTTCAATGCTTTCGTTTTACACAACATACAAAATGGGACTACAGCCTCAGTGTAACAGACAGCATCTCCAGGGGGTACTTCCTCTCATACTGCACTGCTTCATGCTTACAGAAAAAACATAAATTCCATCATATAAATAATACATGCTCTGGCCCAGCACCAAAAGTCCTTGGCCCATGTTTCCCAATCCATGTTTTTCTCCACACCTAGTTCTTCAAAGTCCTTCAGGAGGATTTTTAAAAAATAAGAAAACTGTGAAGCATAGCAACAAACTACTTTCCTCAATCTTTGATATCAGTAATCGGAAATCCTGCTACAACCAGCTGCTATTACACTTTGCAAATTTTCTGATCTTAGACTGAATGGAATTTTAAAATAATTTTAACCTGTAAACAACATTAATATTTGTTGTCAACCTGGTCATTGTGAAAAACAGTATGCATTTTTGTGGATTTCAGGTCCATAATTTGCCTAATAGACTTAGGTGAAAAGAGATGTCCTTCATCACTTGGTTGTTCAGAAAAATTCCACGAGAGTTTCAAAGTGCAGAAGTTTTTTTCACTCCAAATGCAAAAGTTGTTCAAATTTTCTGTATTAGATTATTTGACGCAGTTTCCCAAGACCAGTTCTCAGCATTAGGTTGTGGTAAGGCTCTTTTAAACCTTCCTCTTCCAACTTCAAACGCTCTTTATAAGTTAAAGTCAATACAAATATAAAAAGGAGATGGTACTCTAATGACATCCACAAATTGTACATTATTTACAAAAGAAGCATAGATTTAACATGGATCTTACCTGTCCTTAGCTTTTCTAAGCCAGCACTAATGCTTTACATTAATGTAGTGTAATTAATGCTTTGTACACATACACAAAGCTAAAGTCTGAACCTCTGAGGTTAATCCAAAGAACTGTGTTTATTTGTCACATTTCTATTAGATTTATTTATTCCAACATTTGTCTGAACTTCTTGTTAGCAGTTAGACTCTTCGTACTTGGACTGGCATTGTGGTCTGAACATACTGAACTCCAGTTCTCATTGCCACTGTCCCAGCAGAAGGACTTACCACTACAGGAATGGTCTGTGGATTAAAACCAAGAGAAACAGATTGTTATGTTAAAGGTCACATAAACATGACCACAGAAATAGAGATTTGTTTTCCAGGGGAAATCCAGGACAAGTTCCAATTTTGTGCAAGAACTAATACCTTTATTACCACAGTATTACCTCATTCCAGGGGAGGAGTAGTGCATTACTTCCCTATAGCCAAGAGTTTCTGTGTTCTCATCACTGCTCTAGAATTACAGGGACAGGAGGTGCTATAGGGGCTGCACACACTGCCTGTGCTTGGAGGCTGAGGGTTTCAGAGTTACATCCAGTTATGTATTTTCTGCAAACTAATATGTGGGAAGAGGAAAAAGGGCTAAAAAAATCCTTTGTCATTTGAAAAAGTTCTGACAAATCAAACTGGAGTACAAAAATACCCTTGTTTATAAGTATATTCTCGTTACATGTTACTTAAATCTTTTTCCCCAAAAGGAACTTTCCCCCATGCATTCAGTCTACACAGAAGAGAACAAAGAACATCCATCTGAACAAAAAAAGTACTTAAGTTAACTTCTGCACAAATCAATAGCAAAAACATCAGCATTACTGGGAACTGTCTTACACACCCTGTAAAAATATTAATATAGAATAAACTTTACACTTCCATCATACTGATCATGATTTATACATCTCAACAAATGGAGTTTCAGAACATCTCTATAGGTGGCAATTGATTCTACAGATGCAGAGACAAAGGCACAAGAATGTTAAACAATCTGGTCAAGGTCACATCACTCTAGAAATCTGTAAGAGGATTTATTGAACCTAAAGTCTGTATCTTAACCTTCCTCCAAAAACGTGAGAAAGTCTAGAAATGTCTCTACCATACAAACTGCAAAGTGTGTTCCGACACAATTCCAGTGATGCACAACTGGTGATCAGACAAACGCATCCATTTCAGTTCACAACATCTTGTGGAAGAAACAGGGAGTGAGATTTTGAGGAACCTGAAAGGGATGCACAGATCTTCCCCCAGTGGTAGTGTGACATTCCAGAGAGGACATGGAAGAACAAATACAAGTTCACTGAAGCCCAATGTTTCCCCACACTGATTCAAGAAACCACATGAGTGTCTTAATGATATTCCACAAAGACTCTGAGTATCCCTGCTGAGATGGATTACAGCTCCTTTGTGACTGAGTCTGTGCCTTCCAGAAGCCTACTCATTCCATTCCCTGGAATGCAAAGAAGATGGGTTCATATTTTTACATTATTTTAACTGCAGTAAGAATAAAAAACAAACATGGGACCAATTTGCTAAATAAATTCAAAATTACTGCCATTTCGTAATGATTTCAGATGTGTTTACAAGGTTCGGTGGAAACGGTACCCAGAAGATACAATGGAAGTTGTTCCTAGTTGGACACAAAGTGCAAACTGAATTCTAAAGAAGTCATTATGTAAGTCACTGTCAGTACTAGAGGTGGGGAAATTAAGGTTGCCACAGTTGCCTTTTAAATATACACACTTACACACATGGAAATAATTAAGTTTCAGTTCTTAGCGCGATCAGAATATGGAATGTGCGAGACTCCTTAAATGTGTTAACATCATTCCCTGAGAGGTAAATTTTCCACCTCTGCCAGTTTTACACATATGTACATTTTGCATACATATTAAACATGCACTAAGGTTTAAAATTATTTAAATTGCACGTGCAGTCATTAGAATACAGAGGTGTCTGTAGCTGTGCAAGACTAATGCAAATGTGTACAAAGTTATAAACATGCACAAATAAAGTTGGAAACCTTTCACACCTTCCAATTCTGCTTTACATAACTCAATACACTTTGTGTTACAGAAAACAGATGAGGGTAACTGCCATTTTTCTGAATATTACACAAAACCACCGCAGGATCTTACAACCTCGCAGCTATTCACAAAAGAAGCCTGATGTCTTAGAAGTCTGCTATTGGATTTTAAAACACATATAAAACCTTATTGTTAATGGTAGTTCAGTCCAAGCAACTCAGGGCCAATGCTGCAAAGGTGCACAGTGGTCTCAGCTGAGACTAAGTGGAGTTGAAATGCTGTGAGGAATGTGGGAAGTCTCCATCCCCACCAAGAGCTGTGTTTGTGTGGAATCTGATGGTTGTGAAGCACTGTTTGTGCATGAGCGTGTATCCACCAACACACCTGTGTCCTGCAGCTGGGGGTGTGCACAGGGAAAGAGAGACAGAGGAACTTACACAGCACATCAGGCCTCACAGTCACAGTGTGGGTAAGGTACACTGTTAAATCAGATACCTTATAACAGTGTCTTTTAAGTCAGAAGTGAAGTTACCCACACATGGGCTTCCCTGCTGAACCCAGCACAGAGGCAGAGCACGTGCCGTGACCAGGGCAGCATCAGCTCAGTAGCTGGCTCTGACATGAGCACTGCAGAGCACAACCAGCTGAAATAACGGGCTAATATGGTGTAAAAAATACAAATATCCAACTCACTTTTGTCCCATCTACTGTGACTGACACTAGGGAATTCGGATGTCCTTGGTTAAGCCTTTGATGGAAAATACCCAGGTCTGATTCCAATGCGATTTCTCGTTTCATAATGCTAATGTGCAAGACTGCATGGGAGAGACACTGCTGACAAATGCATATTCTTTTTCACAGGTACTGAGATGTCACAGGAATATCAAGCATAGCTCAGAAATAATTAAATCTCTAAATCTCTTTAGGATACCACAGACAAAACGATATTTAAGAGATATTTAAAATTAATTCTATATATTTACATTGATGTTGTGGTCAAGTATATACATGAAACAGACCAAAAATGTGAAATGGCCTCTGCCTGTCCTCAGTGCCTTTGCCAGACTTAAAGATTTCTGAATCCTTGCAATCACGAATGGAATGAAAGGGTGGAATGTTGCACAGCAAAATAAAGCATTTTGCACTGCAAGTTGAGACTATACCAGTGAATTCATCTCTTGATACAACAGCAGATGGAGACAACCCCCCAGAGATACTGAGCAATTTTAATGCCAGGAACAGCATTGCTGCAGACTTTAAATTATAATGCTGTACTTACAATTGTGGGTTGAGTAGTTGGAATATAGGTGGTGGTCTGCGGTACCTGGACCAGTTTTATAGGCTGGTTGCTTGTCACACCTGTTGCTATCTGCAGAGACAGCACAGGCAACCTCAGTAGAAGTCTCAGCTTGTACATAAATTCCACCTAGTTGTTACATTATTATTATTGTGATACGCAATTTATGTTGGATGTTTTCTTTGTGTTAAAAATTTGCATCTTAATGAATTCACAGGTTACTTCTTTGTTAATAAAACAAAATTCAAATTATGAACATGATCAATGTATACAGCATGATGTTTCAGGTAGAACATCTATATAAAAGCAATTCCATATCTGTATAACTGGAATATTCCCTGGCAGGTTTTAGGTCTCACATTCCCTACTTCCCCAGTAATACAAAGCTTGTGCTGCCATAACAATGCATACAAACATTAAGTAAGTGAGCCAGAGTTTAACCAACTTCATCAGAACATTTAAGTGAAACAGCACCTCCTTTTCCCCCCTTCAAATCTGTTCCCCAAGTTACTCCCTTAGATGACATTTCAAGCCCAGAGATCTAACACCAGACAGTAGCAAAAGTATCAAGAAATGAACACAGCTCTCTAAATTACTATGCTTCCCAATTCTACAGGACTATCTCGATGAGACATCATGCTGGAATCACAATACTACAAAATTAGTTTGCTTTTAATATTTTAAAATACAACAAGGCTCCTACTGATGTGGAGGATCATGTGTAAGGGTTTTAAGGATCAGCCCCACCCCCCCCACTAAAATTTTTCATTTAATAAATCTTGCAAGGGCAGAAAAAAAATGATGCCAAAATTGCTAATAGTCAAGCCCTACCTATAAAGCAGAATCTTCTCTATAAACATTTTCTATATATGCAATGTTAAGTCCCTTTTTTTTAGAGCATTTGCTCATCCTTGCCTACTGAAAACTATCAGAGTAGATGCTATGGAGGATTTCAAAACTGCTCCGTTAACCGTAGATTCAGGTGAAGTGTTGTATCAGTGTGATGGAACATTGTGGTACCCTAATGGCAGTCTGTGGTGAGAAAGTAAGTTGGTTTGAATGCAGGTCTTGAGCTTGGCCTCTGAACCCCCAGGCAAGAAGGGCTTGGAAGTGCTGCAGTCAGTATTGCTTATCAGAAGGCAACTTGTATCGAAAGATCCCGACCAGAAGCTACACTGATGGGTCCTGGAGAGAGAGAGAGAAAGAGGTCCAGTCCCCCTTGGCTGGAAGGATCAGTCAAGCCAACACAAGTTTTTTTTTGGGAATAAATGAAGGGGAAAGGGTGTTCCCAAAGGACAGAATGAGGTTCTTTTACAAGATGAAGAACAAAAACCACAACTCCCTATCACTCCCCAAAATGCACTCTTTGAAATTATACAAATGGTTATAAATTCCTGGCTTATCCAGGGAAGCCTTTAGGGGTAGGTTTCAGAGAAATCTTACACATTATTTTTGTTTGAAGTGATGATACTCACTGTAACACTCTCTTTGCTTTTATCAGCTGAACCTTCCTTTTCCTTAGGAGTGCTGGCTGTTTCTGTGGGTGTAGACTGCACGCTTGAACTGGGCTGGGAGGATTTATTTAGTGTTTCTGTGCTAATTTCAGTATCTGCTTCTTGCTGTGTCGCAGTAGCTAAAATCAAGGAAAAAAGAGAATGAGGCCACTACTCAAGAGAGCCAGTCCACAGTCCTTGCTCAGAGTCACATCTGCACATGAAGAACTGAGTCACTGTGGATCCAACCACTCAAACCCCCCGCCAGCTGTGTAAGAGGCACCATTACCTGACTGTGTGCAAGATTTCATATGCTCAGGCCAGTGAGCTTGTTGGCAGGGGTAGTCACAGTAGCTGGTATTCCAACAGCAATAAAAGATGGCCTCTTTCTTGCAGTTGGCACACCATTGCTTCTTCTTGGTCTCATCCACTGCTTGTTGCTTTTCCAGTTCCAGCTGCTTCTTCACCTCAGCAATCAAACGATCTCGTTCCTGTTCCAGGCTCTGACGCATTTCAGCCATTGTCAGCTCTACTCAAAATCCAGAGAAAGATGGGTTTGCATTTTGCACTCCCCAACAGCAAGGAGCAAAACAGTAATATTCATAAGCTTAAAGATAACATGAAATTAAAACTAGCAGTCAAGGTAGTCCCTGAGTTTGGGCATCTGTTTCATACCTACTCAACAAATGCAAGTCTTCCATCTTCTTTTCTTATTCTGGCACCATGATTTTTAACCATTACCTTCCATTTGTTTAACACTTTAGTTCTAGATGCCCCACAAAGGACCAGAATACAGCATAAGCACAAAAAGGACATATGCAGTTGCTGCTAACATGCTTTGTCTTTGCAAGCCCAAACTTTATTCTGCTTCAAATTCAGAAAATACAGAGGATTCCATCTCTTCTCTCATCTC
Source organism: Vidua chalybeata (assembly GCF_026979565.1). Classification (NCBI taxonomy): domain Eukaryota; kingdom Metazoa; phylum Chordata; class Aves; order Passeriformes; family Viduidae; genus Vidua; species Vidua chalybeata. Next base: position 6,636,401 of record NC_071546.1, read on the forward strand.
ATTTGTTAGTGTTAGTTCCAAGAGGGACAATGTGATGAAGGTAACACATACTAAAAGCATTTCCATTTTCCATGTAGGACAATACCTGACACTGTTTTGGACTGTCATTTTCATACCTAGATTATGTTTCATTTCTGAAAGTTCCTGTTGATGTAACCATTGAAGCTTTTCTATCTCAATCCTCAAACGCCGAATCTAAATATTAAAAATTTAATAGTTAGTAATAACAAACAGGGCATGATGTGTAATACATAATTATTGTATAAAAACCATGCCCAAAGCAATGAGCCATTGTTCATGTCAGGGCTCCTTCATATTAACATGAAGACAAGACCAGAGTAAACCCCAAACCAAAGTGTGAAGTAGTCTAAATATCCGTTTGCTAGATTTGCTCACCATAAAGAGCACAGGATTCTTTGAAGACAAAAAAACTTCTGTTAAACTTACATTAACTTCTGTTAAACTTGATTCCTCTGAAACTGTCACATCTCAAATTTCTGACTGGAATCAAGAACCTAATCCTCAGTGCTGTTTGCATTTATTAGCATGACATTTCATTTCTTTTATTTTAAATAGATGAGGCTTAGAAAAGCGAGATTATCAATTCATTGTGGATCAGGAATACAAATATTTTTGCTCAAAACTTTGACTTCCTTATTTTGGTTAAAGCAAGTAAACAAATCATCACACTTTGAGCTTTATTTGTTCCCATTCATACTTCGTTTGCACTGCTTAATCTGCTTTTTCCCAGGTTAAAAAAACTCCTTAGATTCTAAGTCCTACCCTTACAGAACATTAAAAGCAATATATAGAATTTCATTAAAAATGCAAAGTGTTCGAAGTATTTTAAAAAAGTATTAAAAACTATGGTTGTAATAAGCTACTGCACTACACAGTTTTAAAAAAAATATTTTCAAAAAACCAACTTCATTTCTGATTTTAATAAAGGTGGCAAATTCTTGACAGAAGATTGAAGGACCTGGGCTTGATGGCTTAATGCTTGTCTTACAGAGCCCACCTGGTATTTTTTCAGTGTTTTTTTCCACCACTCTAATCATAACTAATTCCTCTGCTGTTTCAGAAGTAATCTCTTGACAATCTCCATATATAATACTTTGTAGATAAAGTTATGTGGCACATTCATATGTATATATAAACACTAATTTACATTTTTCAGACTTAAAATAGAAGTTGTTTTTTAAATCTTACACTAACCTCAGCTATTGTACTTCCAGTAGTATTTTTTGAAAGATCATTATATATTTCAGTCATTGTTCCTTTGATGGCATCCATCATCTGAAAGACAAAAAGAAAAAAAACTTATTTTATATATATTTTTTTAATAGAATTCCACTTTGGTTTTCTTTCAATCCCTCTACTGGGAACCTATATTGCTACCCTTCTCTCTCTCTAAATATATGACATTTACCTGGTTCTATTTATTTAGAAGGTAGAGCATAACAATTTCAACCAGGATTCTGATTTTTAAGTGTCCTGAACAGGTGAATTGCTTGACCTTCTACTTTTCTAAGAAATTGCTATTGATATAATTTATAAACAAAAATTATATAACTATGAACTTGGGGAAGAAACTCAATGCAAGAATATATAGTATTCATTGATTTTTTTTAATCTAAGTATCTAAGAGAGTATGGAAAGCTCACATCCCTTCCCTCACTGTCACTATGATGAGACCAGTACAACAGCACTTCTCTTGAACAACTTAGCATCTGTTTCATGCCTGAACACACATTTATGACAAGTTCCCACCTGATGAAACTACAGGGTGTTTTAAAAGAAAGGTACAACTTCATTAAAACCTTCCTCCAGAACTTACTTTGCTGGTATATTTAGCAATATCTGCAGCCACATCAGCTGAAGCTGTTGCAATTGGCAAGTCTGTGTTGAGTGAAGAAGAAAGTGTGCTTGCAGATCCAGAGCTGGTAACCATGGAAATAGGCTGAGTGCTTGTGACCAAGGTTATAGTGGATGTGGAAGTGCTCTGGGTGATCTCTTTTTGCTGCACAGCTAAGAAAAGAGAACATTGAGGGGATTAATCACACAAGGATCTATGATAACAACAGGCAAATTTCTACCTTCAATATCTAACTAAACTGTGTGCAAGTAACCATTTCAGATTTGTATTATTTATACAATGGTGCCATCTAACGATTAATTAAACATTACTCAGCCACTGAACTTGTACATAATTGTAAGGCTTAGAGGTAATGAAGTAAATATAACTTTAAAACTTATCATCATTTTAGACTGGCCAGAGCAGAAGTCTCCCTCAGTTCTAATGACTTACCTGTTGGAGTATTTTTTTAAAGACTAAAACTTTTCAAGCTATTTTTACTGATTTGTATTATAAAAGATGTCTTCATTGCCAATTTCCTCAGTAGTGGAATTGCTGCAATAAACAATTTATTCATCTTTATGTACTATATTTCTGTTTATGCCAATTCAGTATATAAGAAGTCTATGGATTTTACAGTTCTCACATGATAAATATTATAGTCTGGAAATCTAAGATGGAACATTGCCATGATGTGCTTAATAGTAAACAATATTGAGAAAACAAACTCGTGGGCTGAACACAAAGTTCAGCCCATACAATTAAGGTATATATTAAAGCATGATTCTATTAAAAGTTTTGCATTTAACTTTTCCAATTTTCACATTTATTTTTCCTCATTGCATATTTCTGTATCAATTTGTGCAGTCTACAAGCAGAAGGATACCACTTCCTCAACACAGCTTAAATGACAGAAACAAAAGCAGTTTGGGACCAGAGAAATGAGCCTCTAAATATCTGTATGTGAACCATCACCCAAACCTCTCTCCTCTACAAGATCACCTGCGTGCCAGTGGTGTCAGCAGAGTGGAGAATGTCTCCTCATCAGGCACAGCAGTAAACATTTCAGTTTATTAACTTGAAATGACAAGAGGAGCTGATTTACATAAAGTTGCTGTTAAGTGAACAGAAGCAACAGCAGCACAGGCTTGTGTTACCCTGTGCCAGCTATTGGTGAAGGCTCCAGCAAAGGGATGGTGAGAAAACAGTTGTGAAAACATTCTGAAATGCCAGGGGTGTTTGCTCAGTAAACTAGCATCAAAGTCTTGTTAAACAACAGGGATTTCAAAGACAAATCCTGGAGCCTGGGTAATTTCATTGTTGTCAAATTATACTCTGAAAAACCCTTCAGATCTGCTGCTTGTCAGATAAAACTGGAAACAATTTGTAGATACTGAGGTGACATTGGTAAACATGTAAATGATTTTAGCACATGATCCAGAAAATTATTCAGTTCACCCTTCCAAATCTTTTATGGCTATGAAAAGCAAAAATATTTATACAGACACACAATTTTTTTGTCATTAAAATAAGACAACATGACTCTAAATACACACCAGAAAGAGCAAGTATAGTGAGTAACTTTTTTACTAAAGACACTTATCAGAGTAGCACACTTTGAGATTTTGTTTATACAGAAGAACTCCTGGCTGGGCACCCTTGGAGCACAGGGATCACTACTGGGGAATTCTGGCACCACAGGCACATTTGAGTTAGAAAAGTGGGTACCTTTAACTGCTTGTCTTGTCTGATATCTCGTCCCCTGAGAGGACTGAGGCTGCTGTGACTGAGACTGCTGGCTCTGCTGCTGCTGCCTCTGTACCTTCTGCATGTGCCACTTCTGAGAAGAAGTCTGGAATTTATTTGAAGAATTCCACACCACCCTCTGCACAGCAGGGGCGGTTTCCTTGGGCAGCAGAGGCCTCTGCTTTTTCACAGGGCTCCCTGTGGCAGCAGAGGGAGCACTGACAGTAGAGGCAGCACTGGTGGTGGCTGTCACACCAGCTGGGGGGGTCTGCGATGCGGAGCGGGTGAGCACTGGAGTTTCTGGTAGAGGCTGGGTGCTTGCACTGGAGGAAGGAGGAGTTTTACCTACAACTGAACAAACGTAAAATGTTATGCCAGCTTTTCACCAACACATCTGATTCTTAATATTCCATCTAGTTTTTGGAACAGCTATATATACCTTCCAGTCTGCTTTGAATTGTTTTCCTCAAAAGTAATCAATATTCTACAAGTAAAGTAATTTCAGTCTAGTTGAAGGTGGTGGCAATTCAGATGCATCAGTAACTAAGCAAAACAAGAAATACAAAACCAAGAAAAACCAGCCTGACCTCATTCAAAAGATACGTGAGAGGTTAGCACTTGTTAGGGTGTTTTCTGCCTTACCATTTTCACCTGTCATCCCAATTTCCTTCAGGAGAAAAATTCTCAAGGATTAATATCTGAGCAGTAACTGAAGAAACTATAAACTTTCTAAACAACAGTGAACTGACACTGACAATCAAATGCAGATGACACCACATTGGGCAAGAGTGCTGATCTGCTCAAGGGCAGGAAGGCTCTGCAAAGATTTTGATAGATTGAATCAACAGCCTGGGACAACTTAATCAGGTTCAATAAGGCCAAGTGCTGGGTCCTGCCCAGCAAAAATTATGGATATTCATGGTTCCAACTCTGCTGAAAGGAAACAGTAAAACTAATTTTGTTTAAACCAGAAACTACAATGGGCACTGAAAACTTTTCTCATAGTCACAAAGGATGAACAATCACTCCTAAAAATTGTTTTAATACAGATATTTTTATCCTAATGCAAAAATAAAGGTGGCAATTCTACCTTTGGTAACCGCCCTATAGAACAGAGGGGAAACAAAAGGAAATAATTTCATCCTACCATCTTGTTTAGGAGAAGATTCTTTAGATTCTTTCTTGTTTTTCCTTCCTTCACGAGCACAATGATCATCTCCCAGATCGATGACAAGTTCACTCTCAGAATCAGAGTCCAGTCCTAGATGCACAGTTGGAGAGTCTGTTTCATCTTTACCTTTCAGCTTTTCTTTTGCAGGATGCTGTAAACTCTTTCCCTTTTCAGAAAATTCTTTTTCAGTGTCTGAAACAGCCTTTTCCTTGACCGGTTCTTCTGTTTTCTCCAATTCTGGACTTGTGCTTTTCAGTTCCTCCTTGTCTTCATTCTGTGCTGGAGGCTTAGGTTTTTTTTTCAAGCTCAATGATTCTTTGTCACTTCTTGCACCTTCCTTGTCCTCACCATCCTCTTGATCATTCTTTGATTTCTGATCCTCATCACTATATTCACTGTCACTGGTATCAGATTTTTCAGAATCTTCAGAGTCACTGTGTTCTACTGCAGTATAAACAGCTTCAGATATTTCATTTATTCCTAATTGTGGGAAGGAAAGTACATTCCATGCTGACATCAGACTGACTGACATTACCAAGAAAATACTCTATATACTGGAACAAAGTGTACACATTACCTTAACTGTCAGTGCTTAAACTACAAAGCTTAATGCCCTATCCCAGCACCATAATGTATAAGAATGAACTTCTACATACTCCAATTAATATTTTTATTTCTTTCAATGGTCCTCCTTTCACTGCTTTTTCCTACTACCTGCAAGGTCTTTTGTTAACTCAGGACCCAATGCTGGCAAATACAAAAATGAATTATTTTTATCCACAAGAAGCCACTTTAAAAATCAGGAACACTATTCACCTGATTATAGTTAGTTACTTACATTCATTCTACTTTGTGCAACTGACAGAATTTAGGCAAAATTCTCCAATTTTTCACCATACAAAGCAGGTAAGACTATAATCCTCTCATATTATCTACATCAGAATGGTACAAAAACAGGTTAAAAGATGAAACAAAAATTTCAAGCATCAGATCTCATTGTGTTTTAAAGCAAACTAGTTCAGTGCATTCTACTCGCCTCAAAGTGTTTGAATATTCTCTACTCTTGTTCTAAAGCAAAATATTTATGGTTTTACTATCCAAAAACTTATTTGGCCTCCAATGCAAGTGTATCCTTCTGATGTTCTTGAGGGACACTCACCCAGTTGTGCTTTACAGCTCTCGATGGTCTTGTCAAGGTTGAGCTGGAACCGGCTGCGGATCTGGCGCTTGGGAGAGATGAGCTGCACAGGGGTGCTCTGCTGCTGCACTGACTCGCTCAGCTCCTTCAGATCCATCTCGGCCTTGCTACGATCTGCAAAAACAAACACAAACTGAGAAAGAAGATTTTACACAAAGAACCGAGATGGCTATCCAGATAAAACACGCTTCACCAAAGAGCAATGCAGACAATCTGAAACATACGTCACTTTTTTTTGTAACTGTGGGCTAAATAGTAACTCTAAAATCACTTTACTACAAAAATGGATTCTTCCTCTCTTCACACACAAAACATATGCATCAATTATGGGGACATTTTCTCCATCAATGTGAATTTATCAAGAAATCCCCATTCAGGTTTGTAAAGCTGTCTGACAGCACCTCAACCAAACTACTGCTGTTATTTACTACTAGGAGTACTACCATCACAGAGAAAATTAAATAGAAATAATATCTTCATAATAGTATAAGACACAAAGTCTTTATAGTCATCATTTAAAATCCAAAACTTAGGTCATGAGAATACATATAAAAATGTGGATTATTTAGTAAAATAAATTAGTAAATTGATAAAATAAATTAGTAAATTCAAGACAGAATAACACATTTCTCAATATATGTCAGCAAAATCTTGAATTTTCATCTACGCATAGAGAATTTTCACACACATCTGTGTGCAAAGAATACACACTACACAAATGTCTGCAAAGAATACACACTACAGTGCTATGGGTAAAATTATCTTAGCAATTAAGTTTCACATGTTTGCTTCAATTTTCCCATTGCAGAGGCTGTATTTGCATAGCACAGTCCTATCCTTTACCCTTTGCTAGGAGTGCTGACATTCCATCAGTGCTCAGGGCACTAAACCAGCTGCAGTTAGTTGGGGAAAGAGAAAGCACCCATGAAGAAGGGGTAAAAAAAGGAAGAGAAGGATGTTTGATCAATTCAGTTCCTTTATCTGGCTTGTGGTAGGATCAGAAGAACCAATGCCATAAGCTGAGAAAAACCAGAGGCCACGGAGAAGGCAAGAGGTAACACTGGCACAATGTGCATTTGTGCTTTATTTTCAAGTTTCATTCAGAGCAGTTAAATATGACACAGTGTTGCCTTATTTTACTATACATACATACATATATATATATATATATATATATATATATATATATATTTACAAAATATTTTCTGTTGAGGTACAACTTAGAGAAAAGTGAAATAAATACAAAGGCCTGAACAATGACTCCTCTGACCAGACATTCTCTATAAGTTTAAATTTCGTATCAAGGTACATTCTGTTGTTTCCTGCCTCTGTTATCCAAGGGCAGGTCCTATACTATCGGACACACTTTTTTTTTTCCCCCCAAAATCCCTGTATGTCTTGCTCATTCACACCTCCATTTTTCAAATTAGCAAGTCTGCCAGTAGCAACAGATGGTTAATTTCTGTTATTTTCCCTTCCTTTTTGCTGAATTGCAGACCACAAAATCCTGCTAGCACTCTTCTGAAGATATAATGTGTCTTTGTTTTCTGGACTCTCACTTTTGTTTTTGCAGAGAAACTCTGTTCACATCACATATAACAATGAAACACAATGAGTTATACTGGAAAAATTCTAACATCCACAGAAGAACACGTCTGGCACAGCTGACACTATTAAATGAAGAAGGGTTATTCACTTTCACCACCAAAAAGTATATTTAATAAAGGAAATTCCCCTAAACCTGAAAAAAACCCCAGATATTCTACTTGAGAGCATACAAGCACTTCTTTTATGGCATTACTTGTGGACCATAACATCAGATTTTCCAATCTATGCTATTTATTCAAAGTGTTCCAGCTGATGTCTCCCATCTGTGGCTCAAACAACTGCAGCACTATGTATTTCTTAATGTTTTTCCAAATGCATTGTCGCCTCAGATGAGGTGACAAACAGCTGCAGTGCAGCAAAAGAAGTTAATTCTACAATTATGTCCACACATATGACCCACTGAAAAATAGACTTGTGAGCTTGTATCCAGAATATCCATAAGGCACTGAAGACATGAATTCATTATTTGAATTTAAGCCTTCCTGAAATACCTAACACCAAAGGGGCAAAATCCTGGTTCTCTGTGGAATAGCACATGGAGGTAAAAAGCAACCAGAACTGAATCAGAACATTCACAGGAACAAAGCATGACTGAGAAAACTGATTTACATGTTTGGCTTGCAGGACTATTTTACCAACTTAGTACTTACCTACTCCATCTTTCAAAATTCCACAATCCCAAAATTTACTTCTAGGGAGTTCAAGACTTCAAGAATTCTGCTAATTCCTTTCATCCATCTATCTCCCTAGAGAGGGATGGTCAGTGAGGAGGTGATGTGAAGGCAGCAAGAGAGAAGCCCTAGTAAATCCTAAATCCTAAAGATCACAAGAAAACCTTGCCAGCAGTTCACTTGAGAGAGACTGAGTGGTGAAGAGCAGCAATGTTCATGTAATTACAACCTTCAGAAACTTACCTACTGTTTAGACACATTCATTTTTACAGTTCAGCTAAGAAAAAAATTATCCTTTAACTACTTCCTTTCATCAACAAGAAACATTAACGGAAACTTTCTTTTACAAGATAAAAAACCCAGTAAATCTGATAAAACAATAATTACATGTGTGCCTCATTTAAAGACCTTTGCTCATTTAAAACCACATACAAGCACATTTGTTCATATTATGCTGCACTGACACCACCATAATTTGTTCAGCTGTAAGAATATTAAGTTTTCAAATATCAAAACTAACCAAGGTTAAGATTCAGAATGCTTCCTGGCGTGGAAGTTCTTTCTTGCTTAGCAGAAATTGGCGTTGATGCTTGAGGAGAGAAAGGTTTGGGGCTGCCTGACAAGCTCCCTGCTTGACCTGTTCTTGTTGGTGCTGGAGAAGCTGAAAAAGTACAAAATTAATAGAGACAGATTTAAAACCAGAACACCTACTCATGACCATTCTAAATGTTTTTGTATTTATTTCCACTCTCCATTCACTTTAACAGTTACAACTATTTCCTGCTATTTAAACTGAATGGGTTTAGTCATTTTACAAGATTATTCATTCCTTCTCAAGGTGACAGAAAAAACTGTTCTTTCTTATTTGTGATACTGAAAGTTAAATGCATCTCTTTTTTTAAAATTTCTTCATAAACCAAGTCATAATACAGCCTGTCATTAAAAAGTACATGAAATAAAACTAGTCCCATTTCCCAAGTCCTGTACCTCCTTTTTTTTTTTACCTGTATTTTTCTCAATGAAATCCATGGATTCTTCACTGGCACTAAAATGACTGGAAGTTGCTTTTTTCTCTGCATCCTGTTCAACATCAGAGCCAGTGTGAACTGATGAGTTTGTACTCATCGGTGACCGTGGCATATCTGTCAGTGAAATCCTGCGACCTGTGCTACTGCTCAGCATGGACTTGCTCATCAGAATCTTGGGTGACGCTGTCATATCAAAATTCAGCTTGATTTTCTCTTGTTTGTCTGTCTTTGCAGTTCCAGCAGCTGGGTTTGCAGGGTCTAACAACATTTGGTATTGATTGTTGGGAGTATATGGTGTCCGGAAAGGTGCATAATTAAATACTCCAAATTTTCTACGAATGTTATCAACATAAACCTCCATTTCTTGCATTGCACTATTGAAGATGCTTTTAGTCTTTTTCACAGAAAAAGGAATTTCTTTAGACATGAGGTAGCAATTATTTATTGGAACCCAGGCCCTAGATATAAAACAGAAAAATAAGATATAATATAACTACATTTCATACCATGAATGGACATTGCCAGCTTTTATGCACATACTAATTTATTTTTCCCTAATCACAAAGATATGGATAGCTCAGATAATTTTAAAGAACCATCATTATATTCTTTTAATATTTCAGTGCTTAGTTTTGGTAAGTAAGCAAATTGCATGCCTTGGATTATCCCTGGCTTATTTTACTTTTCCTAGTAGCAACAAACCATGACTTAACACTGGTCAAATGACAAAATATTCCTAATTGGAACAGTCTATGTAACTGCAAGATAACCATTGCTAAACAGTCTATCTGTCATAGCACAAAAATGGGAAAAAACAGGTAAGGAAATGAGTACTTCACAAGCACCCTCTTAGAAACATTTTGCACCCCATGCCAGGTTGGCCAAATTCCTCAGTGCCAGGAAAAGGTCCATCAGCAAGTACTGGACAGATATTATTTATCATTAAATGAAACAGACCCTGAAACTGCCTCCCAAGACCCTAATATAGCAGGAACTTTGACGTAATTATTCCATGGCCCTGTATAGTTGAATTTTTTACATCACATGTTATTATAGATTTGTATTTCTAATTCATGACAAATCAACTTGTATTCATCATGGCTGTGTCCATCAAACCAGAGGATTCACAAGTACAGAGAACTCCCTTCAGAGCAGAACTGGCATTTTCAACACAGGTTATATTTCTGTATTTTTTAAACCTACAGATGTGTACATATTCCCATAATGTTTAGTCAACATAAATGACTTGACTGGTCTCTTCCACCTCTAAGAACTGCAGTTCTCCCCAGCACGACACCAGACACAGGGATTAAGCCGCGTACTCACCAGATTACGTCGGTATCTTACAATCATGTAAGGAACTAAAACTGTGTTTGCTACAGTATTACACAGTTTTTGTTAGGGTCAAGGTTCTAAAGACAGGATCCAAAAACTTGCAAGCACACAAAATTACAACACGAATTTTTCAAGTACAGCCAAAGACATCCATTTGTTCAACTCCCACCTGTCATGTTGGCCAAAGAAACGGGCATCAACTTGCCCATCTTTATCCCTCAGTGCTTTAGCAGGCCAGAATGGAAAGCCTTTGAGTTTAGCCCAGACCAAAGGGTGGGGATTGCTCTAGAGGAAGAGGCAAAATACACAGTTAGAAAATGTAAGCAGTACTACCTTCAAATCTGATAATAAAGATGATTTTTTAAAAATTGTATGTATTACTTAGATTCAATAAAGATCCAACGTGCACAAGGCACTTGCCAAATACAAGATTTCATTTTACTATAAACAAAATAAATCCCGAGAGGACAAAATGATAAAACTATGTTTTAAAAACTTGCTAAACATAAAACCTCACACATCTTGATTAAAATGTTTGTAATTGCATTTCTTTATTCATTTATTTTTTATTAGTCCCCTCCAAACATATAGCATAACTTAAGTTAGGCTAGAGCCAATCTTTGAAATGCTGTAATTTTCACTTAGGCTTGTGTCTTGGCAGATCATAAGACACTAAAAAGTCCTTGACTTAGGGTAAGCACTACTTAGCAACAAGCAAAACATCAGTGTGTCATCAACATTATTCTCATACTGAATCAAAAACACAGCATTGTTCCAGCTGCTAAGAAGAAAAGGAACCCTTATCCCAGCTGAAACCAGGACAGTTCAAGAAAGAACTTGATGGATTACACACTTCTACTTGAGAATCTGAAGGTGTCTTCCCACATTCGGTTCAGTATTAAACAGGAAACAGAAAACCTATCAACAGATCACGAAAGAAAAAGCAAGTCTAAAATGATGCACATCTGCAGAAAGAGGCATTCACATTTCAGAAATTCTGCGAGCACTGAAGGTACCACACAGGAGCACTGCTGGCACAAGGCAGTTACCTTATATTTGAGGACAGAGAACTTTTGAACTGGTTGCTGACAGTCCTTACAATTATTTCCAACTGGAGCAATCCTTTTGTGAAAACCTGTAATCTTACAGCTAAGTAATTTGAGACAGTCTGACTCCACAAGGATGGTATGCCAGCACAAGCTGCTTGGTGAACTACAGCAGCTTTCCTTGACTCAGTAACCACCACGGGTTTAAAACAAAGAGGGGATAACAGTCAAATGAGAACTGCTAGTTTAATGTAGTAGCTAGACTACTATGATTCTTAACTTACACAAGGCTCACAAAACCAATTCTCGCGTTTTTGGCAAGCAGCTAAATAACATTCCGGACATACTTCAATTTCATTCATCTGGAAAGAAAAAGCAAAATAATTGAAGAGATTAAACAGAGTCCAAAGTGTCATCATTTGCATTTATTCAGAAGAAAATCATATTGTTAGAGTAAAAGAATCACAAAAAGTATATCTATGTATCAGAAGATGTTGGGTCTCTTTTTCCAGCTCCAAATATTCATTAACAGGACAGGTGCCTTTGAGCAGAATCCATATATCCACTTTCTCCTCTTCCTTCTCCTCCCCACAAGTCTTAATTATAAATAGTGAATATCCTAGGGGAAGAGACATTAGCAACGCTTTTGCCAAATGCCATTCTGTAGGCCATGGACATGCATACCTAAATGTAAGGAAACCTACAAAAGCTATAAATCTGCAATACACATCTTGGAAAATACGTATTAAGTCACTCACAAATACAAGACATGGAACACTAAACACACAGAACAATTAATTGAATTGGGGCTCTCATACCTCATGCTCACAGATTTTGATGATGACTTTTGCTGTTTGTGTCAATTTGTGATTTCCTGAGGAAACAATAAAATGCTTTAACCAAGAAAATTATTGTAGCAGAACTATGATAAAATCAACAGTTTTCACATATAAAAAGTCATCCATAAAAACAAAATAGAAGATCTAAAAAAACTATGTAAAAACATATGCATTAACTACATGCTTGCAAAAGCAGAACATCAGCACTCTCTTCTCAATGTAACATTTAATAATCTTTAAATGCTCCTTTTTGTAGCCTGTTGCAGCCTTCCCACCACTGACATTCTTTTAATGAGGGATTTGCTGTATGATTTTCTCAATTATGTCTCAATTAAGCGCTGTATGATGCAAATCATTACAGCAGTTCGGGGGTTGGAAATAAATGATGCGGATTGGATCAGGTCATTTAAGGTCCAAATCATTCAATGATCCTATGAACCCAAACCATTCTATGATTCTACCTTATTTGAAATGTCTTCTCCAAGATGGAATGAGTAAGTGGCAACACAGGTTGTATCTGGCCCTACAGTTTTATTTATGCCACTTGTTAAAAAAAAATGTTGTTTTTAGGCACTACAGTCATTAACACTAACAATTTCAGTGTACAAGTCTATAAATTGCTCTATGACTTTAACTATGTCAAGGTTTCATATCTGAGGCTGTAAGTACACATTAATACCTACCCCCATTGTAAATAATGCAGTTGTGCAAAATCCATTTGGCATCAGCCAAAAATGCTTCAGTGCAACCGTACATTTTCTTTTTAACATTCTGTAAAGAAGAAATTAAGAATATACCAGGAAACAGAAATCAGTAAAAAGTGACATTCTTCCTGAATGTTGTGTCCTATCAGTCATACAATAAATAAAACTGACCCCTGGAGGTGTTCAAGGCCAGGCTGGACAGAGCTCTGAGCAACCTGGTCCTGTGGAAGGTGTCCTTGTTCACAGCAGGGAGCTGGGATGAGATGAGCTTTAAAGGCTCTTCCAACCCAAACCAGTCTGTGATTCTATGATATTTATTTACTGCAGACTTATGATTCTAAATACTTAAGAATCTCTCAAATTCAAGGTGCCTTTTGACTGCCCTGAAAATGTATGAACTGTCTAAATTAAATCTAAATAGTGAATTCTTTAGATCAACATCTCAAACATTTCCAAAAAAACATGTTTCCTAACACAGTTAGGAACACAATGTTTCTGCAGAAAAGTCTTTGGTTTCTTCTACTGATGTATTATCATTCCACAGCAGTTTTAATTTTTACAAGACCCAAAAAAATACTGGTCACATTACATTAGACAGTATGTTTGATATCACAGTCTACCTAGTGGGTAAGGCAATTTGATTAAATAAAATCAGTCCTGTGGTTTTTTTATACCATAAAGACATCAACCTCCTCTGTAAGAACACAGAGAATGAAAACTTGTCTCTTCACCACATCCTGACAGAACAAAGCTCTGCAATGCTTCACTCTTCATTAAGCAATGGAGAATTTCTTCATTATATGTACTTTCAAATTACTATTGAACTGAGAATGAAAGTTCCATTATCCTGACTGTTTCTTTGTTCTTCTACACCTCAGGTGCAGTGGAGATTACAGTTTTTGTTGAATGATCAGTAAAATCAGTCAGGAATGATGCCTGGATATACATTAAATGGTCCCTAATTAATGAACCAGTGATCCATAATGATCAAAGGAAACATAATGCAACATAATGATCAAATGTAAATGCTGCTTTAAGAAGTCTCTCCTGGAGATCATTCATGGAATCAGATGAATTTAATAGAAGGAAGTCAGCAGTGTAGGCTTGTCTTTTTCACACTATTTATTCCTGAACATTTCTTACTGGCTCAGACAAAACAGAGAAGTTCAGTTAACATATGATTGGTTTTAAGCTGTAAATGAACTGACTTTCATAATAACCAAGAAACCATCCCACCATCAAAATAATTTCAAAAACTTCTCTCTCCCTGCCATCAAACATTTTAGAAATGTTACAGATAGCAATCAAACTCAAGGACCTTCCTCAGCTAGCTTCATACAAACCTTCTCTAATGTACAAAGGTCCATTGGATGAAAGATATATTCTGCATAATCTGGGTGTTGATCCAGTGAAACTGGCTTTTGAAATGGCTCTGTCTGTTAGGGGAGAAAATAACCACACTGGTTACTAATACTGAACAGGTTCATCAATTACACAACACTCACTCATTTTCTGTGTTATCAGACAAAATTCTTCAAAGGTAATTATAAAACGTTGTGAGGTAATAAATTAATAGAAGTACAACAGGAACTAAAGGGTCTCATTTAACTGATTTTTCATACGCTGGACATGATGAATTGCAAAAATCACAAAAACTGGGGGATTTGTAAAAGGCACTGTTGTGATTTATAACACACAATGGAACAGGTTTTAGACACACTGAAGGAATTTCCTCAGCATTTTAGGAGTATGTGATACAACCAACTTCTGTGGTAAGAACACTTGCTAATAATAGATATAAGCTACATTTCCAACACATACAACCAATAATGCAGTGTCAGTGCCTAGGGCTGTCCATATAAATATACTGGGAAGAGATCATGTCTCCACATTCCCCTTTTGTGTCTGATACAGCATTGTCCACTTTCAGAGAGTGAGAAACCACCACCCTCCACTGGAAAAGCACATTGTACTTTCATAACACCTACTGAAAATACATCCAGAAGTTACATCACAAAACTACATTTTAAATGCACTCCAAAACAGTCTGTACAACCTAAACTAATCTGTCTGTGCTAGACAGGTGGCAGATAGAACAGAAGCTGCCACAGACAATCTGATAAACTAAACATTCATCATCCACTAAAGCAAGTAAACCCCAGATTCTGACAAACACATGATCCAAGTATTTAAAGAAGAAAACAACAAAATGTCCTTACCCCTGGTTGTTTCATTTTCTGTAGTGCAAACTTCAGTAGATATGATAGCTGTTCGATGGTGAGCATTGTCATTGCTTTACTCTGTGTTTCTATGCATTCTGCAACTGTGATTTTCTAAAAGTTCAGATTAAAAAAACACTTTGTCAGCAAACATTTCTAGATAAATCATTCTCCACTGAAACAGTCTAGCAGTCAAATGAAATACAATAGCTGTTCTATAAGAAAAAAAAACATTTCTGAAAATGAAATGTAAGTATTTCAGATGCCTGTTTTACCTGGGTTTTCACCTGTGTATGATGTCAAAAAAGAAGAAAAAAGGAAAAGAGAGGAAAATTATCTAGCATCTTCAATATCACACAAAGTGAATATGTGAATACATAAAATTCCCAAATACAATGTGGGTTCAGAGCAATGCGAGAGAGTGAGGTCACCTGGGCTCTAATAAAATAAGTGATCAGAGAAAAACATGCCATAAACCAATTTGCTTTCATTACAGATATTTGGATGCTAAGTATTCTCTCCCCAGAAATCACTGGAGAGGAATGATTAAATTCTTCCACAGTAACAAGTGTTTATTTATGTTTATTTATTTATTTATGTCCCATTTGTTTATGTGGACCCTATAGTGCATTTTTTCTGCCCTGTTGAAAAGCTGATCAGCCCACAAGAAGAAGCACAAATCAAACTAGTGAAAACTTCAGAATGATTCCAGAATTACTCGTGCCTGATGAAGACATCACTCTTTGAAATGGTGCTTCTCTAGAGCTGGAGACACAAAGGAATTTGGAGACTCGTGGTAAGAAGGCAAACACAAGGCAGGTAACACACAGAGAAAAGGTGGTGAAGCAAAGCCATGGATGCCTCCTCTTCTGCACAAGTTTTTCTGGTACTGTGACCAAGAGGCAATAGGAATAAACCAGAAACATTTCAGAACACAGAAAAAACTGCTTAAATCTCAAAACCAAGAAAGAAATCCACTCCTTATATCAAACTAACCTCACATTCTGGGCAAAACCAATCCCCCTCTGGTTCGGCTGTCAGTTTCAGACACTTAGCATGATAAACCCGAGGACAGAGTTCACAGCAGAGGACTTGGCCTTCCCGATGACAAACCCAGCAATAGAAATCATTCCGTCCATCCTGTGGTACAACATCAACAGGGTCTGTGGTGAGTGGCTGCTTCATATAGTAAAACGGACCATGTCTTAGTTCTGACTGAAATGTAGGCAAGAAAAACAGGTTTGGTTTCAAAACAAATTTGCATTTTTTCACATCATAATATTCATTAATATATAAGCACACAGCAATTTACAGAGTTTGATTAACATTTATGCAAGCACAGTATCTTAGTCATTGCACAAAATCATTCATAAAGAAGTTTACTGCTTATTCAGATGCTGAATGACAATTTGCACTCACGACCAGAAATAAATTTTTTGTGGCAAGTGAGGGCATTGAGTGCAAGACATGCAATCCAACAAGAGCCAGCAGACACTTTCAGCTTCAAGAAAGAAGTATTGCTATAGAAGCTATTAGGCCCTCTAAATTCAGAATTTCACGGGGCCGTGCAAGCTAAATATTGAGATATTTAGTGGTGGCTAAACCTGGGACAACTGAAGAGGTTAGTCCTGAAACAAGGAGTTGAACACCATGCAAATCTGTGCCAGTTTGCAGCAGTTTACAGCTTTGTACCACGAAGCAAGCCAATGCTGATTTTGATTAATAAGGCAAACTGTAGAGAAGATGACAAAGGAGCAAATTCACATCCTGAGCAGCCACCTCCACTACAGGAGAGATTTCATTCACCACCTAAATGCATATCACAATTTGAGACTCACATCTCTACCAGTTTTCCTGCACTAGAAAACAGTATTAACTCTGTAACCTGCAGGAACTGGCCTTTCCCTTGAGCCTGACAGCTCAAAGATGACACAGCTGATGCCAAAACACAAGATGTGAAGAGCCTGGGATGGCTTAAATGGGTCCAGAGATACGAAAAGTTTGTTATATCATCTCTGAAGAGATAAGAGATAAGAGATGCTAACACAGAAAACTACTTTCTATTTATTAATGACAAGGGAACTCAAATTCTCTGTTTGATATTCATTATAGGGGTGGGTGGCTGAGGAGGGAAACAGCCTTGAGACTTTAGACAGCTCATTTAATGTGACTTTTTTGTTTGATGTAAACCACTTGCTTGTGACTTCACGTGTAATTATCCAAACACTTGTAGTCTGAAGAACCATTCTGTTTTATTCTCGGGTAATTTTGCAAGCATCCTACACCATTTACAAATCTGCAACTTCTGAGACTCTTGAGCTGTCACACACCCATGTGATTCACAGAACAGGGCAACCAAACATATGTTCTGTAACTCTGAGGCATCCTGAACAAAATCAGGCACACAGGGCATAAATACTGTCCCCAAAGAGCACCAGCATGCCACTTTGAACCATGGTATTTCTGTACCTAAAGTTACAAAGGAGGAGGTCTAATTATTTGCAGGAATAAGGGATCTTCAAGGTAGAAGCGACAACCCACCTGAAGATATTGTATCTCAAAAAAACCCAGATTATATAACACTATACAATAACTTAGGCAAAGAAAGGATGTTATCCATAAACACTCTGCCACCTAAAATTTCACATGACTTTGTGCCAGTTTTGGTGGTTTTCATTTTCTATTCTACAGATGATAAAGCCCAGAGACACTTTGTTCCCACCACAGAAATGGGCAAAGTGTTACTTCTGTACTTTCTACATACACACATTTAATGACATAACATGACAAGAATTTCAGAAGGATGGTTCTATGAGATCTTGTGGAATAAGTGGGACAACATAAGGGTTTCAGTCCATTTCAAACTAATTACTACAACAAGCATTCAAATAAAGAAACCAGAGTGAGGAAGGGAAGATTGTAATTTCCAGTGCAGAAACATGTGTTGTTTGCACTACAGCTGTGAGTCCATCTCAGTCTTGTATACATGGAAAGGCAGCTGTGGAACACTCCCTCCACTGCAGATAAAGGAAATTACCAGAGGAATTTAATATATATTCTGACTTTGAAGTGGATATAAGTAGTATATCCACACTAACAGCATAAGATTCAAAGATTCTGCTTTAAGACAAACATAAAATCTGTGAAACCTCCACAGAAATGATAACATCCAAACTGAAGAGAAGTCAATTTTTGTTGGCAAATGAGATGAATTTGGTTTCTGTTCAAGGATGCTTTTATCATTTAGACACCTATCATCTTATTTTGCCTAAGCCAAGTTTAAGAAACAAAACAAAAAAGGGTTTAGAGACTCAACAGAGACCCAAAGAACAAAACTAAAAGATTGAAAATGAATGATTCAACTGCATCAAGGGACATTTTCACTTGTTCTAGTCAGAGTATTATGTTTGAAGAGTTAAAATTTTAACAGTTATTAAAGTTCAAGCTCAACTAGGTGGTAGCTTGTTTTAAAGGCTTTATTGAAGTTATTAAGACCTGTAGAATGACAAAGAAAACTGAAGAAAACAAACAACAGTACTGTAGTGCTGTTTTGGAGAGAAAAAGATCACTGTTTATTTTCAGTTTAAATTAATATTGAAACTAGTAGTAAAACAAGCTGACAACTTTAATTACATTATAACTGCCCATTTAAATGTCAGAAGTTCCTGATTTTTCACCTTAATTACATTCTACAATTCCTTAATTCTTTGCTTGATTTTCAGCACTTTTAAATACTTGATGGCACCATTCTGAAGATCTGTGACTGCACCCACAACATGTAATACAAAGCTTCGTGCAACTATAATCTTTGTAATGGTATCTTGAAATGTTCAAGTACTATAAAGCACTTTGTAATGTAGAATATTCAAGTTAGAGGTTTCCAGGGAAGTTATCATACCTCAAAACAGATTTATCAGTCAATCAGAACCACAGCTATCAGCTACATCATACTCAAAGTCACCCTGAGAGCAAAACTAGAACCTGCATGCTCAGCTCACATCTGCTCAGCAGTAAAAGAATCTTTAAAAACAACTCCTGCTACCACAGAGAGCAGAGTTTGAACCTATTTAGACATGACAATCTTCAAGCATGCCCACTTCAAATTCGACATGCAAGACAACATCAAAAGAAAAGCAACTTGTAAAAGCTAAACAGAACTAAACAGATGGTATTTTCTTGCTAACTTGTAACAAACACAGCAAAATAAGCAAGTCTGATAGGTTTTCTTCATTAGATACACAACTTTATTCTATCCTGTACATTTCAGGTCTGAGATACCTGGAAAACAGAAAAGTATTTACCAAGGGGAATTTATCAAGTTCAACAACTGCAACTGCGTTTTCACATACATTTTTAAATGCAGGAAGAAAAAGCAGAAGTTAATACCCAAGGACTCAATTCCACTGTTTGCAAAATTATCTCTGCACTGCACAGTTACAAGCTCAGACTTCAGAGGGGCAATATCTGCCCAGAAAATGTCCAAGATGTAAAGGAATAAACCCAGGCTGCAGTGAAGCTTGGCAAATGCCAAACTGACCCCAGTGCACCTCCACATGATACAGTTACACCTCCTGATTATCCTGAAATAAAATACAATTTATACTGAGTTTTGAGGCCTGATTTATTCACAGCTTTTGTTCCAGGACAACTGCAGTGAGTAGGAATTTCATTTTCTTTCTTCACCAGTGCAACTGTACCAGGATAATGTGGACGCTCCTATGGCAGGAGAAAGTGCTTTGAACACTCAGAACTTAAGCCTGTGTTTATATGACACTGGCAAAAAACCCCATGACACAAAAATGAACTTTGAAAAATACACAGGCATGTCATTAGTACATCGGGTGTGAAGTAATTTTGGTAAGGCTGAAGACTGCTTTCATGTAATCTACTCCAAGATGATACAGATGCTTTACAACATCTGCTATTCAATACAACTCATACAATTCTTTCACGTGCATCATACAATGAATAAGAAATTGTCAAAAGTCTTGTGGAGTCAAGTTCAAAGAAGGACAACAAATGCTATCAATTCTGCATTCAGAAGACAGTAAAAATAAGGTTACAAGCATAAAGACTGAAAAGTCAGTGTGACCCTTTGATTTAACTAGTTTGGTAGGAGTGTACATTGCCTGGAAACTTTTAAGAAAGGGGAGGAAATATACAGAGTACCAAGGTGGAGCTGACTAACAGGCAATAGGAAAGGACTGCAAGCAGATGAGGAACTTCACTGACATTATGAGACCCTTCTTAATCTAGGTTATCACACTACTGAACATTTCCTGCTAATGGTTTTAATAAAAAAAAGCTATTGTTGGTTTTGTTATTATTCATTGTTGTAATTATTCATAATAATTATGTTCTACATTGCATTTATTGGTTATACATGAAATCACTAAGCAGGACACAAGTGGTCTTTTTCAACAGATGTAAAGCAATAATCAAAATTTTGATACCAACTCCTACCCCCACTGCATTCAAAAATTCCTTAAGAGTACAAACATGGAGCATCCTTGAAGAAGACTGAGCTCCTGATCAGCATCTCTATATCCTCTACTGTTTCATATTCTGGCATAATAAAACCATGACTTCTCTTACCTGCTCTTTATTATTACTGTTCAATAGACCAGGCTTCTTTTTCTTTTTTATAGGACTTGTTGATGCATCTTGAGGTGAGTGGCCATTGGAGGAATGTGGAGGGCTGGGAAATTTCCGTTTTTGTGCTGTGCGTTCAGCAGAGCCAGGATCTGTAACAGATACAAACAACGTGGTTAAAGTCTGCAAATTGATGCAAAATGTTCCAACAATGCTATGGTTTGTCATTCACGCTCTTTAAAGATTTTTATTTCATCTTTTTAAAATAAGAGCATTTGCTACTTCATTCTCTCAGAACAAAATTTCAGTAATCCCTAGTGAATACTAAATGCTCAGCTCAATTAGAAAGAACTGACATATTTCAATAGAAACAAGTACACAATCAGCTGTAAAAGACAGTCACAGAACAGTGATATGATTCTGACAAAATACAAGTGAAATGTCATCAGAGTTGGGTCCACAAGTTTAATTTTTCCTTAAGTTTTTAATGCATGTAGCAAAACAAAATTATACACAGAACCACAGGGATCAGAATTCAACAATATCACAAGAGAAAGAACTGAACCATCCCCCTAATATTTAACTGCACAGAAAAAATTAAAAACTTGCAGTGGTTTTGGCCACTTTCTACACAAATCTACGGAAAATATAGTGCTATATGATGAATTCTGATTGATCAAAAGCTTGGTTAACATGTGTCAATATTTAGGGAAACTATAAATAAATATGAAAAATACATGAAAATATAGGTGGAGGTACATATAATTGAAAGAGAAAACAAATGTAGGAGTGTTTGCCCATCCTGTGTTTTACTACCCTAGAATACCTACACCAGGCTAACAACATCCGGAATTTCAACAATTCTAGAACTGTCTGCCACTAATTCTGTAGGCACAGCAACTTCAGCAGACATATTAGTGTCAGCTCTCAGAGAAACTCTTCTGTTGACATAAGCTATATAATGCTGGCAAAATGTAGTACTCTGGTTTAAATAAACAAAGACCTGTAATGTTTTGAGCTTTGACACTAAAACCTGTGACTTTTTTTCCTTCCCACACACCCTTACCCTTTTACACATACTGGCAGCATTTAGCACCAGTTATCTGCTGACATGCCTTGGCTGAAATCAATCAATACAATGTGTCTGTATTGTTACTTGCTGTATTTGGATTCAAGCAAATCTGCCTCCTGCTCCATTTAGCCCAAAATTTAGATTGGTTTGACAATACAAAGAGCTGCTATGTCACCTATATGTGTGAAAAATACAGTGTCTGTTTCCTCCCCTCCTTAAGTAATTACAACAATAAAAAATGCCAACACAGTACAAGTGTGCTGACAGCAAACTCGGAGGGTTTGTCAGTTTAGCTGATTATGCACAGAAGGTGGCAGAAGAACTCCTTGGGCTGGGATATGCTTCATATATCCCAAGAGAGCTGTGCTAATCCAGCTATCCTGGAAGAAACTGCAGCATCAGTGTCAGCTAAACCAAAGCTCACAAGTAAATCAAAATGATCAAACCTAAAACCAGACAAGCTCTGAATGCTGGTTTTTTTCATGAAAGTAGAATGGAGCTTATTCAGCATGGGAGCTGTTTGCATTCAGAGTGATCCACAAAAAACAGCATCATACCATGCCTTTTCTCATCTTTCCACCACCACATTAAAGTCTTTGTTTCTTTATTATTATTTGCAAACAATATCCTCAAAGGGGTCTCTAAACCCAAGTTTTTCACCAGCAAATAAAAGCCATCCCTGTAACTCCCTAAAGAGATTTGGGCTTTTATTTCCAGATTGTACCTACACAGGCACACCGTAAACCAGGAGGGGAAATGGACAGTAGAGTTTTCTGCTCTTTGCCTTTATTTCTTACTTCCAGACACAAACTGGAGCACACTGGTTTCCTTTCAGCTCTTCAGCCTCAGATTGTGAGGTTTACAAAGAAGCTGTGACACTGCACATTGTGTCTCATCTCTAAGTATGAAAATCACCAGTAAAGTTCCTGCCCCCATCAGGTGATCCATTTCACTTTTAAGTGTTGTTTCTTTCCTAAACAAACTGATTCAGGGTCAGGAAAATGTTAAACTGTTATTAGCTAAAGCAGAACTGAATGACTATTCAGTCACAGCCAAATCCAAGCTACAGAATTCAGCAGAAAAGGTGCTGATTCAATACTAATCTTATGAAATGGTCACACAAACATGTATGTTTGGTTAAGTAATTTCAAAAACTACTTAAAGTGATGTAATTTTCCTCCTTGGTTCAAGAAGCCTGAGTGTACTGGGGATTTTCAAATCAACTAGTGGTGACTCATAGACAAGGTACAAAAACTGACCTGAAATACACTTCCTTTTTTTTTTTTTTTTTTCAGCTGGCAAGTTATTCAAATGCACGAACATTTTCTTGAGGCAATGTAACTGGAAAAATTAAGGAATAGACAGGAAAACAGCAATGCACAGGCATATTTTTTCAGATTTAGTTGTGCTAGTGGAATAGGCCAGTGTTTTTAACTACCACAGTATGTTGCCAATTTACCAAACTCTGAGGCACCTGATAATACGAACAATCTTTTAATTCAGTTCAAGTAAAGAAAGAATGGTAGCATCTTCTTAAATTGTTTGAGCTATAGTTTTCAATTCTAATTATGATAAAAAATTGCATTTTGTGTGCATTTCTTTCGGTGGGAATACCCTGTTTAGCACAAACTGCTGCTTCTCCCTCCCTGGCTCTCCCAGCTGTGTGAACAGAGTTCCTGTAGCTGAGTTGTGAGCCAGGTCAAGAAACTGATCCCTGTTAAAACAACCTGGAAGGAGGAAAGTTAAGTTTTAATTTTGAATCATTTCCCTAGTGTAGGGTTACTTGAAAAAAGTGAAAGAGATCTGGGGGAAAAGAACAAAAGAGACCAAATTTAAGCTGTGTGGTAACTTGGTGACTGTATCAGTTATGTAAGGGGTGGATTCAAATTTCTGCTCAAAAAAGGGAACAGCAAGAATTTCTGTGATTTCCCCTATGATAAGAAAATATTTTTCAAAAAGAATTGAATGGTCTCACCTTAAGAAGGATCTCACCATGCCAGCTGGTCACCACTTGGCTTGTGATTGTGCAATCTCCCTGCTCCTACTGAACTCCTGTCACACACTGAGCATGTCACCCTGATCCAAACTTCTCACTGATAAACCAATTGTACTAAAAATATTAATTTTGCCAAGCAACCTTAGTGCATTTATTTCTTGATTTTTTTGTGTGATTTTTCTTTCTTAGCGTCAGTTTAAAAATGCGCTTCCAGCTCAAGTGAAAAAATAGACACCTGAAATAACTTTTGAAATTCTCATTAAAAGTTCTCTGGTTTTACAGCACTAGGTTAGTATTAATTGGTCTGATGTTGTCAAGGTTGACGATAAGCACCTCTGAGTACTCTTACAAATCATTCACTGGGGAGCAACAAGCTAACCTGAGCTTCACCTGAAGTTTAAATCTCTCTTTCTGTATGCCATCATGTGACTAAAGGATTAGTAACTACTGCTCTCAGGGGATAGACTGAAGTTTACTTAAACCCTAAAGCAACTTCATTTCACACTTTATGACTGCTTTGTAAGTCCAACTTTATATAATGGCAATGCACTTTGTAAGCAGATAACTATGGTAATGACTTATAATAGTTTAGCTTAAAAAATTATATAAACAAACAAAAGTGTATTATCTTGCTGCAGCATATGGAACACAGACCACAAGAAATATTTTTATACTCTGTGTATTGCAAAGTGCTGCACTGTAAACACTCCATAGCAGGGATCCCTGACAACTGAGAAGTCTTGCTTTTCTCAATAGAAGCAGGTGCCAACTCAGAAAACCTGTAAAAGTAGGATGTTGTTTTCTTTGCTTTTCCTGTGATATTTAAATGTAACTCTTCTTGAAAACAAGCAACATCAAGATGCCTTACTGTAAGAACAAAGCATAAACTGCTCAGTACCACAGGCTGACAGTGACACCCCCTTATGCCCTTCTTTTCATAATTCTTTTCATAATTCTTTTTTGTTATTTTTCAATTTAAAAACTTAAGCTAAATGCAATCAAAGCAATTCCAGACTAAAACAATGGTGAATTCCCAATAAAGCCTTGATGAGAGCTGAAATCCACACCAAAGTCAAGGCTTCACAGCACCCTCCCATAAATAAAACTTGTTTCCTTTTTTCTTTCTCTAGCACTGTGGTTCATTCACCCAGGAAGCAAGATGGTTTGGAAGACTGATATGGCCTAAATGAACAACAACCTTAAAATTTAATTTCAGTTAAATCAGCAGAACAACAAGTCCCAGAGTTGAAAGTGCCAGTTTAAGGGAAAAGGATGGAAATGTGACTTTGACAAGGATATGCTGCCTTAGCCCCCCATCCTCAATGCAATGGATAGCAAGGAGAATGAGAAAAGCCTGAGTAAATCAGAATTCCAATAGACCATGATTTTCAAATTCAACCTCACAAACAAGATAGGCAAACAAAATTAAAGCCTTCCCAAAAAGTGTGGAAATTGCAGGATAATATCCTTTACTATGAGTGAAGAACTAACCTTCTTTGAGATTATGTGGATGGGAAGAAAAGTCTTGCATTTCAAAATAAAGTGCAGACAATAAAAAAATCTATATCAAGTTTACGTTCATGAAGAATATCACTTATTCAAATCCTGTACCTAATTTTCTTAGATTGCAGATATAAATCCTATTAAAAATGAGCTGCTTACTGCTTAAAGAATAAAAATTCTGTTCTGGAAATTTTCAGAAAGTGAGAAGAGGGAAACTGAGAAACACATTTGTTCAAATAGTAACAACAACAAAAAAAAGAAATTAAAAAAGCTTTTCAATATGATTTGTGATAAAGATGGTAAGATTAGCAGTCATTTTTCTTCTCCAGGAGACAGAAACTGCAATGTGCTTTTTCAGTGAAAGTATTATTTTAGCCTCACAGGAGACATCAGTAAACTGAGACTTAGTTACACCAATGAGTTTCCTGTGATCTAAGCAGGTTTTTGATACCTCAATGCAAGTGGGTCAAATATGCAAAATTCTGAATAACATTTCCAACTAGAAACACAACCAACTGTCCCACGTAAGACTAAGACACTCAAACTGTCACTTAGATTTTAATTCCCAATGCCATGCTATGCCTTTTATTATGGCACAAACAGTTCTGCCAGCATTTGGTGAACCAAATCAAAGACTTAAATTCAATAAAATGTAAAAAACCAAAACTTTATTAAAAACAGTTGCATGAAGAATTAATTTGATGGGATTTAAGAAACAGCTATAAGAAGGCAGTCTGAGAGAAGGTACAAGAAAAGAAAGGTGACTGAAGGTTGCTCCAGCTGTCATTACCCTGCAGAAATGTGTATCTATACCTTTAGAAGGAATAAGAAAAGCAATCACCTAGACTGTCACGTCTGTTTACTCCTCCTCAAAATCTCTGAATGTCTGTACTTTAAATGGCATGGAGTGTAATCAATGAAGAAATCTGACAGAAAATGTAGCAATACTAACTTGTCCCATTTGATAGAACAGGTTTCAATTAATAATTTAGATGAATTCCAGAACTGTGAAGCTTTTCAGTTAAATTTATTATCCTGATTGGCTGTTAAAAGATTTCTGATTTTTCAAATCCATTACCTGTAATACTTTAGCAAGGGTAAATATCTTAAAAGCTTAATAAAATCATGGATAAATCTGTTAGAACTTACACTCAGCTGTGAGGAATTTTAATTTTGTGCCAGAGTTTTGAAACATGATGCAGCTGCAACCAACCACTAAAGCCCTGTTTACATTCCAGAAACTTCAACTGATGTAATTAACCCAGTCCAGTTACTTAATGCAATAAATAACAGAGGTCAGCCGTGGTTGTGTAAATTCTGATGAACTCCTGCCACGTTAGAGTTTTACACAAGTACAAAAAGACACTATTAGTTGTTTCTTCACTGTAGGACTTTGGGAGATAAAGAAAAAGAAACACTTCCCAACAACTTGCAAGGTAAGAGCTGAAAGGCAAGGATAAGCTGGAGCCTGGCTGTGGGGGACTTGCTGTCCCAAGGCCCTCCTAAGGTGGGACTGCTGATAGCAAGGGCTCTGCACTAGAGACAAAAGCCCAGGGCTGCACTTCTGTTCCCTGCAGGAGCCTCAGCTTCACACTGGAGTGAGAATCTCAGCTCTGTGTGATTAAATACTTGGTACCACTACAAAGAAAGCTGATAGAGATGTACTATTATGAAACTGTTACAAAATGTATCATGCATTCTCAGAATTCCATTTAATTAGGTATTTTTGTATTTAAAGTCATGGTATCTGAACATTTTACCACTGAGAGGAGCTCCTAAGCTCCTAAGACCAAAGGAAACAAAACAGAAACAAATCTCAAAACACAAACCTTTAACACAAACCTGAAAAAAACCCTCAAACCTGTAAACGTCAGAATTCTCTCCACTAAGCAGTAGGGCGTCAGTATATGATTTTATGCCAAGCTAAGACCATCTAATGACCAGCTGACCCTGCTGGGGCAAGGCTGCTCCCAGCAATGTCCAACATCTGCTCAACTCCCCAGTAATCCAGTTCAGTGAGAAAAGCAGGTAGGAAAGAACCTCTCCACCCAAGTCCTAAGAGCCAGCAGAGATGCAAAGGCAACGTAAGAGATGTATGATGATGGCAAGAAGAGAGTTAAAGAGCTCCTTTTGACTGGGCACTAAACAGGCAATGGTTCCAGTATCAGCTGAAATACATAAAAACCTACACAGAAGTCCATCTGCCACCACAGCTTGCTACTGTTAGCAGCTAAATTAAACAGAGGATTTAAAAAAAAAAATCTTCCAGGTAAACAGGAAGAAAACATTCAGTGGAGAGCTCACTCTGTCCAAAGAGAACAAGCGAAGACAGATTTTGCACTGAAACCACAACCTGGAAATGCTTAGACATTTATCCAGAGACTTTGCAAGCCCCATCTTGAAATATTTAATAAACAAGATTAAAAAGGAGTCCATAAGGCTGGAACATAACAAGATGTTTCTGCTGGACATGTTAATGTATCATATTCAAAGGACAAAATA
Source organism: Vidua chalybeata (assembly GCF_026979565.1). Lineage (NCBI taxonomy): Eukaryota > Metazoa > Chordata > Aves > Passeriformes > Viduidae > Vidua > Vidua chalybeata. The sequence goes on from NC_071546.1 coordinate 6,664,486, forward strand.
TAATCATGTAATCCATGGCCTCTCTCCTTCATTAAAGGGCAATCCTCTGTTCACTCCATGTTCTGTTTTTGGATTCCTTGCATTTTGAACTCCTGTTTTTGGATTCTCTTTAAGCTGTCATTTCCCACTTCCAGTTCTCAGATGCCTTATGTTTTCTTGTTCTCATCAAGAGAGCAGTGTATTTTAAAACCTTGTCTTTAACAAGGCTGCATATGCACAGCTTATAAGCAGATCTAAATTATAACTGCTCGAGTAACTCTTCCCCTCTTTCCCACCTTACCAGCTATCTGTCCCCACAACTTTTTGGAGACAGCCACTAGAGTGTGTAACAGGAGGGTTAATCGGTTCATGATTCAGGCAAAATCTACAAAAAATGATCAATTTTCTGCTAGATCAGCTGCTTGACACAGCTGACTGTGCAACAGCAGAAGCATTACAGCCAGCAAAGGAGGAGAGAAATGCAGCTGAACATGTAGGACTCCATGGCCCTGACCCCAGCTACAGACTCGCTTTAGCTATCACAATATAAAGTAAGAAGTGTCAGTGATGCCTTCCAGCTCTGCTTTCATTCCAGCCTAGCCCTGTCTAAATGCTTGCTAACAAAGCTCCACACTTCCTGCACCCAACTGGTGTATTCCTGCCTTCTCTCTTACACCACTTCTGGCAGCCCACCAAGCTGTTTCAGCACACTGAGCTAGTAGAAAACTGTTCATGTTTTATGGTTCAGTTAGTTTCCTGCCAGCTTAGGTATGGAAGGAAGTGGATAAAACTGCTGCACTGAGCAGTTTGACCAGCTCAGGCTGCTTTGAAACCACCACATTACCTAGTCCAATTCAAAGGCTGTGTTCAGACCCACGTTACTGATTAAACAATGCATGGTTCAGTTTAGCTTAAATCGAACTGCAACTGAATTATAGCAATTAAACTGCTTATACCAAAACAAGAATGTTCATGAGGAGGTCTGCATCAGACTAATTGGTATCACAGCAATTACATTTATTTCCTTACAACTTTCTTTAGACACAGCCTCACATGAGCTGCACAAACCACACCTGGGCAAGCAGGTTACAGACTTGCAGCACATCTGCTGCTCAAGGTCAAGTCTGAAGTTGTATAGTGCCATCGACTGATCTCCTGCACAGGCTTCTCACACATCAAAAAACCCAAACAAAGCACAAAGAGCTGTGTACTCCCCGCCAGATTTGCCTAGATAGGGTCAACTTCCTCATCTATATCCTTTCCAAAACACACAAAGCAAAACTCTGCACAAGCTAATTGCTGCAAATGGAGACATTGCTGCCACTATCCCACCAGTTGAGAACTTTGCTGCACTTTTTCTGCCTTGCACAGAGCAGAATAACAGTTTTGAAATTCTGGTTTGTGAATTCTCTGCTGCAGAAATATTGCATTGAACTATCAGAGAAGCTTGTTTCAGTCCCAATAACAGGAGTCCAGAAAGATTCATTACACCTGGCCTGCAATGTGGCCAGCTCTTGGAGACGACATTTATGATTCTTTTATTTACCGTGAGAAACTGTATTTTCTATATAACTATTATAAAGTTATATCACTAATTTACAGATTAGGTTGGGTATACAACAAAGATAAATGGTTTACAGTTAAGTGTAAAGAGTTCTTTATATCCCACATTCTTCACTGGAAAAAAACAAGCCTGTAAGGGCTTGGGGTGGGTGGTTGTTATTCTTGTCCTTGGATTGCTGCTGGCAGGGCTTTTATCAATATACATGTTAAATTTAACAAACCAACTAAAGCAAATCAGTATCTAGTTAAACAAATACCAATTCCCTTATTATTAAAGTGATTCAACACTTGCTAAGTTTTATCTCTACTATGGTGATACAGAAATGCCATTTACATCACTCCCACTGCTATTTAAAGACTAGGAGAACATCTATGCATGGACCAGTGGCTTCCACACAATGACAGCTTGGGTCAACCTAAACCAGCACTGCGGTGAGACTGGCTTTGGCATCAGCTGGTTCAGGGATTTGCAACAACAGTAAAGAGTATGAAAACCCAAGTCTCTTTCTGCCAGGTTAAATCCCTCTGCACTGACCAGTTCTAATTGTTAAGAGCCCACAGTGCAAGGGAAGCTGCAAGATCATGTGTGTGAGAAGGCTGGGACATGACAGACTGACCTTTTCAATAACCAGGATATTAAATCAGCTCACTGTCCTAAGCAGCTTCATCTTAACCCTACCAAACAAAAAGCAAAAAGTCTCCTGTGGACTTAATTCACTGAAACAACATATCCTGAGGTCAGGGCAGCACTACAACTACCATGAGGAAATGAAAATTTTTCGTATGGCCCATACACCTGTTTATGGCTGATTAAAGCACCAGAACCAAAACATAAACATCTCCAAAAGTAGATATCAGATTTTAAGTGTCTTTTAGACATTAACTATGTCAGAGTGACATAAGTAATAGTTTAGCTCAGTTAAGGCATACAGAACTCTTACTAGTACTAGAAAGTGGGCCAGTGTTTCTAAGGAGAAAAAAAGATGAGATTTCATGGGCAGCTAAAGGTAGATAAGTCCCATTGTCTGTTTTACCAAGTTCTTATGCTATCAAACTGTTTCACAAACAAACTGGTCCTTACAACAGCAGAAAAATGTTTCAGCTTTTAAGTTAGTTAGAAAGTTCAAGTGGCTAGGATGTGACAAGCACCACAAAGGAAGAAAGTGGTGGAGTGCAGAGCTGGGAGCTCACCCCAGTCAGTAGCAATCATTAAAGCAACACAAACATTTACTTTCTGCTGGCTTAGAAAACTGAAAAACAAAGAGAAGTAAATATTGAAAGCAGTCCAGTGGTGGAGACTGACACACAAGATCAGAAGGAGAGAAGGGAGAAAAAGACAGGGAGAAGGGACAAAAGGAGCTAGTGTATCTCTTTCTGAGGTGTCAGATCCCATGTACTACCTCACCTAACCATACCATGAGAACTGAAACAAGAAATTTACTGTCTGTTAGTACAAATAAGACCTGAATCCAATTTTATAACCATGTTATCCAGCCAAGCTTCCTCATTAAAAAACATGCAGATGATCTGTGCCATGCCTTCAAGACAAACCCACCTGCACATTCAGAGTTGAGCAGACTTGTGAGCCCTGGTGTAGGAATGTGAAGAGTAACTGGGTATGTGCCAGAACTTTAAACTAATGGTAGTAACTATTACTGCTGTTCTAGAGAAATGGTTTTCAGGTAAACTCAGCCACAAGTACAGAAGGAGATGGACAAGCATGAATGTCCATGAAATACATACTGCTCAGGGGACTAATTTTGGTGGAAATTGAAATGCTACTGTGATTCTTTATTCTTAGAAAAAAAAAGAATTCATTACAGTAGGAAATCCTACCTTAACAGTTTTGCTGCTACTACTACTTTCTCCTGTCTTGCCAATCTAGAAGTACAACTTTAAAGGAGGCCATGATAAGTGATACAAGAGGTTGCTGGTTTTTTGGTAATTTAACCTTATTTATTAATAAACATGAAATAACACTGAAATATGTGTGTGTGTAGATTTGATACATAATGAAAACCAAGGAAAAATTAAAACACTTCCTAACATACAGTAGTCATTGTAAAAAATACAGTGAACCTTGGGTCTCCACTCAAGAGTAGCTTCATGGCAGACGACACAGCTTCACCACCCTGGTTTACAAGTAATTGTGTTGTAGAACCTAATTGAAATATTCCTCTTACTCACCTTTGGATCGAGTGGAGATGTCCATCCCCTCCACCACCTCCTGCTCTGCCTTTATTTCCTCTTCAGCCAAGCTGCAGGATTCAAGAAGGTGAATTAGAATACTTTATAGACTGTATTAATCCCATGACTAACTTCTATCCATTAAGTTCAACCCAACACTATCAAACACAACTATATCAAAATTTCTGATGGAATGAAAGGTTTGCTGTTTGCCAGAGCATACACTGATCAAACCACAGTGAGAAACAATCCAGGTACACACATATGCTGCAAGTTACCAGGCATGAAAATTACATTTTTGTACCAAAGACAGTCTTGTAACATGTACTGAAGATTATGGCAATGTATGTATGAACTGTGTGCGTGTGACAGACAAACAGGAATTCTGTTCCTTGCAGCTTCTAATCTCAGATAAACCATGTGGACAGATGCCTGCCAACATTTAAATGCTCATCAGCATTTGTGAACAGATTAGTTGAAGTAACAGACTTAGCAACACAGAACAACTTGTAAAATTAGAAGGTTAAATGTAATTTTTAAAACAATTAAATAATTTCAAGGATTTTGGAACTAGACTGTATAACAGAAAACTGAATATTTATAATTTACTGGCAATACAATCCCACCAATTATGAACTGTAAAGAGCAAACAGTATACAGTTGTTACCATTCAATCTTACACAGTCAGTTTTCATTTGCTCCAGGCAGGATTAAATTATTACAAAGTACATCTGACTTTCTGATATTCCACTTGTGATATTCTAAAGTGATGCCATTCAAGAAAACAACTTAATCAATTTGGCTTCTTAAGTCACTTTGGGGAAAGAAGATGGAAGGGAGAGGAAAGATGAACAGGAATGAACACAGAGTTACACAGCAATTTTGGAGATGTGACTATCCTAGATGAAAGGTAAAAGAAAACACAGGATGTTGAAGCAAACCCAAATTCAAAGTGATGGACAAATGGGATTCTGGAGCTTCAGGCAGGTATTGCAGTGTCCACCAGAGCACAGCAGCCATGAGGGATGTAGATCCCCTCCTATACAGGGACAATTTACCACTCAGTCTGTTAATGGAAGTTGTGGCTGATAGCAGTTTGCACTGATATGGCAGATTATGAATTTCTGCTGATGTGGAGTGGGCTGAGGTTCCATTCAGCCACCCCAGCTCCAGGGACAGGGCCAAGAGGGCAGCTGGAGACTTCTGCCTTAGCCACTGTGTATAAATCTGCCTGAGACATCTCATCGGAGCTCGGAAACAACACTGAGGACTTGGTTACGTTTACACCAGAGAAACTCTTCAGCCTGACAAACAGTTTATATTAGCAGGAGTTTTGTTACGGGTATAAGTTAAAAGAGACTCCTTAACAAAGTAAAACTTAACAGCAGAAGGATTTTTAGCTTGCTATTTGACAAAACCACTTTTAATCAACTGTGACCTACTGGGGGGTTGGGTTGCAATTCCTTTCACAGTTCTAAACAGTACAGTTATGTCAGCAGAAATTTTACATACACATTAACCAAGCTCAAGGTATGGAAAACCCATAGCTGAGAAGTACCACAAATGCCAGAAATCATTATTTTTTGTCATTTGGATATAGAAATAATTTACAAAATAAGCCCTTTAAAGTCACAAAACACTGAAGGGAAGTTCTATTCTACCAGCATCTACCTCCCAGCTCATGGACTACTCTGATCATTTCAGGAGCAAGGCAAGGCACCCATGTGACCAGAATTATGGTAAATGTGTAGCACAGTTGACTGTAACACAATGCTTCTCAGATTTATTTTGCATGGGCAGATTAAATGCACAACACAGCCAACCATACTACAATGCTCACACATTTACTATGCATGGGCAGATCAATTATTCTGCACATTTGTTACACCCTTTCCCAGGGGCCTCAGCAAAGAGGAGCTGGCAGTGCCTGCAGACACCAAAACATTTCATGCACCACTTGCCTTTGCCCATTCCTCTCCTAAGCAAAGGGAAGGGATGGGCTCATGGGATGGGTTCATTGTTCTCTTCCAGTGCTGTACTGGTGGTTTTTTCTTCCCCTCCCTCTCTATAAAATCCTATTTCAATATCGCCAAACTGTAATAAACCCCATATTTTTAAAATATCATGTATATATAATCAATAATGCATACAGGTAAATATGTATTCATACCCAGTAATTCTGTAAGACTGGAGAAATCTGGCAGTGCACATTAACTGCTTCTAAAATACAAGTCCAGCTCCAGACACAGACTAGGACATACAAGGCTTTACGAGACTCAGGTTGAACACTAATGCTCGTTTTACATAGGCTGCTACTAAAAGGAATGGTTCCCCCAAGCCTTAACTTCTTGTTCCAGAAATCATGCCCATTTTATCCAAATCAGTTCTGGAATGTAACTCACTGTGCAGCTGAATATGCAGAAAATGGGAGAACCACACAGGGAGAAAAGGGCACCACCCTTTTAACAGCTCACATTTAAGTGACATTAAAGCAATCATAATATTCCAGACTCATCCAAATCAATCAGGTCATTTTGTTTAAAACACAACCTCAGGGGAATATGGTTCAGCATGAAAGATACAGTAGTTGGTACAAATCAGTATTACAATCTAGAGAGTTGTGCATGAATCCTGGCTGAGAAATGGGAGTGAGGGATCCATGGCAACATCATAGCAGGAACTGCTCCTACCTCCCTGACCAAAGCCCAGGAGATGTTTCAGACTGACTGAGGATGTTCTGTGCCCCTGGACCTAAACCCAGACCTGCAGAGGGTTACAGGGCAGGACTCCTACCCATTAGTGACAGCATAGCAGGGTTTTCCAGCTCACAATGTGTTCCGCTCACATAACAAGCTTAATTTAGGAAACTGAGTCAGTTTCTTCCATCAACCTTTTTAAAGTGTTCTTGTAAGTGTGCTATAAACAAGAAAAAGATTCTTCAGAAACACTTGTAAGGTGAACAAAGTATCTTGCAAAATCTTGATACAAAGAATCATGGAATGATACAATGGCTTGCCTTGGACAGGACCTTAAAAATTATTTAGTTCCAAACCCCTGCCATGGGCAGGGATGCACACACCACGTAAAGGATGCCCGAAAGCAGCCTTCCCAAAGATTTTAAGTATAAATGAGCAGTCAAAACTGTATTCTCCACTTGACAGCAAAGTTCTCCACTTTCCTCAGCAATGGAGGAGCACATTCCCTATACACACACGTGTACAGAGTGCATCACTCACACAAAACCCAGCAATTACCTACCACACTACGAAACCTGAGCCTCAGAGGAACAGAGGCATCTCTGTAGTCTCTGCAATTAATTAATCTTTTATACAAACATTTAAGTATATAAGAAAACCACAGAGACTGTTCTGAAAAAAAAAATCCCAGTGTTGGTGGGGAACAGTTAAATAAAAGTTGTTAGACATGGCTATAAAAGATACTGAACATTCACAGCTCTTCAAAAGCATCTCCCATTGCTTTATTTGCTGTAATGTATAATGACTTCCACAACATGACATTGTTTGAATGTTGGCAGTGATGACTGTAGTGGTCATCTTTGAGATTCGAGTTTATAAATACATACCAGCAATTCACAGCAAGTTTACAGTAACTTTTCTAAAGCTGACATCTTTTCACCTTTGCACCCTCCACCAGTACAGGAAAGATTCTGAAAATGCTTTATAAAGCACAAACTTCCAAATTCAGATATTAGCAAAAGATTTCCAATTAAATAATTCTAGAAAAACACATTCTTAATCAGTTACCTTACTATTACCCACAACAAAATAAAAGGAAAATTAAGACCAGCAGCAAAATAATTAAAAACAAGTATCTCATTCCATGGAAACAATAACTGTGTGGTCAAGTAGATTATTCTAGACAGTTTTATTTTGAAAATTCATTTTTGCAGGGCTCAGAGCAGCTATTTCAGCCAGCATGTGTTACTGTCATGCATATATGAATGGGATGTTCTGAAGCTGCAGATCAGAAATGACACTGGAATATATTCAATAAAGTACCTAAATGAATACAAAAAATACCTTATGTAATTCTGAAAGCTATTCCTATTTCCTCATTAAGATGAATGAACACAGAGAAACACGTTTTAAGAACAAAACTGAAATTTAAGCTTTGCCAGTTTCCCTGTCAAATGACCAGAAAACCAATTAATCATTTAAAACTTTCCTACTCATATTGACAAAACTTGCAACAACAACAAAAGTTTGTTTTCTAAAATGTTAAGCTAATTTGTTTCATACAAACTAGTTTAGCATGTCTGAATGAGGGTAGAAGGGGTGGAGGTTATTCCTTTGGGGAGAGTTGGGCACAGAAAGAAAAAAAAAAAAAGGATTGCAAACATACAAGATTTATTGTTACTTAAGTAAAAATGGAAAAATAACTCAGCTGCCTAATTTTTAAATATGTTCTCTACCAAAATGAAGATAGGGTGGTTTTTTTAATATAAAATTCAGGTTTTCAAATTTCACATCCCTGAATTATATACTGACTTTTCTGTTTAGGAAAATCATTCTTTACTAATAGTAGTACTTACCTGAGAAAATGTACATATACAAGAATATATAAAGCTGCTCTAACCCACAGTAACTACAAAGAGCAATTAAAAGTTGCAGATGAACTACTGCACCTTGACATTTAACCAAGAAAAACTGACAGATATGGAAAACCACTCGAAACAGCTAATGCCCACATACACAATCTAGATCTACATCAGGGAATATCACAAGAATTTCAGATCAAGAACTACATATTTCTGGAATTCATTTTTTCTTTTAACTAACAGAAAACAAAACAAAACTGATTAAAGACTAAAACAAAAACTGATTACAGACTATAAGCACTAAAACTGAATTTCATCTTTAATTCCTGCCTCTCATGCATCACATTTGTGAGCAGCAATTCTAAATAATGATTCCAAAAAAAAAAAAAAAAACCTGCATTCAATAAAGATTTAAAACCAAAAACCACTATTTGCATGCCATTGCTGAATAAATAGCAGCTTTGTATGAGCACTCACCTATAACAGTCTCTTACTCATCGGTAGCTATGCTATTTATGCAGGGCTCTTAAAATGGCGTCTGCCAGCACTGCACTGCCTCACTCCTGCTCTGGAGCTAAAATGGTAGCACTTTGTTCAATACCAGCAGCTCCTGTTTACACAGCAGGGCAAGATTCAAAGCCAGCATCTAAATATCAGAAATGGTAAAGAAGGACCAAAGGGCACCTGACATCCGAACGTTTAACTAAAAAGGCACAAGATAGGGAGATTTGTGAAGTCACAGGTTACTAAGGAAATCACTCAATTTTAGCTTCACCCTCCAGTGTGAGCACCTCACATTTTACATTTCCTTTTGCAGAATTCCCTGCAAAGTGCTCCATGTGTATTAAGTAAATAATACTTTCTATTAAGTAATTAATATACACAAAAGGCTCGTTCAGATATCCATGTACAGCAATGTTTAAGCTGGTTACCTGTGATAACAAGCAAAGTAACTATTTTTTCACATAAAGAACATTTCAGTTCTTTTTAAAACCTTACTCTTATTCACTGTCCATTCAAAATAGCTGCACAAAAGAAAAAAATCAGGGGAGGGAGGGGAATCCTTGGTGCCACACAGTCATCCTTAAGATCATAAATAATACAGCTGAGGCCCAAGCAAGGCAACCAAATAGCTACAGATTTTAGATGCTACAAATATAATTTGACAACAATCATGCTTGAAAGTAAAGGTTTATATCAGCTGAATTAAGAATGGTAACATCCTGCTACAGCATGGTTTTAACCTCACAGTGTGAAACACAGATGCTCTGGCAACAGGCAATAAAGGGTTAACATGAGAATGACAGACAACTACCAAATACATGAAACTCACTTCCTATGTAGCTATGGCTAAATTAGTCTTTAATGAACACAAGGCATGTTTATTAACAAATGTATTTAAATTACTTTCTAAATACAATTTAAAGGGCCAAGCCTGATGGCCTACTGTGCTGGTTTCCAGTCTGCAGACCCCTCAAAGCCAGTGTAGTACCACAAAGGGGTTTGCAGACAATAACCAAGTAAATCAAACCTAGTCTAACAGGCTTAAAGTCACCCTAATGGGATTCATGTGCCCATGGGAAAAATACTGGGGATCCACAATAACAAAATTTGAAAACTGTTGTCTACTCCATTTTACATGGGCAAAGGTTTTGTTCAATTTTCAAGATATTTAGGAAATTCAAATTAATACCCTAAATTTCAGACAGAGGAGAGCTTTTACTAAGATTTATCACCCTTTAACCAATTATGCTGGAGTAGTACCACCACTATGGAAAGCTGACCACCAGCTATCACTTTTCAGCTACTGGATCCACAGTAGCTGGGAAGTGATACAACACAATACAGTGGAAAGCAAGGCAGAACAGGAGAAACAAAGCAACAAAACCAGAAACAAAACAAAACAACAACAAAAACCTCAAGCAAAAGTGATATCACAAAATGGAAGGCAGCTCAGGAAGACGAGCCAGTTGAAGTTTGTGGACATGATATGAAGGGCTAAATTTGTAATGTAATCTATCTATTTCTGCTTTTTGAGCATGAAGCTCCTCTCATTACATGCTCCCTTAGTAGCAATGTAGATTTTCTGCTACATTTCATACTCCTACCTACTGTGAGGGGGGGTGACTGTTACATTTGGAGTGGTTTATACTCTGCATTTTTTTCATTTCCAATATGTTAAGTAGTGTCATTTGTTTAAAGAAATTACTCAGCTTTTCCCTAGCACTATTTAGCTTCCAAGTAAAACAGTTTGCCTGCAAAGAATGAAAAAGGCATGTAGCTTTTAAAAAGCTACTGTTTTCACCGTGATTTATAATCCAGATCACTCCTTTGTTTTCCCCCCACTCCATTCTTTGTCCAGTTAATTACAAAAGTAACTGGATGTTGGCACTAAATAATAATGCCTAATCATATTCATTCTGGGCAATTCAAATTACTCTCTAGTAGCCAGAAAACTTACAGTGTAATTATACGATTAACTGCTAGTTATAATCAGAATAATGGCCATTTGCTCCAAGCTGAATAAACCTCAGCTGCATTGCTTCATACATGTCCTGTCTAATTGTGATTGTAACAAGATCCAGGCCAGTAAAATCTTGAGGAGAAAGCATACGTGCTTTTTCCCTGCATCTGTCACTTAAAACAAAAACCCACATTCCATCTGTCCTGAACAGAAAAAACAGCTTATTACACAACCTAGGGAAGTGAGTGATAACACTGTACCTTGACAAAGCACCAAAAAACATATACATCTGAAATCCTTCAGCTTGTCTGAATTTGCTTTGCTTAGATGGAACAAAGATGGCAGAAATTTCCAGAAGGCCTTTCTCAGCCTTGCCACTGCAATTGTCAATCTTTAACCTGCCTGCTGCGGCAATTGGCTCCGGCGCTGGCAGAGCAGCGCCATTGGGCTGAGCTGAGGCACAACGCTGCTGTCTCTACCTTGCCTCAGACATCTTGCTGCAATGCAGACATTTGTTTTTTGTGAACTATAAAAGAATTACACTCGAGTGATTGAAAATAGTGAACTTTAACAGACTCACGATGCTCCGTTTCATTACATGCACGAGGGCAGCTCACACAAATGCGCTTCACTGTCAGCAGCGTGTCTGGAGGTGCAGATTTGAAACAGATCCTGGTTTAACAAAACCTGTGGGAGCCATTTTAATACAAGCTTTCTGATTGCAGATCACTTACCCCTGCTTCCTCACATTAAACAAATATTGTGTTGCTCACTCTTAAAGGCTGAAAGTAAACTGCTAACATGTATAAACTACTACTAGGAAAACTGTGTCCAAATGTAATTTCTGCTTTTTAGCAACTGAAGAGCAAAAACCAGAATAACTTCTTAGCTGTGTCAGCACTTTCATGCATGCTGAAAGATGCATTAAAATTGCATACAGAAACACTATCACATGAAATTCAGTGGTACCCCAGCAGTATTTCAGGTTTCAAATTGAACTAGACGTTCTTATAAATCTAATCCTAGGGGATGGGGGGGGGGGGGGGGGGAGGGGGGGGAACATGGAGATGGGGGTAGGAAAGCTTTTAGCCAAAGTGAGATATTCAAAGATACTCACACTGGTAAACAAGTAACCAGAGGTAAATTGTTTGTTAAAGAACGTTACCAAACACATGGCAAGGGTCTATAAAAGTTTGCATGCCCTGTGCCTCAGCACAGTCATTTATTTGCAAAGCCAGCCTAGCTTTCAGTTCTTTCCTAAAATAATAAATGTGTATGGACTGTTAAAACAAGTGCAAAAAATACATTAAAAGCAGCAAAGAGCATCCTTCCTCTGCTTTTGTAACAGCCCTGGTGATCACTGAAAAACAGCTTGTTCAAACAAGCATGCAGGCGCTACAATTAAAATCTTTATAAAGAGCACAAAATGTTTCTAAATTAGTTATAAACCAAGCAAGCTTGTCTGAGGTTATACTTGGTATAGTATCAGAAACATATGCTCATTAAGTGTTATTTACTTTACTTCATAAGGTCACTTCATTGCTGAGCACTAGCACTTTCATCACACCCGAAAAGCCCAAGGACCGGTGAAAACGCGCTTTACCCTGCAAGCACGGTAATTAATGATCTAGGAACAAACAGCAAGTAGAATATTTTTCACTGGCCTAAGGTAAACAGGAAGTAAAAGCTTCAAAATTTAGAGACAAATTATCAGAAAAACAGTGCATTCAAATAGAGCAGTTTACATGTAAAAGTCCCTTAAAATGGACGCTAAGCAAATCTGATCTTTTATATGACTAACCACTAACATCACTTCATCTACTGCACTGACTGACCCAGTAAAAACAAAATGTTTGGAAAACTATTAAAAATGTTCAGAGAGTAGCATGCTGCTTACTTACCAACTGTTCAAGCACCCATCTCATTTTTCCAGTTAAGGAGATACAACAGGCTGGCAGATTTGGGAATTGATCAAAAAGGAATTTCTTGAAATAATTACGTAGCATTTAACCAAAAGTAAAAAAAAAAAAAAATAAAAGGGAAAAAAAAACCCAAGAACGAACAACATGTACTACTGTCATGAACCACACATGATTTTATATCTTCTGGACTCCACAAGACAGAACTGTGGCTGATACAATGTAAAACAAAAAGGCACAGATAAAAGTTGCATTAGTTTATTTGAACTATGCAAAACAAGAAAGCTAACAGTTCAAAAACATTTTCCATAAAGCATCAGATTTGTAAACAGATGCACTGCTGCGTTTTACTGAGCAGCACTCCATTTCCAAAATCTGCAGCATAAAAACTCCCTTTTAAAGGAACAAAATATTAACCATACATTGTCCCTCAGAAAGAGAAAAGCGTTGTATTAATTACTCCTGCAAGAAAAAAGGTTCAATAGTCATTTTAAGTTAAGATAAGCTGCATAAAAAACATGATGCAACAGCACACCACCACCTAGGCCCAATATCTACAATCTGCCATTAGCACTTTTTGCTGATGCCTAGGTTTTTAAAAATCCCATATTTTCTCAGAGATAACTTATCTTAGCTGTTCCATTCACTGTTTAGAAAGGTAAACTTGCCTGTTCCTCTGTCTGCCATTATCCCTGCTTGACTCCCTGTAGGGCAGTTAAATGCATCTGCTCCCTAGCTTCCATTTTCTCTCCAGCAGGCATGTGACACAACAGACAATAGTGCTGGCAAACTGCTCAGAGACAGAAACCTCCTTTGGAATACCAGGATCTTGATAAACTCTAAAAACACCATCCTCCTGTGAAGAAGTAGGCATGCCAAGGCTTTGCCAGACTGTAAAATAAAGCTGTGGCTAATGGCTACTAACCATGTGACCCAAGAAAGCAAATTTAAACAGTTCCAACTTAATATAAGTGCTGTGGTGTGAGTTTTGCACGAGAAATCACAGAGAATCACACTCTCAACCCACAACTCATAGGTCTTAGAGAAAAAGCAATGTAAAAAGCAAGGCTTACCTCTGTGGATGCATTGTTAACACAGTGTTATGTCAATACTTATAAAACATGGAGGACAGGCTCTCAGTACTCGGGCAGGGAGGGCTTGGCACTTGGGCTTGATGATCTGTCTTCCCCATGAAAGCCGCCCCCGGATTGGCTGCCCCGGCAAATCCGCATGTAAAGCGCCAGGGGATTGGCTGAGACACTTCCTGAGCGATTATCTTTGTGCGGCTCCCGGAGCAGGAGCCATCCCGGGCTCGGAGCAGGCCGGCGCGCTAGGCCCGGCTCCGCTCGCCACCGCCGGCCCCGCGCTGGCCCGGCCCCGGGCACGCACTGCCCGCCTCGGGGAAGCGCCCGCACACCGCCTGCCCCGACAAATGCGCCCCAGCGTGCCGTTTGTTGAAGGCAGCTGGGTGCTCTAAACCCGAAGGAGGCAGAGTTCGCCCAGGTCGCAAGAGCTGCTCTTTTGTTTGCACGGAAAGCGAAATTCGCTTTGCTGCGGCTGTGCTGGCCGAGAAAGCGAGGCCACAGGCGGAGAGCAAAACTTACTGAGAGTACACGTGCACAGAAGGGACTGAAATTAGTAACTCAGGATTCAGAGAAGGGTTCTCCTGCTCCAGAATTTAAATATATGAACATGCAGCAGAGCAACCGTGTACCTACAGCGTGATTTCTTTAGATACCACGGTATGCTGAGTCTTAATAGGAAAAAGGAGCCTTAAGCAGGAACACTCATGTCTCCTTTTCCCAAAAACCATTCCAGAACTGAAATTGCTTTATCACAGAGCGTTGCTACCACTTGGTGCAGGCCCTCCCCGTGTTTAAAATGCTGCAGAGCAAAACTAAAAATATCCATGTCACCCCAGACCCTGAGATCTCCAATCGCCCCCCAGCCCCCACCTTTCGGCCTGCCTGGGCTGTTACACAAAAACTGACTTCCTTAGGAGCGGCTGTAACTGCAGCTTCCTGTCCGTTAACCCTGTAGGACTTGGTGCTTTTTAAGATGCAGCACAGGCCCTGAAAACACTGATTCCTCTACGTGGCAAGTTATCAGCCTGCCCCCGTGAAAACATTCACGTAGCTTTTCAGATGGTTTTGCTTTACCTTTTTATCTCCTGCAAAAATGCTGCAAATGAAATAAAATGAGAAAGCGGCGTGTAAGCAACCGGTTTGATCTTGGGCCAATTCCCGAGCTTTTGATTAAAAAATGTGATTCCGTTCTTTTCCCTAATGCAGTGAAAGTGGGAGGGTTTATCGTTATGCCAAGAAGGAAGTCTTAACTCCAGATGAAGATCTTAAAGGTTAAATTTTTAGAAAGCCTCCAACATGCCTTTGTATTATTGTTCAAAATTTTGCGTCTTGTGTTATATAGCTCTGTATTATCATTCTGTAGCCATGAAGATTGCAATGGAAATTGCAGATGAAGGGGTGAATCTGAAGCACATTGAATATCAAATAATTATTTATTAAACAAAAGCAAGGAAAAAAAAAACAAGGGAAGGTGTAGAGGGAAACACTTAACATTGAAACAATAATTATTAAATAATGAGATAGAATAACCAAAGAAAAATAAACGTTCTTCCAGTACAACATGCAGGATCTCAGATTGTGCAAAACCAACTATAAAAAGCCCTCTTCCATAAATCTACGACAGTTGCAAACAGAATATGCACGTCACGTTTAGTCGAGTGCTAATAACCCCAGAAACAATCACCACAACAAAACCTAGTGCCCTCCCTTACCTCCATACAGCACCTCTCACGATATAACTACCACACAAACCTCACTGCCTGAGAGCCGACGTGACTCATAACTGTGCCACTCAGTAAAATTAGTCATCCTGCTCTGCATTGTCCCGTTCTGCATTCAGATTATTCCTTGAGATTGCATTGTCACAAGGAACTGCCACAGCAGCCCATCGCTGCGCTTACACTTCTGTGTCTCTGCATTTCAGGCTGCAACAGCAGATTAACAGCCCAGAGTATAAATTATCATCTCATAAGGAATTCTGGAGTCCCTGCTGGAAGCATTTTCTCTTTTTAGATTTTGCAATGTTTTTCAGGGCAGGGAGCAGGAAGGCTCATGGATACACTGACTGACCGTTTGTTCTGGTTTAGGAATGAAGCAGAAACTGGGGAGAGTGCTGCTATTAATTAAGCGAATCATACAGCCCAGTACAGCAGCAGGAACACACTGGAAATTCATGACATTCAGTGAATACTTGCATCAGTTTCAACAGTGCAAACCATTCAAGATAGATTTCTTTTTAATTGAACACCTAAAGGCCTATGTTGCTCAGAGATATCACCCCTGGCATACAAACATCCAAATTTTGATTCCCCTAAGCAGTAAATGTGAGGATTGTCAGCCATTAACATTTATGCTCATTGTGTGACTGCTCTACTCTAATATTATTCTCTTAAAAAAAGAAAATCCTAATCCCTATGAAGAACAGCATGAGAACAAAACTAAATACACAGAATTTGTCAGTGCTTTGTGCTAACCCAGACCCGACTCGGGGAATGTTGTAATGCTGATGGTGCCTGGGAACGCTGCCAAGCTGACACACTTGGGCCTATCAGACAGAATGAGCACACAGTGGAGAGAGAGGCAACAGCAGCCTTAGGAAAGGCCTAAGGCCCCTCTCCTCTTGATTCAAGGAAGCAAAAATGCAAAAGAAAAATTTACAAACCTGCAGTTATTAGCAGGAACAAAACCATAGAAAGCACATCAGACACATATAGCATGTATGTTCAGCCACTCAGCTACTCTGCTCAAAAAGGCAAAAGAATTCTGTCAGGAATCAAAGGGGAAGCTTGAAATATATTTCTCTTTATTCTCTTGTCCACATGCTTATTTTGCAGCAGGAGGTACAAGCGTGGTATAATACACAAGTACATCTGGAAAATACAGATTTTTGTTTTAAGTCACCATGATTGCGTGTCCTGCTGCAGCTTGAGCATTTCTTTTACATTGGAGTAGTGATTTTTTTTCTTGGGGGGAGGGAAGGAAAGGTAAGGAAAACAAAACAAATAAAAGAAGAGCATGAGACAGGAAGCTAAAAGCTTTGTTAAAGCAGAAAAGAGGGCAGAGATCAGATTAGCTTGTATTTATCCTTTTCAATTCTTTGGAGATATTAAGGGAAAACAGGGCTGTGAGGCAGGGGAAAAAAAAGGCTAAACAGAGAAACCAAAGGAAAGATGGGAAGCAAATTCTCAAAAGGAAATTAAAAGACAGTAATGTTAAAAGAGCAACCCATTATACAGGTCTTTGCAAAGAACTCTGCCCACTGTGCCCATCTCCAGGAAGCACACACACCAGGCATCACAGAGTTATAAGGGACTAAACCACATAATCTATACCAGAGCCTCCAAATTAAACAAATACCAGTAAGGAAAATGTCTGCCTGTATGACAGAAGCAGGGGTTGATATTTACCCCTCCCTACAGTGGCTGCATCATCACTGACAGAGATGGAACATTAAGAGATGGACAAAAGATGGAGCATTTTGAACAGATACACAAAAGGAGAAATGTCATATTTTTCAAGTATAATAAATAAATAGATAAAAACAGGGGAAAGAAAATGCATTAATAGTTTGTAGCTCAATCTGGGATTTCCAAGTCATTGGCTGATAATGCTGATTTCTAGAGTAAGAACATAAAACATTGTCACTCAGTGTCTTGGAAAAAAAACCTCTTCAAGCTTTTCTCCTTTATCATGAATATAAAGTATCAGTAACTGCTTGAAGACCAGTAGACCACTGTCCAGTACAGAATCCAGCAATACATGTCTATAAAAACAGTTCCTCAATTTTTAAAAGTAGACTGAATTCTAAAATTAGTGTCAAAGAAGGTTGTTCATTTCATAAATTATTAGAAACTACAGGAGAAGGTATCTATGCACAGCAGGTCCCTGGTTTGCCCGTGAGCTTATAAGGCTTTGCATGCATTGGTCCTTCTGAAGAGCAGCTTTCAGTACTTTGGGTTAACATTACTTGTTCTGGATTGAAATGGTCACTCATTGTCTGCAGGTTAAAACCTGGTTCAGTTTGTAACACACAACTGAATATCTGGTGCATTACAAAGTGTCTCTTGACAGCCATTTTTAGTGTGCTGTGCAGTTGCTTCATGTACATTTCTTTCCAAAGGAAATCTCCACTCATGTTCAGTCATCTGCCAAAAATACCTGGAGAGAAAAAACAAACAAACAAACAAACAAAAAAAAAGCATCTTTGAGCCCTTTAACAGCTGTAGCTTTTTAAAATAAGTGCTATGTTTTCTTAAGGCATAAACCCGTTTCATTGCTTTCACCCCCACTTTGAACCAGTCTCTCCACAATTAAACAGCTGGGCTGCTGGATATTCTGTATAAAATCGAATTTTCATTATTATGTATTTAAACTTTATGTTCTATACTGAAGGCCTAACAGATACAATTGCTTTCATATTTTATATGCAGGCAAATCCTTTTCCAGTTCCCCAGAAAGCAGCTGTGAGACACATGCAGACGTGGTGCAGGTCAGGCCTGAAGCACACCACGGTGCAGGTGAACAAGTGGATTTATCAGCCCTGCTCTGTGGCCATGGAAATGTAAATACCCTGCATGAGGCCTAAGTACAGAATCTTGGAAGAAGTTTGTACTTCACCAAGTGGTTCTAATGGCCAAGTGTGAGACATCTTGTATATATCACTTACTCTGGCATAGGGCACTTCTAAAGGAAACAAAAGGAAGTCACTGCTGTTAGGGAAGAATTATTCAAGACTACATAATGCTGAACTCCAATCCTATTACCAGGATTTCCTTCTTGATTTTTTCACATTCAGGAATCAGATGACATGACTTCTTTCATGTTTTGGTTCGTTATTACTGTTGTTTTAGTTTGGGGTTTTTTAATTAAATCTGATCATGTCCCAGAAGCTAAAGCTCATACCAAAGATGTCAAGTGACAGAATTACAAAGATAAAGTTATTACATTAACTTTTCCTGCATAACCCACTGCAAATTCAGACTATATCACTTTCACTTTTAACCTCCTTCATGTTCCTCCACACACTAAATTCACAGTTTGGCTTCAGCTTCAAGGCTCTGCATATTCACACCTTTCTCCTCTCTATGTGCTATTCCAATTGCTATTTCATCTCAGTTTTGTGGTTTACCTCTCACCAGCAAAAAGTCCTTTCTTTTTCCACCACAAGTTTCTTTTCTTTTTCAGTCAGACTTACTGGCTTAAGCATCTCACCCTTCCTTCCAGCCACAGCACTCAGCTGCACTTTGAGCAGAACTGTCTGTACTGTGACACTGAGAACAGTGAATCAAAGATTTATTGTGTGGACTTCAGCCAGGAAAGGCTCCAGTTCACACCAGTTCAGAGCACTGCTGCAGTAACTGTTGTCAAGGCAGGACGGGGAGCAGGCGTGAGCAGCTCCAGGTGACTGAAACAATCACGACCACCCCGAGAAGTTTCTGTGAAACTACGTGATCAAGCACTACATCCTGCTTTTCATCATGTTTGTGGTATTAACTAGGTTTTCTTCATGTCCTAATGACACTGTAGATCTGACTTTTTGTCTCTTCAAGAATGAAAAAAGCCTTTGAAATAGAATCATGTCCCTGTAAAGAAGCAACACATTTTCCAGCTGTGGCTTTGCTTTCTGAAGCCAGGTGAAAGCCTTGCCTGTAATTAGCACACGTCACTCACATTAATTAGCATGTACATAAACTGTTGAATTCATTCTGCCACCTTTACAGATTGTTATTTTTCTTGCACTGCTGGACTTACAGCCAATGTTTACTGAGTTCCCCTTATCAGGTGACAAAAATGAGGACATTCCTGAGATAAAGCCACTGTAAAGTTGTTTTCAACAGTTGTTTCATTTTGTTTACTGTAAAGAAATGCACACCCACATGAAAGTAATTCTGAAAGAGCAGAACAACTGATGCTTTATTTAACCTACTTGTCTCTAACAATCAAATCACAGTGTGTGTTAGTTATGTACATAAAATAAGTCTTAAGTATGTCACTGGTCTGCAAGTTTTGTTATTAAAGGCCACAATATCCTCATATGACATTAGAGTGGACAGATGTCACAGTTGAGGGGAGTCAAAAGTGAACCTGAATGCAATATTTCAACCATATAAAGAGCACAGACACTTGGAGATATTTGCATGTGTATGCATTTGTTCAAAACTTAGATCTTGATAGATAGCATAGAATACCACAAACATTAAAAAAAAAAAAAAAACCAAAAAAAATTACCTTTTTTTCTGATGGTCCAAAACGCAGCAAAGGGATTCTGACAAACAAATGCTGCTTAAGAACAGAGCAGCTTGTCCTAAGGTAAGGCTCTAAGCAGAAACTTCAAACACAGCTGCCTGTATAATTTAACATACCAAAACTGGTCCTCTATAACTCACGTATAAAAATAAAAAATTCTCCCTAATATTGCTTCTATTTGCAAACATTTGTAAAGAAAATGCAAACTCTAAATAGCAATTATTTGAAAAGTAAGCTCATCGTTCCTGCTTGTTCCAAACTTGTTCTTTTAATTGAAGAATGTTACCTACATCTATTTTTATATTTTGTTTTTCATTTTAAAATATTATGAAAGTTTACATAATTGCCAAACATCTAAATATTAATATTTTGTTTTTATAAGCACTTGAAAACAATGTGAATTATTTAAAGGAAAAACACCTTCTAGTGAAGAATGACCAGCTTTGCTCTGTAACAAATTTCAGAACTACAAATTGTTCTGTGTTTATTCTCAAAGGGCAATTTCTACAATTTGAGCCCTGGACTAAAGATCTCTGTAGATTTGTGTATAGCGTATCTTATGTTCTCTACCTACTTCTGCATGCAATTGATTGAACTGGGCTCATGGTCTTGACTTGGATATTTCTATATGATAAATATTTACAATAAACCTCTTTATGCTCACATAAAAAGGACATTTATACCTAATAGGACAGACAATTAGCAAAGAATTAAAAAAAATATCTATTTCTATTCACCTGAATACTTACAATAAAATAGCCTTGTTGCATAGCATGACCAAAAGCTTCTTTTCCCTATTTTTTGGTGGGGAAAGGAATGGTAATAAGGCCACAAAGTTGGTATTTTCCAACCTGCAGTCACGAAATTGTGTAGGAGTGGAGCATCCCCTAGCGCTCATTTATGGGACATTACACTCACTAAAAAAGCCACTTTTTTAGTGAGGTCCCCGTGGAACATCAGTCCTAGGATTTGATAGGAAAGAGGAGCTTCCTAAGGCATAATCTTCCTCTGTCCACATCAAATACCTCCTGCAATAATTTAATTCTAAGAAGACAAGCAAATACAAAGCATTTGAAATAATTTCTGATTCCCAGTCTGGATATGGTTTTGGCCATATAATTCACAGTTTAATATCAAGTATTGTATCAAATCTTAGTCAAAGTGGCAGAAAAGACACAGGGTTCTAGTATGGTGCAGCAGCACACAGAAAATCCCGAATAAACTGGGCCTCCTACTAGAATGTACAAGGCAGCCACACACACTTACTCCAGTAGACACACAAAAAAAGCTCAACATATGCATGGTAAGAACAGGCAGGCATATGGGCCCTCAAAATTCACCTCTAATTTCATTACAAATGATGACCAGATATCTTCAAAGCTTTGTCAATACCCAGTGACATTCAGAATGAGTGCTCTTGCAAAAAGCACACGATTCCTTTGAGCTTTGATGTGTCAGATTGAAAGGCAGCTGCCTATAAAGTTCACTAAAAATAAGGAAGGTCTGTCTGAGCTCTTGGAGCTGCATTTCATTTACATTCAAGTGAGCTGTTGCAATCAGAAGAACATTTTCTGAACTGAATGTATTCCCTTATTAGAAAATTGAAAAAAAAAAAATTCTTTCAAGTGGTGTGAGAATGGCAGTGGTAGAGTTTTAGAAGTTAATTTCAAATAGACATAAGAGCTTAAGTCAGACTATCTGTGGTTCCTGCAGTAACCCAAAACTGAAAGAGCTAATTTACAATCCTCTTCTCAATTCTCTTCTAAACTTTGTGGTTTATCACATTTTTGGGAGTGATAAAGGTCAATGATAGATTAAATTATTTTTAAGTGTTTCATCCCATTTCAGGAGACTTACTGCGTTGACATGCAAGCTGTATCAGTGTGATACGTTGTCACACAGCTACAAACACACTACCTCAGAAAATACCAAAGAAAACATAATAAATATTACTCAATATTCACTTGTGCAAAGCAACCATAAAAGAAGAAGAAGAAAGAAAAGAGGTTTATTTGCACCTTCAAGTGTTTCCAGTCCTCAGGAAGAAGGGGCAAGGCTGGGGCTGAGCTGAAGGCCCTGCCCTGCTTGCAGGGTGGGCTGGGGGCTGGCAGAGCTCCATTTCCCTCCTCAGGTGTGCAGAGAGGGGCTCTCACCCCTTGCAGGGCTCCCCTCTCTCCAGGCAGCCAGAGGAGCACAACGGCAGAAGGCCAAGGACAGCAAAGAGCCTGCCCTGCACACAGGGAGGTCGCCCAGCTCAAAGCCAGCTGGGGCACCCTGAAGGTGCCCGGGGGATGCCAGAAATGCCTTTGCCCAGAGGACCTCTCATGTGCCCTGTTCAGCTCCAAGCTGCTGCTCTTCTTCCTCACTCCTGCCTCACCATTCCGCTCTTGAGCTCAAAGCCACTGCTCCTCTTACCTCGTCATCCCATGGCTTCTGCCACTGACCCTCGGGGACTCTTATGTCCCCCAGTGACACCTGGGGCACCCCACCATCTCTACATGCACTTCCAGAGGAAAATTTTGCACGCATGCAGGTGTTGAAGACATTTCTTACCCTAGGTTTCCTTTGGTAGTGTCAGGTATTCAATTTCAGGGGGAAAAATAATTTAATAATTGAGAGGTACAACAACAGGAACAGCTCAGACTGGTGCCTGCGGACACACACCCTGAACAAAGAAATCCGTGAAGTTTTGTGCCCTTACAGTCTATGTACCTCTCTCCAGTGGTGATTTTTGTCTCTGGGGCTCTTCAGAGTCTCTGGATGATGACTCTCCCCACCCTGGCTGGAGACACAGGTCCTGAGGCCTTTGTTAGGTGCAGGATGGTTCCTGGCTCCAGGTGTTTCCAGGGCACAGCCTGCAGCTTGCACTGGTACCTGGCACACCCATCTACCTGTGCTGGGGGGATTTCTCTGCACAGGCAGGGTGGAAGGCTCTCCTTATACACACACACACACTCCTAACAAAAAGGGAGTTTATTAACCACTGTAAACAACATAACCTGATGTTTATTATGAGAGCAGTAAATAAATGCCAGGAACCAAGCCACAACCTATTTTAATTCAATTCCTGTCTGTGTTGGCAGGCCAGGGCTACATTTCTGAGGATATATTAGAAATAAATCACAAAAAGCTCCATTCAAATGAAGCAAAGCATTGTAAATATTAATTAATCTAGCGTGAGAGACAGAAAAGGCTGTTCCAAAGTTTCCATGTCCTCCTCGTCAAGAGCAATGCATAAGAGCCAGTTTCTTCTTCTGTTGCTTTTAATACTACATTAATTGCTTTTGCTTGGAAATCCATGAGGGATTTTACATTAAAAGCAGCTGAGTCAAGAAGAGAGGGAGGAAACAGGAGAGTGGGAGTACAGCCCCATGCATCTCGTTGTATTTAAATGCTTTCGATAGTAAGGATGGCAAGTTATTGGGGTGAGGGGGTGGGCCAAGACCCATGGTTGGTCAGCTCTTTCTCAAGCAGCATTTTGGGGATGCTGTGGTGCTCTCTGCTGCAGCTGAGTGTGCAATGAGGCTCAGTCAGCCCACATGGACACCGGACATGGTGCAGTTGTAGCCAGGTGGGGCCAAGGGAAGTTTAGGTTAGATGTTAGAAAAAAAATTCTTCACTGAAAAAGTGAAGATGGAATGGAATCGTCTGCCCAGAGAGGTGGTGGAGTCACCGTCCCTGGGTGGTGTTTTAAAAAAGACTGGATGTGGCACTCTGTGCCATGATTTAGTTGATGAGGAGGTGTTAGGTCATAGGTTGGACTTGACGGTCTCAAAAGGTCTTTTCCAACCTAGTTCATTCCGTGATTCTGTGATTCCATGATTCTGTGATTCGGTGGTTCTGTGGTTCTCTGATTCTGTGGTTCTGTGGTTCCGTGGCTCCGTGGCTCTGTGGTTCTGTGGCTCTGTGGCTCTGTGGCTCTGTGGCTCTGTGGTTCTGTGGCTCTGTGGTTCTGTGGTTCCGTGGTTCTGTGGTTCCGTGGTTATGTGGCTCTGTGCTCCTGTGGTTCCGTGGTTATGTGGTTCTGTGGCTCTGTGGCTCTGTGCTCCTGTGGTTCCGTGGTTATGTGGTTCTGTGGCTCTGTGGTTCTGTGGTTCCGTGGTTCTGTGGTTCCGTGGTTATGTGGCTCTGTGCTCCTGTGGTTCCGTGGTTATGTGGTTCTGTGGCTCTGTGGCTCTGTGGCTCTGTGGTTCCGTGGTTATGTGGTTCTGTGGCTCTGTGGTTCTGTGGCTCTGTGCTCCTGTGGTTCCGTGGTTATGTGGCTCTGTGGCTCTGTGGCTCTGTGCTCCTGTGGTTCCGTGGTTCTGTGGCTCTGTGGCTCTGTGGTTCTGTGGCTCTGTGGCTCTGTGGTTCCGTGGTTATGTGGTTCTGTGGCTCTGTGGTTCTGTGGCTCTGTGGCTCTGTGGCTCTGTGGCTCTGTGGTTCCCTGGTTCTGTGGCTCTGTGGCTCTGTGGCTCTGTGGTTCCCTGGTTCTGTGGCTCTGTGGCTCTGTGGTTCTGTGGTTCTGTGGCTCTGTGGCTCTGAGGTTCTGTGGCTCTGTGGCTCTGTGGCTCTGTGCTCCTGTGGTTCCGTGGTTATGTGGTTCTGTGGCTCTGTGGCTCTGTGGTTCTGTGGCTCTGTGGCTCTGTGGCTCTGAGGTTCTGTGGCTCTGTGGCTCTGTGGTTCTGTGGCTCTGCTGGGCCGCGCACTGCGTGTGCCGACACCTGCAGTACCGGGCTCAGGCCGACAGGCGGCAGCAGCGCAGCGCGGGCGGCCGGGGCTCCCGGGCGGGGATCCCGAGCCGGGGTTTGGGGTCAGAGACAGCCCCGAGCCGGGGTTTGGGGTCAGAGACAGCCCCGAGCCGGGGTTTGGGGTCAGAGACAGCCCCGAGCCGGGGTTTGGGGTCAGGGACAGCCCCGAGCCGGGGTTTGGGGTCAGAGACAGCCCCGAGCCGGGGTTTGGGATCCGGGACAGCCCCGAGCCGGGGTTTGGGATCCGGGACAGCCCCGAGCTGGGGTTTGGAGTCGGGGACAGCCCAGAGCTGGGGTTTGGGATCCGGGACAGCCCCGAGCCGGTGTGTGGGGTCCGGCACAGCCCCAGCCGGGGTTTGGGCAGCGTGTGCCGACAGGCGGGAGCTTTGGAGCAGCGCTGGATGAGGCCGGGCGCCGATGGAAGGTTTGAGTTCCAGCGGTTTGTGCAGCGGTTTGTTCACGTTCTCCTCACTGCTCGTGTTTGGCGGGATCCTTGCCGAGGTCTGCAGACACGAGCCTGGAGTTCTTGGTGGCCGTGCGTGGCCATTCCCTGATGTTGTTGGGCTAATCCCTGAGGACAGCCTACAAGAAAGATGAAGAGAGACTATTTATAAGAACATGTAATGACAGGGCAAGGGAGAAGGGTTTTAAAGTGAAAGAGAATAAGTTTAGATTACATATTAGGAAGAAATTCTTTACTGAGAAGACGGTGAGACACTGGCACAGGTAGACGAATGAAACTGTGACTCTTCAAGGCCAAGTTCCAACTCCATTCCAATCCTTTCCAGTAATTTTCCTTGCAGTCTGCTGATACTGGCAAAGTTACTGCTGTGAAAATTTAAATCTCCTAAAACTGCTTTAAATTGGAGTTGGGGATAAACAATGTTTATTGATGAATAGTTTTAATCTTTCTTCTAGCTATCTGTTTTCTCACTTCCCCAGTTAGAATTCCTGGGGTAGCACTAATTGAGCCTTACTGAAATTGATCTCTGAGCTTTATAATTTGGACGGTTCTCCCATTTCCTTTTCCGTAGCCTTGGTCACTTGACAACCATCTACCTGGGATAATAACTTGGTGCCTTGTAGCTTTCAAAGAATAATACCTCATCACACACAAATATATGTGTATATATCATACTTTGTGTTACAAAATACAGACTTGGCAGTACATGCTAGTGAGATACTCTCCTAATCACCAGAAGAAATTTGGTTTCTTTGGGAGATGGAGGCAGCTTGCCATCAGATCTATTTGATTTGATTACTTTAGTTTGATTATGTTTATCTGGTGTCTTTGACTCCAGCCATGACAATCTAAAAACCAAGCATGGTATCTTTCTGGTTTAACAAATGCAGGTAAGATTACAAACAGAATCATCTGAAGCAAAGCCAAGATAGACAACAAGTAACAAGAGTGGCAGTGTGCAAGTGGAAGACAGAAATAATGAACAATTATCCTCTGTAGTTATCAGAGTTAAGAAGGTTGGAACACTTCCTTGTGTAGGAGATTCACCTGATACAGGGTTCTGTTAAATGTGTTCCCAGATATTTTGTCCTCTGTCTTTTAACATTTGCTCTCATTGGCTGCATTCCTGTAACAAACAGATAAGCTTGACATTTTATTTTAACTGAGATCCTGTTAAAGCTATGTATGTGGGTTTTTTTTTTCCTTTAGCATGGTGGTGGGGTTTTATTCCTGTTTTATTTTATTTTGTTTCCATTAAAGGAAAGGTCCTAATACATCACTCACCATCATACAGTAGAGGGTTAAAATTCTGGAAACATTAAATACAGCACCTTTCACTATTAGACAGGTAGGATCATCATCTTACACTCACCTGCAACATCTTCAATAAAATACTGGTTTTATTCTGTTTCAGTGTTATCCTACTACTGGATATTCCCTCTCAAACCCTCATGTAAGCATGCCTAACCCCCAGCACTCTCAGCCTTTGACTGCCTACAATGTGGATGACATTTAATGAGCTTCCATGAAGTGCAGGCCATTATTCAACCACAAGCACATCTGTGGCTGAAAGAACAGTGCAGACCCTCTCAAACAAAGCTACCAGTACCTGAGCTCAGAAACTCCTCTTACAAAGCCTATACAGCACTGTTGTTTCTATTGGGTAACACTCAATGGAGCAATAGTATACAAAAGAGCTCTAATGTATTTACAGTCATTCCAGAGGCTTCATCTCACTGTCCTCCTTCCAAAAGTGTTCACAGCACTGAGTTTCATGACTAAAAGCCACCAAGAAACCCCAAGTACCATTTATGCTTTAACAAGTGAGTGAGCTAGTTTACACTGGTGGCCTTGCATGGGGAATGGGTGCTGCTCTGTCAGAATGACCAGCACAGAAGTCCCTCCAGGTGTAATTTCATTGTGAGAGGTACAGTCCTCAGCCCAGGATCCTCTATAGCTTGTCACCTGTTTGAGACACTGTACTTCCCTTGTCTAGAAATAAACCTAAAGACAGACTTTTCTCAGAGCAGGAGACAACAGGACAGGCAGCCAATCAATAACATTGCCCAATGACTCACAGACCTGGGTCCCTGAAGGGTGCAAAAGGCAATTCCAAAGTCAGCATGTGGTCACCCAGCAAAAAGAACCCAGGAAACCTGATGACTCCCAAACTGGCGTCCTTTGTCCTCAGTTGCACCACAAGTAATCCTGGTTATACTAGCCAGACATACACATCTTAGTCCTTGTTAAAATGCAGAAAAACAAATATGAAAGATTGACTGAATGAAATCTGCAGGAGAATAAGCGTGACTGACTGAAATCAGTTTTGTTTAAAATAAAATAACCTTCCCCTTCTATACAGTCTCACATTTAGCTTTGCTATGTTCATTTTACATCAGTAGCTATTCACAGCTGATTGTTTAAAAATTTCAAGAAAACGTAAAAGTGTGTGCTTGTGGGAGAATGTCAAAGGAGAGAGAACTATTAGGGAAGTGGGGACATGGCAGGCTTGAAATGGCTTGTCTTTTTGAGGCAATACTTTTTTCCCCTTTTGCCCAAAGGAAGGGACTTGGCACACTTACAATTTCTGCTGTTACACCAATAATTTCTTATTTCACAGTTCACAAAGAAGAAATAACTGTTGAAACAAGTTGGTTTCTCAAAACTAGCCCTGAGTATGAAATTACAGGAAATGTCCTAAACATTTGTGTACAGTGACACATGCACTGCTGTACTAATATGAGCAACCTGAACAGAGAGAGAGCCAGGAAAATGAGTATTTCTGTTTACCTGTATGTGTGATGCTTAGAAACCCGATTTCAAATATAGGACAGAAACTGCAAGGCTTAAAGCCCTGAAGATTTCAAGGCTTCTCAGAAAGTATTTTACATTGAATGGCAAGAAAAAAGCCAGAATCAATTGCAATAGTCAATGTTATTATTGTTATTCCCAGCAGCAGCAGTTTAAAAATGGTAAGGTATCTGGTACCAGTGACTGGTTCTTTCTGTGTGTAGCCACTGGGTCATGCCAAAGGTTATACTGCTAAATACAAAGGATAAACTACTGCCATTTCTTTCATAAAGTTATTTGCTAAAAAATGTCCAAAGGGAAACAGTTTTATAGGACAAAAGATCTGACAGTGATGTAGTGGGATGGGACTAAGACACACTACTTACGGTTCCAAATCTTGCCAGTTTGCCCAGCTGTAAAAAAATAATTCTACTCACTACAGATACTAAGTTTTAGGGGAAAAAATGTTTAAAAATAAGTGTTCAAGGTAAGCTGATAGTGTCATTAATATTCTTGCTATAAAATTATTGTGTTTCTGGGACACAAAATGGATAGCATCAAAGCCATAACATGTGACCTACCTATGCCCCTTCCCCTCTTTCACAGTTACAAGTGGCTTCAGACTTTCAAAAGTAAATCCTGTCCAAAATAGTAAACTTCTGCTGTTAACCTGTCTCATGGTTCTAAGAGAGCTGCCACCATTCTCTTACAATGGGAAGCACTCACCTTCTTGTTAGAGAAGTTTCATTTGCTCGAGAGAAACAAACAAGGCAATGAGACTCACTTAACTCTCTAAAATGACAATATAGACTGGTCTCTTGCCTTGGAAATAATCCTCAGGAAGTGCCTTTGTTTGATTGTCATGTTTCCAATCTCTCCCCAAATCTTTTTCACTCTTACTCCAGACTAATAGATTGACTCCAGTGTGGGACCTAGATGGATTATACTCTAATTTAGCCATAGTCATGCATTCCACTCTGACCAAATGCTTTCTTCCTGGAGGAACTCAAAGCAAGCACAGGATGTGCTCATAGCTAAGTAAGATGCCAGGTCACTGGTGGCCAGAAATGTCTTCAGTCTGATTTGAAACTGAGCAAAGTTGTGTGGCTGTGAGTAAAGATGAGCTACAGAGGCAGCCCCAGTGTACAGTGCTGGGTTCTGCAGAACAGGTTTGGGTAGTTCAGGTTAATTCTATGCCAGTGACTGGGGAGAAAACCTCCCCCAAACCATGACACAGTGTTTGTAGCCCAGTATACTGTGGGCAAGACCTGTTTCTTGGCACTCATATATTCCAAAGAATTCTCTTTCAGAGTCAGCATTAAGCACAATTTTCCACTATGGAACTACACTGTGACCTCCTAACTATCTCTTTACAGCCCTTCTAAATTTGTAAGTGCCTGTCTGATTGCCCGTGCTGCAAGAAAACAGAACAAGGAAAGGGATGGAGATGCACAATAGAGATGCAGGAAGTGCCCAGGAGAAAAGGGACCACTGGTGTGACAGAGCTGTGGATGGCAACCACTGCTTCTGGGGGAGGTGTTCCCTATCCCACAGCAGCTGCCCTCCTGGCAGGGTGTGCCCTGCTTGGCAGCAGGAACAACCGTTGGGATTTTCCAATGCTCTGACGCAAAAAACCCCGATGGCATCTTGCTGACTCCCCAGCAGCCTCTGTCCTTGGCAGCTTCCTGCTTTCAGACTGTGAGACTCTCAGCAGTCCACTGCCAAGGGAGCTGGACAATTGTGGAACGTTTCCTAAAACTTCCTAGTTATGCACAGGCACAGCATGTAGTGCTACCTGATTTCCTGCTGAAAGAAGAGAATGCCCAGCCTTGAGTCAAAGGCTCTGTTGACAGAGATGCAAGAACTTGGTCCCAGGTGAAGTCTTGCTTTAAATTCTAAGCACAGATTCAGCGCTGCCAAAATTCCATAGCTATTCTAGCAGTGCTGTTGCTGTGTCCAATGTCACACAACAAACAAGATTTGAAGGATGGAACAGTTGCTTATTACACTAGCAGACACAACTGAAAACATGGAAAAGCTATGGGCATGTTGTTTCTTACACAAGGTTTCTAACTATTTTAGAGAGCAGCTTGAATTTCGGTGAAGTCATTGAAATACAGTATTTATGTATGTATGCTAATTCTGTACTTCATTACTCACTACCCCCTCCCTTTTCTTCCTTAATTTGTCCTTAATTCCCTTAAAGCTTCCATTCCCTTTATGCCAGATCCTTCTTCTCTCTCTCATACTCATATCCCTCCCCACTATCCCCAGGCTAGGCATTCCTCCAGTACCTCCTTCTGATGACATTTCCTCAGACTTCATTCTCCTCTTCCTCAGTTTTACTCTTCTTCCACTCCAATAAATATAAACCATCATTCTAGTTCAGTTTTCTCCATCTTTAAGTCACCTTTATTTTCCTTCATTATTTTGATTTTCTCCTCTTGTAGGGGAATATTTCTTCCATGAATAAGATACCAGAATGTCTGGATTTCTGCTTCTCCATAGCCTTTCTATCTTTAATGTCTCTATTTCGCTTTTATCTCAAATGCATCAACTTTTCCTCTTCCTCTCCACTTCCAGCTGTGCTCCATCCCAGTTCCTGATCTCCTTAATTCTGTTCCTTAGTCTTTCACAATTGTTTGGCTTCTCTCTAATGACAATATTTTCTTCCTTCTCAAACAATTGTTTCCTTTACCTATCCAGCTATTGCAGCATTTTCCTTCTGGTTACCAGCTCCCTGAGCACCCAATTTACAAATCCTGTGTCAGTTCATTTGATACACTCCAATTCTCTCCTTTAACATTATGGAATTCACACATCAGCTTGTTGTGCAGCCTCTCTGCACACAATTTCCAATATATCCATTTTACTCATCCACACAGCTAAACATCTTGTCCAGGCATGTTATTTTATATCTTCTTATGACCTAATCCCTTTGTACAGGATGAACAAACACTGTCTTGTGGGCTAAGCTGAGCAAGTGCTGAACTATCAAACAAAAATGGCATTAATAGAAAATAGATCAGGAAATACTAAAAATCATTGTCACCAATTGACTTATAGTTTATTTTTCCTACAGGATGATGTTTCAGTTATTTTTCATTTATATCACAAAAGCATACAGAAGGAACTGAATTAGTTTCAGAAATGCACAACATATTCAAACTATGATATCAGCATGGAAAGAGATTGGGAAATCTGATACTATGTAATTTGGAGGAATATAATAAGACATGATATTGTAGAGAAATACAAAGCACTGAGCAATAAAGTGAAGCAAAGCCTTGGGTACATTTTAATCCTGATAATATAAAAACCAGTGGATCTTAAATTAAGGAAGGGAATGTTTAGAATATTATTTACACAACTCATAATTAGCATGTGAAACACATTGCTCTAAGGTATGAAATGCCAATGAACTCTAATGGATTCTAAAAAGGAGGTGGCTTTTCTCTGCACACAAAAAAAAAAAAAAAACAAAAACAAAAACGTGGCTATTTTCAGGTCAGCTCTGTAACTTCCCTCTTTTGGGAACAAGTGACGAAATAATTGAAGGTGGGACAGATTTTTCCTTCACAAGATAATGGAGAAAGAATTATCTTGTGAAGAATTATCTATTACATTGCTGTGGGGCTTCCAGGTGATGCTTGTGAGCTGGCTTGAACTGGCAGATGCAACATTGGACAGACCCAGTGCTAACCTCCTTCTTTCTATGCAAAATATTTTATTACTCCTTTGAACTGAGCAGTTCGTGAGATGAATGTGACACACAGTCTGCAGGCTTGTGTGTCACAGTAGTTGGGAAATTGGTGACCCTTCACCATAGGACACAATGTGAAGTGCATTCACTGCGTGTGGGCAAGTCAGCCACAGCAACAGAGCAGACCCGAGGCAGATGAGGCTGCACCAGCCCTGGATGCAGAATGCTCCATTGCCCTGCTGAGGTGCTCCCTACCGATGCAGCTCAGCATCAGGTGCCTACAATAAGCACTGGTGGGGGAAGTGTCACTGTCACAGCTTTGACACCAAAATCAATGCCCCGAGGGCAGCTCAACTACACACGTGTGTTATCCCTGACAAATATGCATTCAGGCTATTCTTAATCTCCATGGGAAAAAAAAAAAAAAAACATCTTGACAATCTACCCAGAGGGTCTAGCTAAACATTTTTCTTCACTGCCAACATTTTTATGTTTCACTTCAGTGTCTTCAGTCAAAGACTGAACTTTTTAAGACCATTACTTCTCAGTTGGCCTCCTCTTTCTACAACCACTTTTCATCTTTTTCAAAAATCATATCATCTCTGCAGTTCTCTGTTTTACACTGATTCAGCTTGATCCTTCTATTTTTTTAAGTTCTTCATTCTCTGTAGTCTTGACATTATCGAGCTGAGATTAGCCCTGGGCTAGCATAATGCTTCAGCTGAACATTACCAACAGAAAAGAGCATATTTAAAATGTCAATGCTCCAAGGCAGCTTTTAATGGCACTTCAGCCACTATGCCCTTCCAGTTTGATGGTGATCCACTGAAGCAATGCAGCATTTGTTTTTTTAACAACAAGTTATGCAGTTAACTAATAGAAATCTTGTGTAATCAGTGTTTCCAAAGTGTACTTATGAAAATACCCTGTGGGATTTTGTTGCAAATCCAAGTCAGCATGTGGTGATAGATGACACCTCTTTCTTCTCCTCTGATGGGCTCAGCTGACTTCTTGGCATGTCTTAGCTGGCTGTTATTCATCTAGATGCTAAGTTCATCTCTTTCAGTGTTTTCCAGGAATTTGAATCAAACTAGCTGATGTCAGCTGTAATTTCTCAGCTCTTTTTCATGCCTCTTGCCCCATTTTATGCATAGATACTGTGCTTGCCCCTTTCTGATCTTATGAAATTTCCACCCTTCAAGTTCTTCAAGGTAAGCACTAACATTCCTGAGATTGCTTCAGTCTCTTCTCGTCATTGTAGATAAGTGAGATGAAGTAATAATGAAAAGACAAAATAGCTTGTTCAAGTCTCTGTAAGTGTAAGGGAAAAAAAGTTCCTGTATGTGGAGGGCAGAAGACAGAAAGAGACATCTGTGATCAATTTGCTAGCACTGATATGGAAAATGAAGGATTAGCCTGAAACAAAAAGAAATGTTATGAGGCCATTCTGACAAATTCATTTTCTTTGTACCTATAGAATTTCCTGTATGTGCCAATGAAGATATTTTAACATTTATTGTTCTCTGTCTAGAGTCAGAAACTAGATGAGTAACCATCACTGAAACACAAATTGAAGTCATAATTTGTACTTGCTCCGAAATGAGTGTTTTATTTTATGGGGATGAAGTTTCTCTCCATGCAGGGAGAGTTACTGCTTGGGATCCACTCATCAAAGCTATTCAATGCTCAGTGGTTTGTCAAGTTCCTACTAGTTTACACTACATTTGCAGCATTCATACCATTAGTGTAATTCACAGAGACTCTAAGGAGGGGTTGACACAAAAGCATTACTGTGGTGATACCCAAAAAGGGACCCAAAAAGGCAAATGAAAAGTTCTGGGTTTTTTTCCCAGACTTATGAGTACACTCATAGGGAGGGGAGCATATGAATTTGATTATGTATGTACACTTTTATTGTATGAATACTCAACTTTGGATCATACTGGGAAGAGATATTAATTTATACTGACTCAAAAAACACCCCTTACTGAGTGATGCATCATTGCATGTGAAATTCTGGATTCCAGGTATGCAATTAAATGCTCTGCTTTTCTAAGCATCTCATCAGCCTTCTGGATAAATGGCCTGAATTGCACAAGTCCAATGTCTTATAACCCATGAGCTAATATAGGGTTACTAGGAAGTTTACATGACCACTGGTATGACTTACCTGCCTCACTCACCTAATGTGAATTATAATTGGTTTGAACATAAGGAGAGGCCTAAAGTTTTCCCTATAAATGCTGCAACACAGCCGGAGCTTGAAGTCTTATCATATAGGTCTGCAGTTGCTCACAGAAATACAAAGTCCAAGGCAAAGAGGGGCAAAGGAGCATGGCTGGTAAGTTAAAAAAAAAGTCTCTTTGTTCATATGGAATGGGAAAGTGAATAATGTACCATGTGTTAGCTTTCTCTGTGGGGTTGTTTTGTAAAGGGCTCTGAACTTTTGAAGTACAAAACATTTTGAGAACTATGCATATGTTGTTTCAGTGTTTTTCTTTCCTGAATCTTACAAAAGACACAAACAAGCACAAGAAGATAATCCATCCATTGCTATACTGAAGTTAAATATTTAAAATATTATGAAATTGAAAATAGAGAAGAAGAAGTTATGGCAAACTGCAAACTTTATTTTAGCATAAAATTTAATGACTCAAGATTAGGTTGCATATGAATGAATCTTGTGTTAATGGAAATTCTTATGCAGAGGATACACTATGGACTAAATTTCTTCCTCCAGATCCAGAGCCAGTAATGCCATTGTAACTATTTTTTTTAATTAGTATAAAAAGCAAAGGCACTTTAAACTGCAAACAAAGTAAGCAGAAGTCCAACAGTGAAGTCTTAGGAGGAAGGAAATTAAATCAATACCTTTTAGTAAGATTGGCCATGTACTCACTTAGGCCTGACTTGCTGGCACCTATATAGAAATGTATGGAACCACAGAATAGTGTGAGTTGGAAGGGATATTTAAAGGCCATCTGCTCCAGCTCCCCTGCCATGAGCAGGGACATCTGCAACTAGATCAGGTTGCTCAGGGCCCCATCCACCCTGACTTTGCATTTTTCCAGGAATGGGGCATTTACCACCTCCCTGGGCAACCTGTGCCAGTGCCTCGCCACCCTCTGTGTTAAAACCTTCTTTCTTGTATCTAATCTGAGTCCTTCAGTTTAAAACCATGACCCCATGTCCTATTGCAACAGGACCTGCTAAAAGTTTGTTCCCCAACTTTCTTCTATGTCCCCATCATAAATACATAAAATGAGTCCTGAGTTTATGATGCTCCTTTACCAATCCTAGGCAGAGCACATGCTGTGCTGGCTTTATGTGACTTAGGCTTGATAAGCTCAGGAAATTAATAAAAAAATAGCCATCCACAGATCAGGGGCTCAAGTGCAGAAATTCCATGTATTGTTTTCCCCTCATGCAGTTTAAGAGAGGCACAGTAATCCCATTCTCACAGTTCGAGGAGAAGTGATTGCACAAACTCTTAGAACACAAGTGTTTGTCCATATATCTATTATTTGAAAAAATTCCTGTTATTGTTTTGACCTTTTGCCAGCATCCCTCACAGCATCTGCTGTTTGCCTGGTGGTTAATTAATGACTATCTCAGTGCAGCTGCTAAATGTGATACCATCTATATGTTTACTTGTTTAAGAGCAGAACCGAGGCTAGGAGGGAATTGGGTCCATGCAATCAGCATAGAACTGTAGATTCCTTCATAAATCTCCTCCTCTGAGCAGAGCTTAAATAAATGGCAAAACACAAGCTAATAGGTGAAGCTGAAATACTGGGCTGAGTAGAAAAATCCTTCTTTTTAACAAAAGAACTATACAGTAAGGTGGACAGTTAAAACCTTCAGGTACAGCAATGGGGGGAAAAAAACCACAACCAATTGTTTCTGCATTGTAACACTTCCTTTTAAGCAATGATTTGCTAATAACTTAGAACATTTTAGCAGGGCTCTCTCTCAAAACTTCCTCTTGAAATTTCAGACAGCAGTCTATCCCTTCTCAACGACAATTTTCTTATTGCATGAAACTCAAGAAGCATTTAATGCAGCATTTAACAAACAAACAGGTATTTGCTGATCACGATCAGCACTTGCTTGTGAAATACCCAGGATCCAAGAAATACCCAAGCCCAGGTTCAGATGGAGATGTCAGAACTGCACAAAGATGCTCCTCATGGTAGCATGCACAATTTTTAATGTAAAAAAGCTGTGAGGCTTTATGTGCAGGTGTGTGTGCACTGAACTGTTCTCACTCCTTCTCTTCCTCTCTCCCTACTCCTCCCATCCCCTGACACACATCCTG
Organism: Vidua chalybeata; assembly: GCF_026979565.1. NCBI lineage: Eukaryota > Metazoa > Chordata > Aves > Passeriformes > Viduidae > Vidua > Vidua chalybeata. Next base: position 6,700,491 of record NC_071546.1, read on the forward strand.
CAGACAGACACACCTTTTTCCCAGAAAATATGCATTTCTGGGCCAGTCTCGAATGGACCTGCTTTAACAGAATCCAGAAGGGGTTGCATAAAGAAAAAACACCTAAAAGGTTCTTATAAGTTTGCCTGGTTTTTGAAGGGTTTTGATAGTCTGCAGCACCACTATTGCTACTAAGGATTTAACAACTTGTTTCGTAGTCTCACACTGAAAATAATTATCTCAGCTTCTTTCTGTCACTTTTAAGCTTCAATGTCATTACAATTAAGGCGTGAGTTACACCTGCAAGCATCTTGTTTGTGCATTAGCACTGGGAGCGCCTGCCCGCAGAATGGGACAGCATGCTGCCTTCTCAAAGAGAGAAGCAGAGCAGGGCAGTGATGGGAGCCCACACTGGGCTATTCTTGGATGATGAGTGTGCAGCAGTAGCTGGAAGTTAAAACTTCCAAATAATGCCTTTATTCCATTCCAATGGAAGACATACATGCATAAGTGGGAGAGGTAGGGAAATACATTTAAATATCCCAGGCTGTACATAATAGGTGCTGTGTGGCTATGTGGGAGCTGTCAGGAGAGTCCAGCAGAGGTTCATCCCAGTCTGTGTGCTGCCAGTTTGGCTTATTCCTGTGTCCTGGTCCTGTGGGAGTTTTTGGAGGTCACATATCAGTGCATGTCACTATTATGTCACTGTCAGCCTCCCTTCTGAACAAGCCGTCTCATCTGGAATGAGCTGAGGTCTCAAGAGGAGATCTGAGCCCAGCTAACAGGATACCCTTCTTACACAGACAGCATGGAAGGGGATTGTGCCAAGTTCTGCTGTCTTCAAAGGAAGAAAGGCTGTTGGCAAAATTTAGAAACAGTCGGGAACTTCAGGAAGGCTTCAGCTTCCATTGCAAATGCCCCTGCTATTAAGGCATGTGAGTGGAAGACAGAGACAGAAAATGAGATGTGTCTTGGACAATATGTAAGGCTCAGAAGAGATCTTGGCCAAATATTTTTCCATATGGGCCTGACAATTCTCTGTCAGGTGGTTCGAATCCGGAAAAGTGCTGATGTGAGTCAGTCCACACCAGTGTCCCAGGTCTCTCCCTAGTGTGGGTTACAAATAAAACATAGATGTAGAAAACCACTTGAATTTCTGTATCTAGTATAGCAGGAGTGGGGTTGCTGATGGAATTTCTTGCTTAATTCTTCAAAAACGGGATGTGATAAGAGATAGAATAGCCCAGACTTCTCAGGATACTGAATCAGAGAATTAGAATAATTTAGGTTGAGAAAGACCTGTAAGATCATCAAGTCCACTGAGGCGGTCCCAGTGAGTCATGGCCATATGGTTGCAGCATGGTGCTTTAGGGATGTGTTAAAGAAGAGCTGTGCTCAGAGAGAAGATAGGAGCAGATAGATAGGCTATTATAGGTACTAATTTCCCATCCTGAACAAAAGCACTACTAATAATAGGTGACATTTCATAAAATTCAATTATCACTGAGGATTCACATAGAGTTGGTGTGAAAGAAAACATTGGAAAGAAGAAGAGAAAGGAGTTTACTGAGGGGAATTTGCCTGTCAACAAATATGTCCTTCGCTGTTCAGTGCTGAAACTCTTAGTCCTATATATTCACTTCTTTAACAGTTACTGAGGTGAGGAAAAAAATCTGGGTATTACTGGAAAAGGATGTTATGAATGATATGGCTGGACCAGTCTGCAAAAGATGATTTTGATACTCCTTCTTGTGGGTACATAAAACAATATAGTAACGTGGTTCATAGCTTCAGTTTTCTGAGGTCCAAAAGAGTCTTCTCTTGCTATCCACAGAGTTTCAAGCTCCTGCCTGTGCAGTCTCTACATTTACAGCCACCACTGAATGAAAAATGAAAAATGAATCCTCAAGCCCCTGCAAACACTGCTTGGCAAGGAAGCTGCCTGGGTCAGATGTGTTGTGCATGTTCTGGCTAGTGTTAATATTTCTGACTAGTGCTAATATTAATTTAGCCCTCATTCTCAACCTTTGTCCACAATCTTTAATCCAAAGGTCCAGTATGTATCATTCATCTGTTTTACAAACAAAGCACACCAGAGGCCCGCAAGGCAACTTAGGCAGAGCTGGGAATAAACACCAGAAGCTGACACAACAGCCACAACTTGTTCTTCCTGACATACTGTCTGCCAGCATAAATGGACTGCTGTTCTTTCTCTTTCAACAGTCATTAACCTTCCTGTCAAAGAAAAACGCTCTGCTGTGTATCCAAGGATAGGCTGAAATGTGAAATTTATTCTGAATATTGTTTGTGTGACATCTAACAGTATTTTAAAGTACGGATAGGAGAGTATGTCTTAACATCAAAAACTCTAATCAAATTCTAAGACATTTTAAATTTAATAATTAGTCTTATCACTTTAAAGTCACGGTTGGGCTTTGCAAGTTATAAAACTATGGTCCCTGTTAAGATTAATATAATTAATGAACAGAGAGTCAAAGTAGAAGTCTGAATTATAGCCAGTTAAAAACTGTTTATTCTAGCAACACCATTTATAAGAAACATGAATAAAACATGTCTGTATATGAAATGGGTTGAACAAGTTCCAATTCTGGATGTTCCAAACATGATCCAGACCAGAAAACAGAACAATTTGGATCTTGAATACCGAGCCCAGCCAACTAAAATGATGGATCTGGGAACATGTACAGCTGTGCCCAGTCCAGCATGATGGGTATCACTGAGAGGCATCTGTAAGATGTGCATTGAGTTCACCAAATTTTACAGGTTGTTTCATAAAAGTATCAGAATTAGTCTATGTCTTTCTTAACACAAAGTGGAGCCACCTACAAAGCATAAGCAAAATTCACTCTCCTTGAAGTTAAGTGGAAGATTTTTGGGCATAAATTGGCTTTACCAGTAGCACGGTCAGAGATGTCTTATGAAAAAATAATAGAGCACCAGCTGAAAGCAAATATTTTATCACAAGTCACAAATATACTTACCTGTTGCCACTGTAGTGTGTCATACAAATATGACATGGAGTGCTTGTCTATTGAACAGGGTTAAACATGAACTATGTGATAAATGAAAAATTGGTTCTTTAAATTTGGCCCTGATTGGACCTGGGGCAGAGACAGTAGCTTGGTCATTGTTTTGTAATTACTACAATGTAGGGAGGGGGGAAAACAAGCAGCTCCAAAACAACAGATTTAGGGAATTAATTTAAAGAAAAAGTCCCTGTAAATATTGCTCATGGAGTATTTAAAATTAAAAATAGTGTTTCGCAAGAAGGATTTATGCTGTTCCTAGAACTTTAGCACTACAACAGAAAGAAAAGCAGCTAAATGCTGAAGTTCTTATAACTTTGAATATATTAAGAAACTCTTAACAAGTGGCCAGACTGTTAGGAATAAATATTGTCCAAGCTCCACATGTTAGGTTGCAAGGAAACAAGATGAGGATGTGAGGACTGAGAGAGGAAAAAAAAAAATGAATGAAAAATGAATCCTCAAGCCCCACTGGTCAGATCAAGGCTGGGGGCAAAGACAGCTACTCAAGCTCCACCCCCAGAGGAAATATTGCAAAGATTTAAAGAAGTGAAAGGCACCAAAGGAAGTCATTCCTTGAGCCAGCAGAAGTACAGGAGGCCTTTCAGAGGAAGCTTCAGAAGCTGCATACAGAGGACACATTGATCAGATATGGGCCAAGGTGAGCAAGGGGAAAGGCTGTGATGCTCTTTGTAACCTTCCTACATCCATACTTCATGTTCAGCTCTGCCATGGACACTGAGAGGTCACTACTTCTCTAAGGAGTTTTGATCCAAGGAAAAAAAAAAAAAGTAAGAGAAAATTCTTCCATTGAAAGTCAGGAGAAGGATTTTCACAGGAATTGCATTTTTTCATTTATTGTGTGCACGGGAAAAGATAGATATGTTAGATAACCTCTAACAGCCTATGCAAGATAGAGTCTCTACCAAAAAAAATGCTCAGAAATAAATTATTTCTAATTTTAGTGGAAGCCTCACATGGGTACCAGTTACCTGTAGAAAGTAATAATCAATTCTTCAGAGTGTGTTTGTGCTCCTTCCTCTTTGGATGTACCCTCAAGCTTTTTTGCTCTTCTCATTTTTTTCATAGCTGCAACGCAGCCAAGTACCAACTGGCATCTGAAAGAAAATGCAAGAGAACACCACACAAGTAAATTTTCTAGTGAAGAACTGATTGTGAGGAGAGGACAGGCCTTCACTATCACCTTCAATGGAACAGAACGGCCTGAGCAAAACTTAATATTCATTGCAGAAACAGGTATGGCCCCCAGCTTCTTTCACAGGGAGAGTAACGCTGCCTCAGGACATTCTTCTGGCCCAATCTGCACTACAGAGCAGCAAGAGAATACCTCAGAGCCAACGTGCTCATTCACATAGCCATGGAACTGTGTGAGGTGTTTGTTGTATTACTCCTACCCCAGCCAGCAGCCACAGCTTCCTTCAGTTGCCAATATATGGCACAAATTCATCTGAGAGGAGGGTTGGGAGGGTTACATCCCTGCTGAGTTTGTTGATGACTAGATCTCTATTTCAGCATGGCATGGAAAAAAAAAATTATTTGTTTTTCTTGAAAGGTCCAAAACCCTCAAAGGCATCCAAGACCCTGGCCACGTTTGATATCTCCAGCACAGTGAGCAAGGAGGGCTGGAGTGCAGTTCTACAGTCCACCAGTTCCAACTCTGTGAGCATCTCCATTTCCAGCCCACATAATGCTGTCATTGGACGTTACAGGCTGAGTGTTCAAAGTGGCAGCTCCTCTCCACAAAGTCTTGGCAGTTTTGTTTTGCTTTTTAACCCTTGGTCTTCAGGTATGAATATGTCGAATTTCCTCTAAAGAATCTATGTTGTTTTTAGCTTCATTAATATTTGTAGCTTCTCCATTTGATCTATACTGGAATATAGCAGCTGAAAATTGACAGCATCATGGATCAGTGACCAAAAAAAGGGTGTCTAACAGTTTCTTAGGACCTTCTGGTACATAGAATCAGCTCTGTAGCATGTACATACTGGAGAGCTCATTGCTCTAAAAGATAAGGTTCTGCTTTTGACAGAACTTCCCTACTTCTGCACAAGTTTAGAAGAGTGTGTCTGGCCTCTGTAGAACCAAGAAAAGAGTCATATTTACCATTTTCTCACAGATCTGGCAGTGTCACACCTCCATCTTCACTCAGACACCTCCCACCCCTTTCTCTAATTGTAGATCCTGAGTTTCACAATCTGTTTATAGCACCAAGAACAGCAAAGGGTGGATATCTGCAAGCACCCTTATAGATCAAGAGAGATCTTGCCTTATAGAGCAAGACTTCTTGAGGTTTTGTTTTATTTTGCCTGTTGTATTTGTACATCTCTCTGTTTTGGTTTTTCAGGTGATGATGTGTTCATGCCTAACAAGGCTGAGTGTGAGGAATATGTGCTAGAAGAGTTTGGCATCATTTTTGCAGGCAATAAAAATCATATCAGCAGCTTTGGATGGAACTTCGGCCAGGTAAATGTAGCACTGAAACACCAGACATTGTTTTTGCATGAACTGGGTCGTTTGCTTTTTCCAATTCATTGCATACATCTCTGAAGAGCAGGACTCTGGTGTTGCAATCAGCACTTGTGCCAAGCCCTGTTTCACTGATCAATATGAGTATTTGTAATTTGTTATTCCCTGCTCTGCCTTGGAAGAGCAACCAGCAGAAACATTAATATCTTTACTAAGACTACATAGCCTTAACTTAGTAAAGTACTGTAGCAATGCTGAGAGGCCTCAAGTCCACAGATTCCACGTTTTTAAAATCTCAGTGAGTTCTGATCTTCAGAGTTTGTTGTGGCCACATTTTTATATGGTAGCGCCTGGCTGAGCTCTGCAGCACTTCAGTCAGTGATTTAAAATCCCCATTCAACACTAATATGGCTCTCTGCATCCTGTTTTTTAGTAATCTCTGTTTTCAAAACACTAATTTATTTCTGTACCTCAGTTTCAAGGAGACATCCTCAATATTTGCCTGTCCATAATGGACCGAAGCCTGTACTACCGTCAGGATCCTCTCACTGACGTATCTCACCGACACGACCCCAGGTACCTGGGCCGTGTTCTCAGTGCCATGGTAAGCAACAGGCTCACAAAGTGCAAACTACTAAGTGTCCTTTATAAGTAGTCGGTGAAAGTAAATATGAGGCCACTTCATAGAGAATTTTAGGTCACTGTCTGTATGCAGCTGACAATACGGGTGGTGAAGTATGGGCCTACGTGGTCATCTGCTCTGAGCCTGCCAGATTTATCTCCTCTGGGATAGTTCTGATAGTTGTCACTTTGATATCCAGCTGTCACACTGAAAATACATGACAGGGGTGGTTGAGGGACCAGTTCAGTGGAGGTCTTTAGTCCAGTCACCCATTTGAAGTGGATCTACTGGGTACTAGATCAGCTCAGCCATGGATTCGCCAGGCTGGTTTGAAACTCTCCAAGAAAGACTGGTTTGTGGCTGCTGTGGGTGACCAGTCCAGAGCTGCCCTACCCTCCTAATGGGGAATTTATCTCTTATGTCAAATATGATTTTCCCAAGCTACAGCTTTCTGCTGTTGCCTCTTGGTATATATAACAGAGAAAAGTTAGTTAGAACCCACATTCAAATGGTTGTAAGCTGGTTTTAGATTCCCCCCACCCTCCTTAACCAGACAGAGCTAGGCCAGTGCTCTCTACTTCTCCCTGTAGTTTGTGTGCTGCAGGACCCCCGACCATCTTGCAGCCCTCCTTCCTGGGTCCTCTTCAGTGTCTCAACATCCCCTTGAACTGAGAGACCCAAAACTAGGGGCAGGACTCCTGGCACAGCCTTGCTAGGGATAATTAAAGGAGGTTAACAACCTCCCTCAACCTCCTGGTCACACTTTCTCCAGTGCAGCCTACTGTGAGCTTTCCCTTTTTGATGAGAGAGCACTGTTGGCTGAAATTCAATATGGCATCTGCTGTAACTCCTAGGCCCCTTTCAGACAGGTTGTAAACTCTTCATTTACCTCATCATAAACTTAGTGAATATTTTCTCAGGTCAACGCCAATGATGACCAAGGGGTGGTGCTAGGAAACTGGAGTGGAAAATATGAGGGTGGCAAGAATCCTACCAGCTGGACAGGAAGTGGTGAAATCCTGCAAAGCTGGAAGAAATCAGGATTCAAACCTGTTAAATATGGACAATGTTGGGTTTTTGCAGCAGTACTGACTACAGGTATGTTTTATGTCACCTACATGACTGACATTGCACAGATGCTGTTAATGGAAGCACTAATGTTACTACCTATATGGAAGCCTTTGAAGACATTACTATGCTAGGTGAAACCTGCAGAAATATTGCTTTCTGACTGTGGCTTTCTCTTCACTCTTTAGTGCTTCGATGTCTGGGGATTCCCACCCGTACAATAACAAACTTCAGCTCTGCCCATGATGCAGATGGAAATCTGCGTGTGGATGAGTTCTATGATGCAGATGGAAACCATTTGGAGAGGGGAGCTGACAGCGTGTGGTAAGGCTCAATATTTAATAGTAGATTATCAATGTCTACAGTGTCTCCAGAGCATAGATTCTAATGACAAATGCTTTATCTTCTTAAGAATTGCCTTAAAAACTACTACACACACAGAGAGGATCAATAAAAATACCACAAAATAATACTACAGGATTTGGTGTTTTCACTCTTTCTCGGTTAAACAAAGAATTGTGACACTAATTACAACAGCTAATTGAAGCAAGGGCAGGAAAAATTACAGTTATGATGCCACAGATGACTGAAAATTTGCAATATTGCACTGGATGTATCAAACAGTAGCAACTTAACCTAGTTTGAAACTATTCTTCAGAACCAGTTCATGTTAAACTATAAATGTTCAACAGAACCAGCTTTCTTGAAGTGGCATCATTTGCAGTGAAAGTAATTTAACTACTGCCTCTATTAAGCATCAAAAGCAGTTCAAACAAGCTTGTATTTAGCAAAGAGCAGAAGTAGTCCCTCAGTTTCTGTCTTGTTTATTCCCCTTCTTGTTCTGGACCCTTTCTATCTACACGTGACATCTAGGACTGTAGCATTGTGCCAGAAGCAAATCTAAAGCTAAAACTAAGGAAGTGTATGGGCTCAAAGCTTTTGGAGAAAAACAGGCTCAAGGCATTTTGTATAACTTCACAAATTTGTTTTCTGCCCTTGAACATTTATATTTATTCACAATGCAATTTTCAGCACCTTTCCAGTTATTGTAATGAGGGTCAGGGTAGAAGTGGTGAGTCTCAAATAAGAACTGTGCAAATAAAGGCATTTAATCCATGTAACTAAGATGGCTGATTAAAGGAGGTGGACAGGAATCCATAAACACATACCAGTAGCTTACTTAGTTCATTCTTGCACACAGGAATTTCCATGTCTGGAATGAAAGCTGGTTTACACGCAACGACTTGGGCCCCTCATACAGTGGATGGCAAGTTCTGGATGCAACTCCCCAAGAAGAAAGTGGAGGTACACAAATTTTATTTCAGGATCAATGCTGAAATTTTTTTAAGCCAGTCACTTTTAGAGAGAAGGAAAAAAAGTAAAATCATTGTAAAAGCAATTTGTCAAGCTGCTCAGAGATAGCTGCAGAAGAAAATACTTAATTGGTTGCATTAGGGAAGCTTCAGATGCTTCAGATCATCCGTGAATGCCAAGAAAGAAACTAGAATTCCAGGAGCAGTTTTTACAGCAATTCCTATATTTCCAATGTAGGTATCAAATGCTATTGAAAATTAAGAGATAATATAAAATAAATCAAGTGTGCTTTCAGAATAAACACAAGATATATTGATGAGTGGCCTTGTATGAGGGTTTATGTGGATGAAAGGGCTTAAAAGGGACAGCAGCACTGAGCAATTCAAGAGTCAGTGATAAATATCTGTCTAATAATCTGCTTACTGTAAAAGATACTGCCTAAATTCCTTTTCCTTGATGCTGTAGGAATTTATCAGTGTGGTCCTGCCTCACGGCACGCCATCAAAGAAGGAGAAGTAGATCTGGACTACGATGGCCCATTTGTGTTTGCAGAAGTGAATGCTGACTGTATGTACTGGAATTATGACTCTGCAACTGGAAAGAAAACTTTGATATTCTCTAAGTCTACAGAAATTGGTGCCTCCATCAGTACAAAGGCAGTTGGTAGGGATGATCGTGTAGATGTCACCAGGGATTATAAATATGAGGAAGGTAAGTAAAACTCCTGGTTCTTCTGATCACATAGCTGCTTCATTCCCAAAAGTATATACATTTTCAGTTAGGAGACTCTTAGTGCATTTATAAAGTGGGAGCAGAATTTATACTTGATTTATTCAATTCCTACACAAAAGAGGAGAAAAGGTACTGATTAAAAAAAAAAAGAACAACAAAAAAACCCTGCCTTGCCCTGCCCTTTCTGATATGGAGCTGCTTTGTGGGACCTAAACAAGTCAAGTCCAAGTATCTCCAAATAAAGTGTTCACTGTTCTACCTGCCTATTGCTGACATGCACTTCTGCTTCTGCTTAGTGAGAATTAGGCTACAGCCCAGTTATTTGTCTGCAGGATAAAAGATCTGTTGCAGAAACCTGAGCTAAATCAGTACTTAGGCCCAGGAAAAGCAACTCTTTCCAAGGGTGCAAGAGCACAGCACCTTCTCAGTCCTTCAGGTCTGATCATCCCCATGTTATGTTTCTTTTTTTCCTTTGCTCATGAGCAGCTTCTGCTTTTCCTGTTAAACTGTCATTACCTCAATCCAGGAGCTTTCTCTCCTCCTATGGAAAAGGGGAGTGAGGGGCTGGGTGGATGGTTGGCTGCCAGCCAGACTCAACCCACCACACAGTGCCATCAGCCTTCCCCAGCATTTGGGCCTTTCTCTGTGGTAGCAAATAAGAATTCACATTTCTAAATGTTATAGCCATAAAAGGGGATAGAAATGGGAAAAGAGACACTTTAGTCTTAAGACTTTATGTTTTAAAAAATGTTATTAGAAGGACAGTGATGTTACTGACTGCAGACACAGAAAATGAGGTATGGCTGTGGAAAACAGAGGGCTTGTTTATCTCTAAGCACAGACATTATGTCCTGGCTAGCTTCTTTCTAGCAACCATGTAAAATAAGAGATGCATGCTAACTGTTGAGGATAATTTTCATGGTTCTCCCTGACAGGCTCTGCAAAAGAAAGAGATATTTTTAAAAAAGCCCGTAAGAAGCTAGGACTCGAGGATAAATTTGATCCTACAGCACCAAAACAAGAGGAAGTTGAACAGAAGCCTGACATCTCAGGAAAATTCAAGGTGGCAGGCTCTTTAGAAGTTGGCAAAGATCTCAACCTACTTCTGGTTCTTGAAAATTTGCAGTCTGATGCTAAGACTGTAAATGTAAATATGACTGCATGGAGTACTCTGTATACTAGAAGACGAGTTAATCAGATCTGGAAGGACTCCCTATCTGTCACTCTGGCTCCAAAGGAAGGTAATTTTTCAAATAACTTTTAATCACAATGGTTTTATCAGTAAATGGGCATTGAAGGCTGGTCAGCTTGGAGGAAAAAGCTCTAACAAACTGCAATCCTAAATCCCTGGGTAGAAAAGGCTGAGAAAAATATTACATTACACATACATTAATAAGGCATGTTTCACACTATCATGTCCCCAAGTGCTTTTCACATTTTGGAAAATGTTACCATTAGGAGCCTGGGATAAGAGATGTGTCAGCATCTCCAACATGAGGTGAAAGATCATTGAATCACAACTGATACTGTCTTGTATTAATCTTGGGCTTCAAGTCATTAGCAAGAAGCAGAAATCATAATTCATGTCTTTAATATGTAATTTAACTTTTGGAGAAGCCCCAGTAAACTCCTTAAACTCCAGCTGTTGCATCTTTCAGAGCAATAGGGGGGAAAACAAGCCAGGCAATACAGTAGTAGTGAATGGAGAAGGGATTACATTGAAGAAATCACTATTTGTCTAAAGCAAACTGATACATTTGCATAAATTTATTTTGGCAGTGATGGCTGAAGGTCTTCCTAGTCCTAGACACAGCATAAAAGGAAAATACTAATGTTAGATAGGAAGTTCTGTGGGCTTATAAAAGCGTGTATCAATTCAATTTTTTTTTTCCTTCCAGAAAAACAATTTCCCATTAAGATAAAGTATCCTGAATACCAGCAGCAGTTAACTACAGACAAAACAATCCAGGTCACAGCTTTATGTCATGTAGAAGATGGGATTCAAGTGCTTGTGAAAAGAAACATCACCCTGGACAATCCTGCTATCGACATACAGGTAAATTCCCTTTGTTGTAACTGCAGTGGCAGAGAAAAGGGAAAGGCAGTTCTTTGAGAGCACTTTATTCCGTGAAAGAAATGCTCTGCTCACATTCAAAAATTCTGCCATGGTTCATCACAGCCTCTCGTAATATCTCCTCCTGTGATGCCTGAAAAGGCTCAGCTAGAGAAGAGCACTGAGAACCTGGCCTCACAAGTATTTCTTTGCACAGGTACTTGGTGAAGCAAAAGTGAATAAAGAGGTGTTTGTGGAGGTGGCATTTACCAATCCTATCGATGCGGAGGTGAAGGACTGCGTGCTGCAGGTGGAGGGCAGTGACCTGCTCCAAGGCATCCTGGAGCTACGGTGAGTACCAGAAATGCCTCCTGATACCAAACATACAAGAATGTGGGCATGGATGAGTTGGAACTGAACTGTGGGATGAGACATCATTTTCTTCTATCTGTAACCTGGGAGGCACAGGTTATGAGCACACACTGATGAACCAGCTCTTCATCTAGGCTGGGCTTTGGCTCCATGGTTTGGGAGGTCAAATAATTGCTGTCATAATTGGACAGAACTTGTTTTCCTGCCTATCTAGCAGGACCACACACTTCCAGAAAAAAAATTCATGCTTACCCAAGCTGTAAATGTTGCTGAGGCTGTCTATCCTGCTATAGGCCAGACAGGTTTTACCTTCTTGTTGTGATCAAAGGCCAACAATAGGATACACAGCTATTTCTGTCCATACTTACACAAATTACAACATATATCAACCAGGATATTTTTTTCACTTTATTAAATGGACTTCAGGTGCCAATCTGGGTGCACAGCATTGTAAACAAATTGTATTTATATCCAACAGGTAGAAATACATGTAAAAAGCAGATACAGCAGTGTCACAACTTTAGGAAAAAAAATTAATACTGCTTAGACACAGGTTGTGATCTCAAAGGGTGGGACCTCTGAAAGCACAGAGCCAGGTCTGCTCCATGCTCAGCTTTTCCATACACAGCAGATCACAGTTTGAGGAGGATAGTTTTTGCAGAACAGACTAAACCATGACAAGCAGCTTTTTCCAAAATGAGAGCTACAGGCACACTAATTTTCAAGCTCTACAAAAAAAAAATATCTTAGGACATTAATAAACAGAGTCAAGAAACTATTTGATTATGTTGAGACAGTGATTGAGAAGACTGAAATAAAATACCTTTTTTTTTACTATAGATCCCAATTCCCTGTTATCTGCTTTGGTGATTTTGTAACTTTTTCTGCCCTTTTTCCTTCAGCATTTCATAATTGAAACAGAAAGATTGAATTTGCAGACTGTCCCTCATTTTGTAAAGACAATAAATTGCACAAAAAATTCAATATAACCTCACAAATGCAGTTATTTCTGGAAAATACCTGGGATATAGGAACATGCTCTTTAGCTGAATACACAGACAAACACAAACAAACAAACACAGCAACTTAGCATTGTCATTTGCACTTGAGCAATTAGGAATGGTTCATCCCATCATTTATAATCTTTCCTGAGGGACTCTACCAACCTTGTGTTGTCTATCCCACACAGTTTTATCCTCAGGCAAGACAAGACAATATGTCAGGGTAAGGGAAAAACATTAACAGGTTTTCAAGAGTTACAAAACACACCTGGTGTAAAACATTTTAACTTCCATTCAGAATTTCCTGCTCTGTAAACACTGAGGTTTCCTTGGTGCTTACACTCCATTCTAATTCAAGAGTTGATATTAACATTCTTCATGGTCTCAGATTATTCTTTGCAATGATTCAGTGATGTATTTTACACCCTCTGTTCTGCACAAAATCTTATCTCACATATTATTATGTCCCCCTTTGTGGACTTATCTGAGTTACTGCATATTGAATTTGTGAGAGCCTCTAATGTATGGATTTGAGTCTTTAAATACATATCAGATAGTCAAGCCATGTGTGGTCTTTTCATGGCCATCTTACTTTGAAGTGATAAGAGTTCTTTCACTTTTCACTAATCATGGTGGAAGATGATTAGTGAAGAAACTGAAGCATGATGCATAAGCCTGTTTTCAACTTACTGTTTCCTTTTTTTTTTAGCATACCACCACTGAAAGCCAGTGAGAAATCCAGTACCAAGTTTAAACTTATCCCTTCTGAGGCGGGTCTCAAACATCTACTTGTTAATTTCTCCTGTGATAAATTTGCAGATATCAAGACTTTTAAGACGGTAAATGTGATTAATTAACATGAAGATATACAAGGAGTGGCCTGTGTGTGTATAAACTGAACAAAATGTGATAAGAAATCTTGTATAGAAAACAATGAGATAATCAGCAAAACAAATCTTCATTTCCTCTGATAAAGGGCCACCAACATCATATCATTGCAATTTTACATTGTAATTTTAAATAAACTGAGGAATGGTTGATTGTTCATTTACTGTTGTGAATATCCATGTTATTAAAAAGAACATTTTACCTTCTACTTAGAGACTCTTTGACTTATATCTGGCTTTCTCTGGAATTAATTCCTCCTGGCTTCAGATGCCTCTACACACACATTCATAAACTCATTGTTACTTAATGAAAGCCTTATCCAGTGGACTTCCAAACACTTCCAAAGTGTTTCTCCTTCCTGAAACTGTGATACTACAATATAGTGAGAAGTGAGGATGACTTGCACAATTTATGTCATTTAGCTGTGACTTCTTTGCTACAAACTCTGCCCTGACATCTTCCACATCTTCTTTTTTTTTTCTTTTTTTTTTTTTTTTTTTTTTGGTAAATCACAGCTACCAAATGAGGCATAGGAAATGTTCAACAGGAATTTGGGTGATGTCTAATTTGAGAGCCATTCAACAAACACATTGGGGTAATTGCCAGGCTCAGCGTATACATTTTGTACAGATTTTAGAATGTTGATATTTTGAACTTGCTGAAAGTCTTCTTTAGGAATAAAAGGCAGGGTAATCTTAAGTCTGAGGGTATTTTTACTTGAAAAGAGTTAGGAATTCTTCACTATAATTATGTGTCAGGAAGCTATTGTAAAAAATGTGGCGAACCCCAGATCCAGGGAAGAAATGATGGTGTGCGGCTCCAGATCAGAAGGCTGAAGGATCTGCTTTATTAAAACTATATTATAGCACATTAATATACTATTTAAAGAGATACTATTCTATTCTACATACTTACTTCTTACTTACTTATCTAACTCAAATGTGTGACTCTCTGTTGAGAGTCCGAGCCACAGCTGGATCCCATTGGTCACTGACCCCAAACAACCTTCACCAGAACCCAATCCAGCAATCACTGCAGGTAAAAAATCTCCATTCCACATTCCACATGGGAAAAACAAAGGGGCAGAGATAAAGATTGTTTTCTCTTCTTCTCTCTGTGCTTCTCCAGAGAATGTGAATGTCACAGGAAGTCATCTCTTAGATTTGAGCTTAGTAAAGCAAACTTCAACCCTTTATGGGAGACTGGTACAGGCTAAATGATGGGTTCCAGCGAAGTAGGTGTAGCCCAGTGAGTGACATGGTTTATGGGAAATAACTGTGTGACAGTAAGTCAAGTTCTGACTGAAAAGGACTGTGTAGGTAAAGTGGATGGAAAGACTGCTCTGGCACTGTTGGGCCAGGAAGCACTAAAATCTTAATTCTGTGTCCCAACTTCCACCACACTAAACAGGGTACTGTGACCTGTCACGAGGACTACTCACTGTTGAGGAGCCCAAGCTCAGACTGGTTATAAAGTTATTTTGTCCTTGTAGCCAGCAAAATTGCTTTAGAAGGGCACCTGCAACCACCCTGGTTTCCTGCTGCCAGTCACAGGATGTCAGTATGAGACCACACTGCACATAAAATGGGATGAGCTACAGAGGGGCTGTGCAAGGAGCCCACAGTGGTACCTTCTCTTTTCTCCTGGTGTTCCTCAAGCCTTGCCAGAGCCAAGAGCTCTCATTGTGTAAATCACAGATTCACAGAATGCCTTGGGTTGGGAGGGACCCCAAAGATAATCTGGTTCCAATCCCCCTGTTGTGGGCAAGGTCACTTTTCACCAGATCAGGTTTCTCAGAGCCGGATTCAAGCTGGCCTTGAACACTTCCAGGGATGGGCCAACCACAGCTCCTCTGGGCGACCTGTGCCAGGGCCTCAGCACCCTCACAGGGAAGATTTTTTTTCCTAACATCCAATCTAAACCTAGTCTGTGTCAGTTTGAAGCCATTCCCCCTTGTTCTGTCACTCCACACCTTGTAACTACACACTTGTAATTGTCTCTCCATCTTCCTGGTAGGCTCCCTTCAGGTACTGGCAGGCCACAATTAGATCACCCAAAAGCCTTCTCTTTTCCAGGCTGAAGAAACCCAGTTCCCTTGGATTTCCTCACGGGAGAGGAGCTCCATCCCTCTGATCATCTTGGTGGCCTCCTCTGGGCTACAGTAAACCAAAGAAGAAGTTCAAACTCAAGCACAGCCTTGAGTTTAGAATGTAGATATACAGTAAATTATTTCTTTTTGTTTCTTGTGTGTGTGTGAAACACCCAGGTTGTGCTGAAGTCAAGTGAATTGCACGAGCAGAAATGAGAGAAACCCTTAAATCAGACCCTCCCCAGGAACACTCACTGCACATGAAGTTAATGAGTGTGAGTAAAAGACACTCCAATACAGACTTATGGAAGAGATTCTGCCATGTTTGGTTTTTTTTGGGTTGTGGGTGGTATTTTTTTTTTGTTTTGGTTGTTTTTTTTTGTTTGTTTGTTTGTTTTTGGTGTTTTTTTTTTTGGGGGGGGGGTTGGTTTTTTTTGTGGAATTTAAACTGCTTTCCTCTTTGTAGGAAAAAGTAGTAAAAAGACAATTGTAAGGTGGATTTAGTTACGCTGGGGATATGAACAGTAGACAAAATTATTAATGAGATAAATAAACTCTAGAAGTTTTTCTCTGAAAGTTAGCAAATTGAACTGCAATTCCAAGACTCTGATACAAGGGAAAAAGAGGAACAAAGTATTTTGAACCATTTTGGATGACGGGTGGGTGAAATTGAGCTAGGAAAAACACCTGTGACAACGTTCAGTCATTAGTCACTTAGGAACCATGACTGCTGCATTCCAAAGGGATTGCAAAAGCAGCTGCTGGTGCTTTGCTGTGGTGAAGGTGAGACTGGCAGGTGCCAGTTTGGGATGTAGGCCACTCTGAGAGAGGTTCTGGTGGCTCGGTGAGCACCACTGTGGGCGTGCCTTGCAGAGGTAAAGCAGGTGGTTGCAGCCAAGACAGAAAAAGTGTTCTGAGACTTAATTACGTGTGTGAGCAGCAAGGAAGAAGAAAGGAAACAGTCAAATGCCAGTGGGAGCAATGTGTAACATCTGAGGCAATCACTGTAAGTACTGAACGCCTGAACTTAAGAACTGGTCGATGCGGTTTGTCACTGGGGCCGTGTGTGAAGACCGGGTAACATCAGAGGCTTGTGGCTCTTATGGTTTCCAAGGAATATGAATTAAGGAAAAGAGAAAAAGACCAACTGAAGTAGCTCTGGACAGCAATCAAACCCATTTGAGGTGATTCCCGGAACAAGCCTTGACAGCTGAACATCCTGGAAACTTCCAAGGGAAGGAAGAACCGCTGAATTACAATGTAAGTGGAGATGTGCTGTGCCAGGTGTACTGCTGCCCAGTGGGAAAAGCTTTAGTGTTTTGGGATAGGGCTAGCATGACTGTCATATTAATAAGTGCTCATAGTCTTTGTAATAGGAAAGCAAAGTTTCTCAAAAAGGTACAAAGCCTGTCTTGTAAAATCAACCTTAGAAACAGCTGCTGAAGCTTAACTTTTGATATTTCAGTTGGTTTTTCTTTCTTTGTAACTTAAAATTCAGACTAATTTATTTTTAAGTCTTTACTGAGTGCTAAAACATGATCAGTGGGGCTGCAGAATCTTAAGCAGATAATCCTCTTCAAAACTAATTTTATTACTCGTACATAATTTTATTACTCATACTCTTTTACCAAGTGATGGTACAAAATCAAAAAGAAATATATTTATAAACCCAAAAAGAAATATAGTCATGATTGTTAAAATAGACAAGCTTAAATTTTGTGCTGACAAAAAGTAATCAAGTTTATTAGTTTGTGAGTTCTTTTTGAAATAAAACTTTTGGGAAATACTAATATATGGAGCTAACTTAACAGGTAAACAGATACTTGTTTCTAGTGGGAATTCATAATTTTATTTGTCAGAGAGCATTTGAGATAATATTAGACAAAAAAACCCCTCTGAAACCAACCCACAGCTATTGGACAAACCCAGAAGGGATATTAACCCACTTGGAAGTTAAGTCATCAGGAAATGCTCCTTTTTCCTTCAGACAGCTTTTACGTCCCACCACGTTCCCCATTTCCTCATCCTTAAAGATAACTTATTCATGGCACACCTATTATCTTTGTAGGAAGCTCTTCTTGTCTTGGGATTCAAGAGCATGCATTTCCTCTGAGTAAATAATTTTGGTATCTCCTCCCATAATTACACCCACGTTGAGTAGGAACTCTGGCATTAGACAGACATATATTATGGGAACCAGTTAATTCGTTTGACAACTTTACAGGTATTAATAACAACTGCTAAGTACCTCTCCCTTCTCTCAAATTTCAGCTGATAGCACGAAAAGATTGCTGTGTTTTTTCTTTTTATGATTGATGTGACTTGGACATCCTTGAAGAACAAAGTAGAAGTTGTATGCAATTCTCATAAGCTGAGGGAATGGCAGGTGAGTTCTGCAAGTTTGCTTCCCTTCAGCAGATATTTACTCAGGGCTGTTTCCTCAGGATTCATGCCCTGTAGGTATCTGCTCAGATTTCTTATCTGAAGGTAATTTCATACTGTAATTTGTTCTCGCACTTCAAGTTTTCAAAGTTTTAATGTTGTTATTATTAAGACTTGTTTGAGAATATTTTTTGAGCTAAACAGAGGATATTGGGACAGGGAGGAGAAAAGAAATTTTCATTACATCAAAAGGCGCCATTTTTTAAATACTTTGTCAGAGATGTGTTGTGCTTGGTATTAACAAAATTTGTGTAATCCATTCTAATGAAGCTGTGAGCATGGAACCTGTAGACAGGAATTCAAAGATACATTAAAACCCTACCAAAGGAAAATAGTAATTGAGAGCATCTCTGCTTGTTCAAGTTTAAAATGAAGATGATTATTGAGCTGGGCAATTGCAAAGCAGGGTTCTTTCTCATTTAATGCTGGAAAAAGCATTTACAAATCAGCTTTGCAGGGAGAGCAGCAGCTAACTGCAGCTTGCTGTTGTCCTCTATATTCATGCTAATAATTCTCCTTTTCAGCCCATCAATACTTTCTCACATTACCTCTTTGTTGTCTTAAACTACCAGAAAAAAAATTCTTCCTTGAATTTAATTATAACACTTTTTTTGCAAAATTAGTCTTACTTTTACCTCTTGTTCAAGGATTAGATGTAAATTGTAGTTTAATATGCAGCTGTATTGTCTCTGATCTGACTTAGTATTTCACTGATAAGCTCTGTGGTCTACACCTAGAAGCTTGTTTGAAGATCCCTACAATAATATTGCATAGGCATTAATCCATCCTTTCCATCCTATTCTTTTTGTTGTTGTTATTGTTTTCTTTTGATTTCCCTTTAAAATGGTGGTGGTCATGTGTCCCCATCCTGTCCCCACTCCCCCCACCCCCAACCTCATTGCACTTATGACACTGACCTTAATAAAAATGGCTTAGAAGAGCCTTCACCAAGGTACTTGCCCTGAGCATTTATCAAAACTTGAAGCACAATGCTCCAGGTGTATTTTGTAAAGTCTCCCAGGGCAGGTAAAAACATAGAAGGTGCTTCTCAGCATTCCCAAAGACAGCATAACTGCTCAGGTTTGAGCATGGCAAGGAAACAGGGAAGGGAAAACAATCTTGCAAGGGATATCATATTCATATTTGCTTGCCAACAAGGCAGTTTAGCATTTGAGGTGTCAGGAACCACTTTATGGGGTTTAAACCACAGACCATAATAACAGCATATGTGCAGGAGGTCACAATATCAGAGCACTCCAAGCATTCTGCAAGAATTCTTCTATGACGTGAAGTTATTGCCTACTAGAAGAGGAACTCCAGTGTCCAGCTGCCACTTTGAACAGAGCTAGATTCAGACAGATGGACTGATTCGTCAAAGGCTTCAGCATGTCCTCAAATACCTCTTGTTCATCCATATAAGACAGATGATCTCCCACTACGCATTTTTCCTTGCATCTAGGCCAAATGACATCAGGATCTAAGCAGGAAAAGTAAGATATCCTAATTGCCATTCCTGTGACCCTAAAAATATGTATGTTGAAAACATAAAGGGGCTACAGGACACCTTCTTTGGTGCTGATTATGAAATGACACCAATTTGCCCCTGTAAATTTCTTTTTAAGTCCAGTGGTAAAAGAGCGTCCAACCCTGTAGAGGAAGTACATAAGTGCTCTGCATGAGGGCTCTTTAACAAAACCCACGGACAGATTTCCATTATTGACCAATAGACTTAATTTAATGGGGCATCTGCTTTTTGGTTGTACTTCCTCCCACAAAAGGTAATTGCTCTTAGTAACCTCATCACGCCACTAAACAGCAAATGACCTCATGCCAGTTGCTTCTTCATGACTTTTCTTGTGTTTTATAGACCTGACCCCAACACACATCAGCTGGCAACCATCAGTGAATGCAGCCAACCACCACACAGACAGATATGCCAACACCGAGCTGACTGTGAGGCGAGGACAAGCCTTCAATATCACCCTGTACTTCAACAGACCGAGGCAGAATGGAGAGAGCCTAGGATTTGTCACTGAAATAGGTAACACTCCCATAGCTAATCCGTGTGCTCAGAGAACTGTAATCTTTACTCCTCGTAGTTCTCTCCTTATTTTGTTTAGACATATGATTTTTCTGCCTGTGTTTTTAGTGCTTCCCGCACCCCAGTGTGCTCAGTTTCAAGTGTGAGGTTAATGTTGAAACCACTCTGGAATGGAAACCAGTGACTCCTTCTTTCTGGCAGGGCCATCCCCCTCGGAGTCTCACCGCACAAGGGCAGTGTTCAACCTCTCTGAGGTGGGGGGCAGTGGCTGGAGTGCTGCCCAAGGACCCAGCGACTCTGGAGCCATGACCTTCACAATTTCCAGCCCAGCCAACGCTGTCATTGGGCGATACAACCTCACCCTCCGCGTCACCTCAGGGAACAAGATCTTCTCCAGATACCTGGGCCAGTTTGTGTTGCTCTTCAACCCCTGGTGCCCAGGTAGGTGCCAATGCCTTTGCTCTTGAACACAGCTGACCTTGTTGCTTTCCCACCTGCACAGAGCTGCTCCCTCAGGCTGTCTCTCTTTGTGTCGCCAGAGGCTGCAATCTCAGCTCTGTGATCAGAGGTCTGGTTTCACTACATTAAAAAAGCTGCTGCCACCCCCTTTGTACCCTAACACAATGTGCTATATGGGGTTATACCACAGCCTCTTCAGAACTAGCAGATCACTTTTTCTGTAGACAAGGGCTTCTCTGGGCAAACTCTTCCAGGGCATCACTGCCCTCTGGTAAAGAATTTCTTCCTAACAGCTAATCTGAATCTCTCCCTTTTTAGGTTATAACAGCTCCCCCTTGTCCTATCACTCTCAGTCCATGTAAAGCGTTGCTCTCCCTCCTTTTTATAAGCCCCTTTAGGCACTGGAAGGCCACAGTGAGCTCTTCCTGGAGCCTTCCCTTCCCCAGGATGAACACGCCCAGCTTTCCCAGCCTGGCTCCAGAGCAGAGGGCTCCAGACCTCAGAGCAGCTCTGTGGCCTCTTCTGGAGGCTCTAACGGCTCCACATCTTCCTTGTGCTGAGAAGCTCAGAACTGGATGCAGTGTTCCAGGTGGTGTCTCACAAAGGCAGAGTCAAGGGGGAGAATCCCCTCCCTCAACCTGCTGCCCACCCCTCTGTTGGTGCAGCCCAGGATGTGCTTGGCATTCTGGGTGACAAGCACACACTGCTGGCTCCTGTCCAGTTCCCATATTCTTCTTTTGGGTTGAAAATGGACACCTCTTGTTGCTCCAGCTTTTCTTGCATTTCTCCTGCGACATGCTGAGGCTGCAAATTTCTAACCTCATATTTTGCAACTATGCAATAGGCTAGAAACCTGGATTAGCCTGAAAACATGACACCCTGGTGTTAAGAGAACTCTTAGCCATCCCAGTGAGTAAACAGCTTATAAGAGAAAAGTAGCCACAATCATCCACTATTTTTTCCATGACCATATGTTAGTCAAGAGCCAATAAGAAATGCGTCAATAGCCAAGATGAAAAAAGCTGCTAATTAGCTCAGTAAGTCCTGGAAGACAGAAATAATTATACAAATATGTTCAGGAAACTCAGACCATCTCTGCACAGACCTGAGGGGAAAAACCTGCCCAGAAATCCCTGAAAAATAATTTGTGTGTTACTTGTAATTGATGGAAACCACACTGCAGGGACAGCAATATGTGACAGCTCCTGGACTGGAACACCAGCGTGGCAGCAGTACTCAAGAGGCCAAACTCTTCTCAGCTGAAAACAGAAAAATTAAGCTGTGCCCATTACAATTTTAAACTCATGTTTTTGTGGAAGAGTCCTCCAGATTTACCAGATGATGCCTTGGCTACTGACAGATAAAAGGGAGTATCCTTAATGCTGAATGAAGGATGCTGCTGAATAAGTTCTGCGGAGTGCAATAGCTCCCTGATCCTGAAAAACAGGAACAGATTCAGTTTGAGGGTATGTTACCACTATTGTAAGTGTCAGAGCAGAAGGGAAATGGGAAATTTATTTTCTTGGCAAAGGATAAATGGCAAATCTGGTCTGTAGATATGGTTCCAGGTGGGAGATTAGTCCTTAAGCTGAGGAATACAGAAATTAATTCATTAACTGGAATATCAATAAAGAATTACTTATAAGAAAACAGTCAGGACTAGAGATGAAAGAAAAAATGCTGGATTGGAGAAAAGCTACTAGAGAGTGAATCCTTAAGTGTCATCTGAAAAAACACTCTGATCAAGTAGTTCATCACTGACTTTGGCACAATGACATTAAACAGCATTGTCCATGCCCAGATGGGCTGGGACAACACACAGAAATAACTGACTGACCTTAGAGAGCGGAGAAGGTGAGAAGAAATAAGATATAATATTAGAAAATAAAAGACCACACCTCTAGGGAGAAATAATAATGATTTCAGTGACAGACTTATCACCTGGAAATCATGAAGAATGTGAAAGCCCTTATTAATCAAAGAAAAAGAATGAAAGTGAAATGGCCCTGAAAAAGAAAAATGCAATCTTAAGCTGTATAAGAGAAAACAGTTAGTCAGACTTAAATGTTAAAGTCATTGGATGAGATTACAAGAATTAAACCATGTTCAGTGAAGGGTTACTAGGATAAATTAATACATGAAAAATCTTCTGGACCAAAAAAAAAAAAAAAGAAAAAAAAATCTAGTTTAGTAAGCTATAAAGGTTTATTGAGAGCACCTTAGGAAAAAGGTGCTCCTTATAAACCTTAGGAAAAAAATATATGATCTTCAAGTGATTATACAAGGACATTTAGATTGCTCAGAATAATAAATTCACAGGGCTAGAAGGATCTTAGAAAGTCATCTCATCCCACACCAGGGCTCTAAGGCAGGTTCAGTTCAGCACTTAGGTCATTCCTGAGAGGTCTTGAATTCCTTCTCAATGACCAGCCATTAGGGAAGCTCCAGCACCTCCCCTGGCAATTCCCTCCAATAAATCACAAGCCTTTCTATTAAATCTTTATCCTATTAACTAACCAAATCTTTCTTGCTGTGACTTCAGTATTTAATTTCTCCTACATATGACAGACACCAAGAGTAGACTTTATTTCCCCCTGCCCCATCCTCTTCACAAGAATTTCTGGAATTTATTACAATGCTTGCCCCATTCCTTGCCCCCATTTGTTAATAATTCTGAGTTAATTCATACTTCAGATTTTCAGGAATGCTGAGCATTCTTATTGCTCCTCCCTCTTTTTCAAACTGGTCCACACCTTGAAGTGCAGACCTGAAACTGCACACAGGTCTCCATGTCCATGCTACCCCAAAACTTCAGGAATCAACAGTGATGATATTATTTTTGAAAAGTGTGGACAACAACCACAAAAATAGATTTATATCATATGATACAATTTTTAAAATAAACTGCAATTTTTTTATTTGCAGGAAGGGAAGGATGGGAAGTTCCTATAGGAAGGTAAAGAAGTTGATTCAATAAAATAGAAAAGCTGATATTTTTGTATGTATTTCCTGCAATCCTGAACCTTTCAGAAAATATCTTTAAACATTATGGAATTAAAAGCAGAGCTAAGCAGATATTGCTACCTAAAGAGTAACTAAAACAACCTAAACCTCTGTGGGAACCAATGCTTTCATGGCAGCTAAATACTGTGCCATAAACTTGGAAAAACAATGAGGAACAACGAGCGCCAAGTGAATGGCTGAGCAGCTTATCCTAATAACATTCCTGATAGGACTTTGGATCAGGCAAGCAAAGGTCTTCATTTAGAAATCTTAAAACAAGAAAAATACATCTGGAAAAAAGAGAAAAATGTCATCTGTGCCATTCTTTTCAAATCTTTTTCAATCTGTTCCACTTCTAACTACCCTGAGAAGACAGAAAAATGTGGTGAACTAGCCTGGACTTTTGTCTATCTTCCTCACAAAAACACAGAGTGCAGACAGGGGACATTTAGGTAATACACAAGGCTACACTAAAAGTAGGGGGAAAAGGTTAAGTAATAAAATATGGATCCTTCTTTTACCCCCCCTACCCCCCACCTTCCCTGGCCATATATAATAACAGACATTACCACTGAACTGCACCTGTTCATGGAGCTGTAACATTTCTATTTTGCAAGTAGAAGTTTTCTCCTTGCTAAATCAGGACAAAAATGTTTCTGAAAGGTTGCTGGTATTCTCAACTTTAAGCCTG
Organism: Vidua chalybeata; assembly: GCF_026979565.1. NCBI lineage: Eukaryota > Metazoa > Chordata > Aves > Passeriformes > Viduidae > Vidua > Vidua chalybeata. The sequence continues at coordinate 6,724,779 of NC_071546.1, forward strand.
CCCAACTTGGTTTTCAGGTGATGATGTCTACATGTCCAATGAAAATGAGAGACAAGAATATGTTCTAAATGAAAATGGAATCATCTTTGTGGGCAATGCAAGGTACATTGAAGCAAGAGGGTGGTTTTATGGACAGGTAAGTCACAAGGAATTTGTTTGGACTCTCATTCTGTCTCCAATAGCATTTATTTTATCATTATTTTCTGTTTATATAATAACTGCACAAACCTGGGTAGCCTTACTTGTGGTTTGCTCACAGTGTGCCCCACTGTCCCTATCACTTTTGGGCTGGGATATCTCAGAAAGGGGGAACTGCAGTAAAATCTCCTTTAATTCTGCTTGTGAAACCATCCATTTTCTTTAAAATGTATCTTATCTGATCACAGTTTCAAGACCTCCTAAACATCTGCCTCACCATGCTTGATCTGAGCCTGTACTACCGTCAGGACCCAGCCATGGATGTGTCCCGAAGAGGAGATCCCAAATATGTGGGCCGAGTAATCAGCTCTATGGTAAGAAATGGACAGCTTAACCCCAGCCCCACACGAGTGAGCAGAAAGCACCCCTGAGACTCAGCCATAAGCCACACAATGAGCTAAATACAGTGCACTGCAGACAATTCATTTTGTGCGTTCTGTCCACTGGCCTCCCTTTAGATCAATGGAAATGATAACGATAATGGAGTTCTCCTGGGGAAGTGGCAAGGAAGTTTCCACTCGCATGAGAACCCGTCCAGATGGGATGGCAGCGTGGTGATCCTCAAGAAATGGCGCCAGGACAACTACAGACCTGTTCAGTACGGCCAGTGCTGGGTTTTTGCAGGTGTGATGTGCACAGGTAAGCTGTCAGGATAGAGGGCTGGGGTGAATGGAGGCATCTGGGAGCTCTGGTTTTATCAAAACTACAAAGCAATAATTTCTACCAAAGGAATAGTGCTGTGAAGACCACTAATGCTGAAGAATCACAAAATATTTAGACACTTTGTTTCTCAGATATTTGTAATCATTGAACTAAAGCTGTGTGGGTTCTGTTGCATTTCTTGCTTGTTTGTTTTTTTATGAAATGTATTTCAGTTTTGAGGTGCTTGGGGATTCCAACTCGTTTGGTTTCAAATTTTAACTCTGCCCATGACGTGGATAGAAACCTGAGTATCGATAAGTACTATGACAGCTCTGGAAGGAGTCTTAATATCAGCAAGGATTCCACATGGTAAATATAATTTCTTCCATCTCATCAGCAACAATAGAGAGGATCTAGGAGACCTAAAACATGAACACTAGTAGTACAAAAGCAATTGAGTAGGCAAAATGTAATACAACCATCTAAATTAATACTGCGGACATCCATTTGGAAAACAAACAAATAACATACTTTATGATTTTCTCCCTCCCTGCCCTGAGGTCTATACCTCAAAAGCAGGCAGTAAATCTGTCCTTTGAAAGAGGTACTGTAACTTGACACTTTGTGTCTCAGTTTAGAGTTTAGATTTTTTTTTTTTTTTTAATTCACTACTCCTCTCCAACTGGAAGTTTGCATGACTACTCTATATTATCGTTCTTTTTAGACATTGTTCTTTGTCTCCAGGGATTATCATGTGTGGAATGAAAGCTGGTTCATTCGCCCAGACCTGGGAAGGTCATACAATGGGTGGCAAGTTTTAGATGCAACTCCACAAGAACAAAGCAGAGGTAAGGGCCTACGCTCTCAGCCTGACTTAAGAGTCCTTCTCCAAACTGAGCACAACTAATAAAGTTTACACAGTTTAACCTTTCTTTTTTTTTCTTCTTTTTTTTTTTTTACATTTTAGGAATTTTTCAGTGTGGCCCTGCATCTGTCTTAGCTATCAAAGAAGGTGAAGTAGACCTGGATTATGACACCTTGTTTGTGTACTCGGAGGTGAACGCCGACTGCAACAGATGGATTGTGTACAATGATGGAACCAAGAAAAGAGTTTATTGTGATACTGAAATCATTGGCAGGTCCATCAGCACCAAAGCTGTGGGCAGCAATGGCCGTGTGGATGTCACTGCTAACTACAAATATCCAGAAGGTAGAGGAATTAGCACAAGTGATCTCCTGTTATTGCCTACTGAATCTTTGGTGCTGGGAAGCTGCAATGGATAACCTGCTTGGTTTAAACATCTCTCCCCTGCCTTCAGAAAATATTTCTGCCAGCGTGCTCAGATTGCTTTCTTAATACAATGGGTGTTATATTTCTGGGTTTGTGTATTCAGTAGCTTCCTTATTAAGGGACAATAGAAAATATACTTTAGTCCCTTCCACATAAGCATAAAATTTAATGCATACACAAAACAGGGCGATAAAATACATTTTACTACCCAAGACAAACAAACCCTCGGGGTTTCACTCCTCAGTGTTTTAGTGCAACCATATTTAATACAGAGGCTGGCTGCCATCAGATTAGCAGAGTATCACTTAGCACATTACTGCATGTTCTGACCAGAGAAAAAGAAATCTCACTTTTAAACAAATACAAATGCATCATATTTCATTTTAGTGATTTATTCACCCTGTCATGGTATATCCCCTGTGAAAAACCTGAATGGAGGCTTAATGAAGATACAGGGAGCTTTTGGGTTTTGCATATTTCTGAGTGATGCTGATAGCCTGTGTTGGTCTGAAAACCTTTACACAGAAGGAGTGCATTTGCAACAAAAGTAGAATTTTACTTGGTTCTCTGCTTCCACCAGGTTCTTCTGAGGAAAGACGAGTCTACAGAAAGGCCTTGGGTAAGATACTGGGAATAAGTGTCACGGAAGGACACACAGACTCTCCCGGGGGAAGATCTTCAGAGACAATGAGAAACCCTGGTATTGCTGGGAAATTCAAGCTGGCTGAACCTCCAGTTTTTGGCAAAGACATTAACCTGGTCCTGGTCCTCAGCAACCTCTCCTCTGACCGCAAGAGCATCAGGGTGGACATGAGTGCCTCCACCATCCTGTACACAAGGAGAGCAGTGGCAGAGATCCTGAAGGCAGCCACTTCTGTGGAGCTTGGTCCTAAACAAGGTAACTTTTAATGTCCCTAAGGAGCCAATAGAGCTCTGCTCCTAGCCACAGCAAGGCAACTGGAAGGAGGAAGCATCAGTATCACACCTGTATCCGCTTTGTAGTGCAGTCACTCATTGTTTATGAGAACATTTTACATTATTTTTTTCCCTCTGCAAATTTTCACTAGTTCAAGCATTAAGTGGATGTCTCATGAAATGTTACATAGAAGGCTACACTTATGTTATAGCTCCAGAAGCAGCACTATGTGTGTGTGCCATGGTTTCTATATGTATACATACGTGCATGTGTGTGTGGTGATTATTACATAGGAACACATCTTACTCTTAACAAGTAAAAAAAGTCTGATGTGTGCCTTCTGGCACCCAACAGGCAACACATGAAAAGAAATCATCTAGGAAAAAGGTTAAAAGTTACAGTGAAACTCTGTCTCTCTTTTGAAGAGTAAAGACTATTTAAATTATTATAGAGATATTTTTCATCCCCAGGAGCAACAAAGATAAACATTTTTCCCATACACAGCAGAAAAGTTGTAGGACTACAGTGAGCAGCTGACCAGGTCACTTGAAAAGGATCTCTGTGAAACTTGACCCGAACTTTCTTCATGACTGAGGTAAAATAGAGAGGATTCAAGGAGGGAATAGATTAAAGTGGTTATTCCTCTAATCATAAGAAATACAAAGGGCCAGGAATCCAATGAAATGCAGATAAGCAGACTCCCTCAGTTTCAGGTCAAAATCCTCTATTCAAAACTGAAAGGGTCAAATGAGTTAAAGGAGACAAGGATCACCCAGAAGAGGGAAATACACAATGAGTCTCACAAGAAGGAAATATAAACACACTCCACTGCCATCTTTTCTCTCTTCAGTAATTAATAAAACCCCTCACTATAACTCTTTTCTCTTTAGCTTGCTTTGAAAATGTAAAATGTAATGGTTCCTAAGTATATGTCTGAATTCTAGGGAAGCATATCCGGGTGAAGATCCCTTATACTCATTATGGAAGATATCTGACCACTGACAAAAGGATCCAAGTTACTGCTTTGTGTAAAGTCATGCGCTCGCACGGGCTGAAGCTGCTGGTGGAGAAGACAATCATTTTAGAGGACACAAACATCATCATTAAGGTGAACAATTTTCTCCCTGATGTTCTGAACAGATGTTAAAAGGTCCTTCTGGAGCTCAGATATTATGATGAGAATCTGGGGATAAAGGTATTAAATTTAGGCCGCATTTCAGATGTTGTTCCAAAATTCTGCCTGCTTGAATTGAGAATGCCAGGATGTGAGAGGCCAGTTCTGAACCTTGGCCTGAATCTGCCCCCGTTTTTTAGAACAGCTCTGTTACCTTCTTTTTTTCCCAGTCACAAGCCTTCTGTTCCACAGTACTTGCATTCATTCCATGTATTGGCAAGTGCTTGTGTTGTCCTCAAAGAACTTTGCCAAAATACAGATTTAAACCCTTAATTCTAACCAGTGCTTATTGTTTTAGCACTTTAATCCTAATCAATAATATGCCAACAAAGCCATTCAGCAACCAAAAGATCAGACAGGTTTCATGGGACATGTCTGTGTAGCCAGGGCTCTATTTCACTGAAATTATGCACAAAATATTGCAGACAGCTGGACAGCCCTATTGAGCTAAGCCCCATCCAGCTTCAAACACGAGGAAAGCAAATGTTTGTCAGCTAAATGACACTTGCAGCTCCACTGAATTCTGACTCAGGAAAGCATAAACCTGGGAATGATCAGGAACGTGTTTTGTCCTTCAGGTGCCCCAGAGGGTTGTGGTGAACAAAGCTGTGTCCCTGGAGATCTCCTACGCCAACCCCCTCCCGGAGCCCGTCAGCCGCTGCGTGCTGCTGGTCACTCTGATGAACCAACAGGTCAAGATCAAGTAAGTGCAAGCTGCTTCCAGTATCACCAACAGCACCTCTAATTCCTCAAACAGAAAGAAGAAAAAAAACACCCACACTTGATTCGTCTTTTTTATATTTTCTATCTCTGAAAACAAAAATGCCACCAAATATATATAGATATGATTCCTTAATTATGTGGTGTTTTTTCCACATAGAGTTTCTTTAACAACCCAAACCTGCTAACATTCTTTTTTCCTGGGAAAGCAAATGCACATTTGAAATTCTTTTGTCTCTCTGCAGCTTATTCTACAGTTTGGTGTTCTGTTTTTATTTTCATATATAATACCCTGATACTGCAAAAATAATTAGGCTAAAGCAAACAAGTCAGACACTCCCTTTGGTTCAGCCCAAACAAAAAGTTGCTCTGTTCTCCTTTAAAGTAGGAAAAAACTTGCCTTTTCAAAACAAAAAAGCAAATTGTTCCTGTTTTTTATTTTCTTTTCCTCTGGACTCTGCTGCTTTATACATCAGCTCAGTGTTGACTAATAGTTTGTATTTCCTAAAGCTTCTTCTTTTGTAAAACAGCCTGACTTGCTTTGGCTGTGGAACAATTTGGACTTAATAATCCATAAAAAATAGGAAAACATTATTCCAGTAAAAGAGTAAGCCAATTTAGGCCAAAAGGAGATACAAACCAAAGCACAATGGCCATTAGAAAAATCATTATTGCCAAAATGGATATGAACCAAGCAGGCATTGGACAGAGCACTGATCTTTGCCATCAAAGTTTTTCTATTCTGAGTTTGTGCTGACTATCCAAATCTGCATCCGGCCTTAGATGAAGCTGTGACATTGCACCTCTCTTTTCCATATTCCTCTTGAGAGTAAAGGAAGATGGTACTGTCCTTTCTCATTTCTTAGTCTACACATGGCCTCAAACCCTAAGTAATTTTCAAAACCCAAGGTCAGGTTCCAAGTAATTACAGTTCTGTTTCTTGGGAATCTCCTAAAAGACAATGCAAGCCTGAACTAAATTTTTTCTTCTTTTTTTCTATTCTTTTATTTTTCAGTTTGTCACGACTGGCACCGAGGGAGAGATCAAAAATTTATTTCGAGTTCACACCTCGGAGGGCTGGGCCCTTACAGCTGCAAGTAGACTTCTCTTGTGACAAATTTTCACATGTTAAGGGATTTGTAACAATTGCAGTAGCACCTGCATAATGTGATGGAATCAACCTTCCATTTCAGCATTAACACAGCAAGACACTCTCCTCTGTATAGGGACAGTGGTGACAGAAAGGAACTTTGCACGAAAACTGATGACCTCTTACATTGCAATAGAATCAAGTCTGCTTTCATGGTGCTTAACTATTTAGTCTCTAATTGTATTTCTCTTCCCTCCCACCCCCTGACAAAAGAAAAAAACTAAGCCCTTTCTTTGTAGAAATAGTTTCACTATTTTCAAATCTCATTCTGTCAATCTCCCAGTTTTGACCTTTCCCTCAAATAATTCATACAATCTCCTTTTGACCACATTCTAATTGTCAGCAATAAATAAAAATCATTCTCAACTGTATTGTTTTGTAATGATTTATACATTCTATGGGGGTATTACAAGAAATCACAAGACTGAGGAAAAGGGATCTTTTTCTTCATTTCACAAGCCCCACTAACCTAGAAGAGTGGAACATTTTCTCCATTGTTCACCTAATATCTGTATTTTTGACACCTATAGTTCCATGAATGAGGAGGAAAAGAGCCTAGGAAGGATGGCAAAAGTGATGCTTGGCAGTATTTGTGCAGCCTGTGGGCACAGGCTTGTCAGAGAGTAGAGAACACATGTACATATTCAAAACAGTAACTGAATTCTTATGCAGCCTGACAGAGTCCCAGGCACCACAAAGCATGGGGAGGGTTTTGCAATAGGGTGGCAGCCCAGCAACACAGGGTAAATAACTCCTCTTGCCCACCAGGGTAAGGTCACTGAGGACAAGGAACACGTTTGGCTTCAAACCCTCCCGTGGCTCACTCAGGGGCAGCCCTGGCCCCACACTTGTCAGAGTCTGCAGACAGAAGCCTCTTTTGTGGGTTCCCAGTCCCAGCATCTCCAGGTACCAGGTCTCCCCTGAAACCCACCTTTAAGTAGCTGTAAGGATTCCCTGCTCCTGCAGCCTCCCCAGGGCTGCTGGGACAGGGAATGACTGCCCAGGTGCAGGAGCTGCCAGGTCACCCTCAGAGCAGGATGTGGGGCAATCGTGGTGTGCAAACAGCTCTGCCAGGCCTGGAGAGTGATATTTGCTGTGTGACTTACAAAAAGCTTAAAGCAGAATTAATAAGCCAAAAGAGAGCTGTCGGGAGTTATGGACATGGGCATTTTTGTCTGACAGTTGAGCATATTTCAGAGTCTGAGGGATCCAGATATAATCACAGATTTTTACAAAAAAAAAAAAAAAAAAAAAAAACCAACACACACAAAAAACCCATTAAAAGCTCCATTAGATTCCCTTTTTTAAAAATGTATTTTAACTGCAGGCCATTAATTTGCCTTTTTGGTTCCCAGCATTCTTGATATAAAAGTGGAAACAAAACAACAAACAGAACTGAAGAAAAGACACAAGGCAGAATGTAGAGGTGAGTAAAATAAGAGATCATCCCTTCTCCTGACACCCCTTGCTCCTCATTACAGTGCACTGGAAGTCCAGAGCAGTCTGCAACCTACTCTTGGGACAAATTGGCAGGGCATGTTTTCAGGTAAGCTGTCACACAGGATGAGGGTGGAGAGGGCAGGAGGGAGCTGCAGGAGCAGAGTGCCTGTAATTACAGTGGGCAGGGCTCACACCAGAAGAGCAGCTCTGCAGCTTCCTCCAGGGCCCAACCAACCTTGCCATGCCAAACAGCTACAGAGAAACGATGTGCATGTATGATGAACACCAGACTACAAAGAAAAATTATTAGAAGCAGAGGCAGCCATTAAACACTTCTCTTTACTTAACACAAGTCCCCAGTCACAGCTGGTGATCCCCCCAGTGCCCCCTCCCTGGGAAGGGGAGTGCTCCTTACAGAAGAAATGCAGATTATAGGTAATCATGTCAGAAACAGGTAATGAGAAGGAAGCATTATTACAATAATGTTGTGGCAAAAACATAACGAATTATATGCAGTTATGTGGAAGATCTTCAGATAGATGTCTTTGAAAAAAAGAAAAAATGGGGGGAAAAACCTACTGGCAGGAACACTAATTACTATAAATCTACTTGGATTACTCCTTGTCCCACACAGCTGTGCTGTACCATACCAGGTATGTTAGTCTACACTTGCCCTCTCTACATACAGTCCCCAAAAACCTAAACTTACACAAACCAAAGCATCTAAAATTAAGTTGCTTTTGTCTACTTAAGGTAATATTTCCTTCATTAGACCCAATTTTGGACACTTTTCTCTGTAAAATGCCAGAATACTGATTATCATCTTTCCTCAGTCATTCACCAGTTTTACATAAGGATAATTGGATTCAAGACTGTGCAATTAAAGCAGTCATCAGTGGATGCTCACGTAGGATATCACTACAAAAACAGTAGCTACCAACCACAGGTCACACCCAGCTTGTATAAACTCCAGCCTATGTAGCCAAGTCCAGTCCTGAGCCTTTCATTACTGCTGCTGGTGGAAGAGGATTTAGAATGTTCTTGCACACTTTTGTAACCATAACCTGAGCTACGCACGAGTGTGGAAAAGAAGAAAGAATCCTTATGGCAGGTAAGTTCATCCAGCCTGATGGCTCCAGACATCCCTCTTCCAATCCAGATGAGCAATATTTGCTGAGAAAACAAGATAAATTACATCTAGCTGCTCTCTCAGGAACTTTGCTTTTTTTAGGTTGTATTTGTTGGTTTTTCTACTAGAACTGATTTTCTTTTTTCTTCTATTATCATGGGTCTTGAACCATTTTTTTCCAGTAACACAGAAAAGTAGAGGAAGAAAATATTTTTCAATCATATCAATTAACTGCTCTATTCAGTGCTTTTGCAGACACCTAATTAAGTATTGGCTAGTGATTGGGGCATCAAACTGCTGCATGGAAACCCCAGGCTGTAAGATCAAATGGAGTCTGGCCTCAGCCAGGTCACTTGGGCTCCCAAGAGGGGCTCTGCCAGCCAGGTGCTGCTTGTCTGTCTGGGATTGCACTCGCTGTGCTCACTCTCATGCTGACTGTAAAGATCTCGAGTTAGACACATGCACCATGGAATTCTCACACAGAGACTCTACAGTTTAGCCTAAACATGTTTCCCTGTTAGAGCTTCAGATTTCAGTCAAAGGCAAAGAGAATTCTGTGTCCACCATGATCAGCATCTTCAGCAGTGACCACCAGGCTGTTCCTTCTGAGCATGCTCCCAAACCAAAGTCTGTCCATTACAGGACGGACACACAAACAAATTTTTGGCCAATTGTACACTGACAGAATTACAGAAAATAAGGTTTCCTCACAGGCACTGAAAGAAGAAAAAGAAATTATAAGATTGAAATTGAAACTGGGGAGATCAAAACAAGGATAAATTTGAGATTCACGCGGACAAAAGACTGGCATCAAGCTTTACTGTGCTCTTGCCACAGATATGGAACTTTTCTTTCTGATCTCCTGCACATATTCTCTGGAAATGCCTGTGTAGCCATGAACTTCACAAGGCAAATCAAAGTATTGATGTAGTAAATTGTTAGAGCAAACCCATGCTAGCCACTGCCTTCTTTATCTTTCCTGCTTCTGCTCACTTCCCCTCTTCCTCTGATGGACATCTTGTCCTTGCCTGTGACATTCCACTCTGACAGTCTTTAGCAGCACTGTTTAGGTCCTTTAACATCAGAGCCTTACTAATATCATGGGTTGCCATTAAATCCTCTATGCGTGACATTTTTATTTACAAATGTGCAAAATGCTCTCAGTTTCCTGCATCCCTGCACAGCTCAACACGTGGTGCTCCCTGCCCTGCAGAGCATTCGGGATACACATGGATAAAGTGCAGCAAGGCAAACTGACTCCTTTTCAAACCCTGACTCCCAAGTGCCCTTCAGAAACGCCTTCTAAGTCACCCTTAAATTAGAGGACTTGATATTAGGAATGATGCTTTCCATAGGTCCCGTTCAATTAAACATGTTTAGGGCAGGAAAATGAAGTGATGATGCAAGCAACATGCTTTCCAGGCATTTCACACCATGTGACTCAAACATCACGCTCCTGCCAATGGAATTTTTGTCTCCAGGTGACACATCTGAAGCAAGACCCTTAACTCAAAACACTCACACACGCTTATGCACACAGACTACAGGAAAGTCACTTGCTCCAGGCCTTTACTGCCTGGACTATGCCTTGGAAATGCAAATTTCTTCCAAAAAGCTGAAAAATGAGGACAATTACACCTTATCAAGCCTTCATAGACTATAACTCCATGCTGCAAACACAGCAGAAAAACTGAAATCGCACCCTATTATTACAGTAGAATCCTATGGATTCTCTCAGACATGAGCCCCTTTCTTGGTTCAGTGAAATGATGGAAATGTTGCTTACAGCACCATTATTCTGCACAGGGTTAACAAGCTCTAGTCAGAGCAGGTGGTTTTCTTCACCTGAAACTCCTCTGGAATATCATACTGGGAAAGGCACTTTCCAAACACCTGTTTTCATAGGGGGAATCTGCATTTTCCTGCTATGTTCTTGTTTGTTGTTGTGGGAATTTTTTAATTTATCAAGGAAAAAGAAAGCTTGAAGCTTTTGTAATCTGAGCTTCAGTGTCCCATTTTCAACATTGGGCAACCTATCATGATACAATACAGCAACCCATAGCACTGCCTCGAGATATGCCACTCCTCTGCTTGTAATCTTTTTCCAACAGAGTGTGAAATAACAACCAGCTTCCAGCTACAAGACTGTAAATTAATTTAGATACAAGATACATGAGAAGATAACAAGCAAGTTCCATACTGAAGATACCAACCTCCTAGCCATCATTTGTCAGGCAGTGTTTCCAGAATCAGCCTTGCATCTCCTGATGAGAGTTTTAATACTTCTTTCTGTAAATCTGTAAAACATTATGGGAACTAGATATGACCACAGAAAAAGAGCAGGAACATGAGGAATAGAACGGTCTCTTCAGACTTTAACAAAGTCTTATCTAAATACAGAAGATTTTGATTTTTTGTTTAAATCAAAGATGAATTCTCTGAATTTTGGATTTTGGAATGTTTTTTCTCTTTCTGAAAGAACCTTACAGAAAAGGGTTCATCTTTCAGCTGTTTGTCTAACTCCCTGGCCTTTTTTCAGTTTTTAATAACAATGGATTTTCCTTTGTTCCTATAGCACATAATGCCAGCTATATATAAATATAATAAAATTAGTACATTGGACACAATGAAAAGGTGTGCAAGTCTGAAGGAAAATGTTTTTAATTAGCATGTCTTGTGTCTTTCTAGCCCTAAAAATAGGAAAAGTCAACTGGCAATCCAAACTAAATAAAGCTGCACACCACACCTCTGATTACAGCAGCACAGAACTCATCTTGAGGAGAGGACAGCCCTTCAACATCTCTCTGAACCTCAAAACAACAGCACAATCTTGGGACAACCTCACCTTTATTGCAAGCACAGGTAATCTCCCCATGGCAGTCACCTCATACCCAGGTTATTCCAGCTCCAAAATACTTGTGCCTTACAGGTCTACATGGCACATCCTTGAAACATTAAGATTTGTCCTGTTTCACTCAGGAGTCCTTGTCCTTTTAGGCTCAGGAGTTCCAATGTTAAAGTTTGTCTCTTAAGGCAAGAGACAGTTAATAATTCAAAGGGAGGCAGGAGCCATCCTCATTTCAAAACCAAGGCTCTATCTCTGCTCCTAAGGACATCCCCGCAACACTGCATGCTATCCTCATAACACAATTCACCCCTACCTCTCACAAACCACCATCCCCAGTTCATCCATTCCCTCTGGCAGGACCATCTCCAGCAGAATCCCAGCAGACCAAGGCCATATTTACCCTTTCTGAGGAGGGTGCCAGTGGCTGGAGTGCAACCCAAGAGCCCAGTGAGCCTCGCTGCCTGAACTTCACCATCCTCAGCCCAGCCGATGCCGTCATCGGACGATACAAACTCCAACTCCAGGTCCTTGCTGGGAACAAGGTCTCTTCCAAAGTCCTGGGGCAGTTTGTGCTGCTCTTCAATCCCTGGTGTCCAGGTATGCTCTGATGTATCACCTCCTTCAAATAACTCATTGTCTCAGCCAGGAGACCTGGGTGTCACAGTAAAGTCTGTACCCGACAGTCACAGCTACAGAAAGTTGGTCTTTTGCTTAACATCAAGGATCAGGCTTTTGTCCCTTCTTCAGTGTTGCAAGGCATCAAAGACCCAGACTCTTGCTTGTAGGATAAGAAATCAAAGGCAGTAAATATTCCAAATATTCATTCTAGATTTTTTTTTCCTCTGATTTTTGCATTCAGTTGTAAAACAAGTAACATGTACCAGTAAGATACATACTGTGCTTACTGAAGGGACAGGAACACAGTCAGTTCCCCTGAAAGGAATTTCATGCTTATTTTACTCAGTCTCTAAATGGCTACAGAGGTGTAGCAGGGAGTCCTAAGCCTGGATACATGGGCAGTCTCACCTGATCCCTAGAACTGCCCTCTATTTGAGATGTTCAGTTAGAGCAAAGCAATTTCCTTCCAGCCATCATGTCTCGTTCTGCTTGTAGATGATGATGTCTACATGGCTAATGAAAAGGAGCGGCAGGAGTATGTCCTGAACGACAGTGGAATCATATTTCAGGGAGTGGAGAAAGATATTCAAGAAGAAGCTTGGAACTATGGACAGGTAAACAGCATCACCTCTTCCAGAACTTTCAAAATAAGAGTAGTGGATAAATGGGGTCTTGAGGAGAAAAAGATCATTCTCTCATAGTATAAGAATTCAATATTCCTCACTTCAGATTTTCTTGCAAATATGTATCTCATTTATCATTACACTACAGAGAGCAGCATCAGGATCATTTCCCCTGTATGGCATGTGCTCATACAGAAATAAAAGAAACAAAGTATAATTTTAGTTTTCTTCTGCCTGTTACATAAACTGGTAACACTGTACTTGGTGGTGGTTTTTTTTTTTTTGGTTTTTTTTGTTTTTTTTTTTTTTTTTTTGACCCTTGTAGAGAGCAAAGAAAGCCTCTGGGTACTGCAAAGCCAGTGCATGTAAATATTTATGCAATCTGTTCAGTAATGGGGCAGAAGACACTAAAAGGATTCCCCAAATGTACTCAACTGAAACAACTCGTGTTGGAATTTTTGAAAAGCAGTTTAGCCCTCCAAGTGTAACCACTGCAAGCACAGTCAGAACTACAGCCCATCTCCAGCCACCCAGCCATCCTGCAACTGCCCGTGCCAGCCAGAACCATCCCTGGCCACTTTGTGCCCTCCAGGTGCACCAGCATTTGCAGACAGCATTTCTATTGATCCTCCTGATCCCGTGGCTGCTTTTACACCGATAAATGAAACAAGGCCAGAGTTCCTTTCTGTCTCAGAGGTCAAGGGCCATCCTTGCCTGGCCACATCCATCCAGCCAAGCACTGGGCCATTCTCTGGGCCCAAGCAGTGTCTTGGTGACCCTAATCCACAATAATTATTTTTGTGGGTTTCTTTCAGTTCAGATCACCCGATAAGAGGTGGAGGCAGCCCATGAGAGTAAAGCTTTCATAACAGACAGGCGCCTGAAGGGGCACGGCAGGATGTGGGAGGGTGTGACCCCTGCTGAGCCCAACCCACAGTGGTCTTGTCTTTGCCACCAGGCCACGTAATGTCCTTGTGAATGACAGTGGCCACAGCCTCAAACTGTGCTCAGAGACATCTTTAAAATACTATGGAGAGTTGGAAGCTTAATGGTTTTCTTCTTGGCCCAGTTTTCTTCAACAGTACAGAAAACTCCTCTATTTCCAACACCTTCCTCCCATGCTTGGAGAAGGAAACTAGGTGGGGAGTTTATCTTTAGGTTTTCTTATGAAATCAGCCTTAATATATGGCTTGTTTTGATTCCAGTTTGAAGAAGACATCCTTGATATCTCTCTGGCTGTTCTGGACCGGAGCCTGAACCACCGTGAGGACCCAGCAGTGGATGTCTCCAAGCGGAACAGCCCTGTCTATGTCAGCAGGGTTATCAGTGCCATGGTAAAGTGATCCAGCACTCACAGCTGGAAATGCACCTACCAACAAAACCCCAGCCCACACTCACACTTCAGCGTGAATTCCTCCATGTTTTACAGGCGTAGCCAAGCAACAAAATAGCTACAAAATAGGTAAAATGGAGATTGATTCTTCTTCCCAAAAGTTTGCTGACGACTGAAGGAATGTTTCCAAGAACTTCTAGGAACATTGAACCTCACATGTATTTTCCTGACAGATTTTCAGTCCATTAGATCTTTTCAGTAATTTGGAAAGCCTTTGTCTATTCTGAAATCACTTGTGAACTATTTGTCTATTCTGAAATCACTTCAAACACCAAAAGAAGCACAAAATATTTTGGAAAACCGGTGCTGGTTCAGCTGCATTTTATGTCTGAATTTAGCATTCTTTACTTAAGGGATATTTGTTCAGTGAGGTTTTTAGCATTTCCTGCAACAAATAGTTACAACTCCTCAGCACACACCTATCCTCACAAACACATAAATGCACAACTAGGCAGTTGAAAAGTTTTCTGTTTTATAAATAATATATGCCTCACCACATTTCTTATCAGATTCCTCCTTTATAACTAATGTTTTTCAGCCTTTTGGACAGCACTCACTTTAGGCATTCTCAGCTTCAACATAAAGTAAATAACTCTACTCAGATGTACAAAATTACTATAACTACAAATAATTAAGGAAAAAATATTAAAAATAACTTACTGTATCCTGTACCACTACACTTGATACTTAAACAGGGCTCTACAATAGATGTGTACAAATATATGCAACCACATCTAACAAGTCTGGGCAAGCTGTAAGTACTATCTGCACATATGCAACGAATGCACATTCAGAGAAAAGAAGGATTTCTCAAGGCTTCCATAAATCACTTGAGAATGTGAGGCAGCATGAATGCACAGTCTAGCAGAGTAATGACATACAAGGAGGTGAGATCAACGCATGAAACAGAGAAAACATAAACAGGTGTCAGTCAGTACATTTGGGACCACTTGTACTGAAAACAAGGCAGTTCTGAATCACCAGATTCTACAATCTGGTCTGGGTTTGGTCCAGTTGTAGCCTTTGAGCAGACCAAATTTATCTAAAATTCAAATATTCTGTCCCGCCACCCCATCAACAGGAACAGTGCTACCCGCACAGGGTCACTTCTAACTATTTCCCTCTCTCTCTTTTCCTGTAAATACTTTAATTCTCTCATGAGAAGGACTCTTTCAGGTTAACAGCAACGATGAGAAGGGAGTAGTGGAAGGGAAGTGGAGTGGGAAGTTCCGCTCAGGAACAAACCCCCTGCGCTGGAGCGGGAGCGTGACCATCCTGCGGCGGTGGTACCGGGCCAGGTACAGACCCGTCCGCTACGGCCAGTGCTGGGTGTTTGCAGGAGTCACGTGCACAGGTACACTGGGAGAGGTGGGAATGACACCACAGAGGCAGCTCACCACGAGTTCTGCAGGCTGAACTTTGTGACAATTCTGTTCAAGCTGTTTCGACTTCGACAGGGAGAGTGAGGAGCCTCTGCTCTCCATGTGTGAAGGGTTAATCCTTCAGTTTTCAGGTGGAAATAATGCATGCCAGCTTTGTGAGTAAACACAAAGCTTTGCGAGTAAACAAAAACCAAAGGCGTTTTCCAGGCTGGGCTGGTGAAAAGAGCAAGGTTTCCTGTTTCAAAGCTAGGATTCAAAGAAAACCAGTACTCTCTTCTTCTCACACTGCCAGTTTTCTACTGCTGTATCTTACCTGCTGGGGACACAAGAGTAAGTCACAATTCTGAAGACCTGTAAAGGGATCTGCAAGTCAGGAAAATCATTTCATCCTAGCAGTATCCAGTCAGAGCTGCTCTGAGACATAAGAACCTCTTTGGGGAAAATACAAAGGAAAATTGAGAGGTCTATCTCTCAAGAAACAAGGAACAAACAGAGGGAAAATGGGAAAGAGAAGAGGATGAAGAATCAAAGATTAAAATAAATGGGTGAACCAAACTCTTATTAAAAAGGACATGACAGCTAAGATTGTCATGTCAGTGGAAGTGTCTTTTAAGCAATTTTGCACAATGACTGTGACTTGCATTATAGCTGGAGGGAAATTTCTGAGGGTTTGTTTCACCACTGAAAACATACACTAAACTGTGTGACCAAGAAAAAAACTTTCTATGTGTCTGCAAAATAGGTTTACAGAGCTTTTATGGTATTCTATATTGCAGTACTGAGATGCTTGGGAATACCTACTCGTGTTATTACAAACTTCAACTCTGCCCATGACAAGAACCTAAATCTGAGTATTGATAAGTACATTGATGTGTCTGGAAACAACCTGCACTTGAGTGAAGACAGTGTGTGGTAAATATACATATCTCTTTAATATTTCTTCCACTATATTCCCCCCTAATTAAAATATCTGGAATCATGCTCCTGAAAAACCACCCCAACCTCATGCTCCCAGTGATATAAAACTCCACTCCAGACCTTTGGCTTTTTGTTCAGGATTGTCCAATATTGAATTATTGACTCTGAATAGAAGTATTTTCCGTTTAATATTTCTTTTTCATAACATCCCAACATTTCTCAGAGGTGTAACACAAAAATCTGGCAAAAAAAAAGGGGAAGGAGGTACTCATGTAAGGAGTACAGCAGCTGCTCTCTCCACAGTTTTCATTCACTCAATTAGGATTATTTCTTGCATTGTACAAATCTGATATTCTACATTCTACCTCCCTTGCAGGAATTTCCATGTCTGGAATGAAAGCTGGTTCATTAGAAGAGACCTCGGCTCTTTTTATGATGGATGGCAGGTTCTGGATGCAACGCCCCAGGAAAAAAGCAAAGGTAACACAGTTGTAAATATAAAAACCTATAGATAGTATTGCTCCTAAAGATTACCAGGAGTAAAAAATTGAAATTTGAAATTACCAAAAATTTCAGGACAATTCTCTTCTATATATTCCCTGTAGATGTAGCATTAATTCAGGTGCACAAGAAAAGTGATACCCACATCAATCTCCAGTAAGGAGCTTTTCTGTCAGCCTCTGGATTGCTGACCAGCATAACAATTATTTCTTTTTAAATTTCAATTCTCTGCCTCCACAAAAGCCAGCACATCTTATGTTCACCCTTGCTTGTTTTAGCTCCTCACATCACAAAGTCCCATTCTTCACTACCAGGTTTAACAAATTCAGTTTCCTGGTTCTTCTCAATGCACACCCAGCACTGTTGATTCCCATCTCTTAGGTTTGACTGTACTTCTGACTCCTCTCCTTTCACCTGACAGCTTTGCATGCAGCCTTGCAGCCTTTGGTGGGTGAGAACATTTCTCATGGCACACATCACCAGAAGTTTTAGCTCTCCCTACCAGCCCCCTCTGCAGCCCCACCTTCTGATACAAAGTGCATGTGGAATCTCTGGGCATGCTGTTACCACATTACACAGACATAAAAACACTGTACTTGACCCAAATGTGTCTTTGGAGTGTCTGCCTCTCCCTCTTGCTGTCAGCATGAGGATTTATGTTGTTTTACTTCTCCCAAATGTGTCTTTGGAGTGGCTGCCTCTCCCTCTTGCTGTCAGCATGAGGATTTATGTTGTTCAACTTCTCCCTCTCTAACACAGGCATCTATCAGTGTGGTCCTGCCTCCACCAGAGCCATTAAGGAAGGGGATGTGAACCTGGATTACGACAGCCCATTTGTGTTTGCAGCAGTGAATGCTGACTGTGTTACTTGGATTCGCTATAGCAAGAAAAGAAAAGAGAGAATTTATTCTGATACCAGGAAGATTGGAAAATTTATCAGCACCAAAGCAGTGGGCAGCAACTCCCGCGTGGATGTCACTGCTAATTACAAATATCCAGAAGGTAAATTCTTTACTACAATAGTTTTGCCACTGATGATCAGATGTGAAAAGAATTAAGGTCTTTGTTGGACTGAGTATTGACAATTTCTTTACATCTAGAGCCAAGTAATTGTGAATCTTCAAAGTCTTAGGCTCCTTATCTGTTGATATTGATTCATTTCAATTCTCCAGCCATTCTGGAAAGGTGTTTTGGGAGAATTTCTGCAAAAGGTTTTTTTCACCCTTCTCAGTTTCAGAGGAGATGGCAACTGCCCCACCTTATGGGTAGAACTGAATCTCCCAGAATTATCTTTCTACTGCCCACAGCTTCTAAGAGGTGCCCATGAACAACTACCTGGAGCTGATGGGCAGGTTTTACTTTCCAGCCTTCATGGCCATGTACATTCATTTGCTTTTGTGCCAAAATTCACATTAGAGTTAGACCTCACTTTCTCCTCTTGAGTATCTTTGCCGTTCTCAGCTTCCCTAAATGTCTGAGATCAGCCATGGCTCCACTGCACTATACCCAGTACCTACATGAGATCTCTGAGCATGGTATCTTCCAATGCAGGATCCTTGAAAGAAAGGCAGGTGTACAAGAAAGCACTGAAGCTGCTTGGTGTGAGAAGACCTGGGAAAAGAAGCAAAATTCCAAGACCCAGAAGACGATTCTCAAGGGCACAGCCCACTCAAACCCCCAGCATCTCGGGGAAGCTGCTCCTTGATGCACCTCCTGTGGTTGGCCAGGACATCCTCCTTACCTTGACACTCAGAAACTTGATCTCAGATTTTAAGACCATAAAGGTTAAACTGAAGGCTTCAGCCATTCTTTACACCAGAAAACCCAAGGCAGAGATTTTGCAGTTGCATAGGTCTGTTAAACTTGGATCTGAAGAAGGTAATTTTAATTTTATTACAGCTTTTATTACTGGACAAGACGTAGTTTTGGGTTGTGGTCAGATCACATGAAAATAAAGAATGGCTCATGAAGTGTATGACCTGCAAACAGTTGGAAGTCAAGGCTATTCAGGGGAAAAGAAACACACATATTTTCCCTGTCTTAAGCATTTGCTTTCAGGCACTGACAAAAAGGAGACTGAGCAGGGTGACCTTTTGTCTAACCCAGCACAGCTACTGTTGGTGCTACATTATGACCTTTTTTGCTAACAGAGAACAACTAAGAGACATAGACTGGAGATTAGTGAGCTGCTGGTTCCTCATAAGCGAAGCAAAAGACAGATTAAAGGGGGAAAGACAAGCCTACAACTTTCACAGCAGCACGACAGCAACCACCAACTGCAGGAAGAGCTGTGCCACCTGCAGAGAGTGGTCTCTGCCCTGCTTTTAGAGGGACAGTGCTGAAAAGGGAGAGGCAGCACAGATGAACAGAACTACCCTCTCAAGCTAATACATAAAACGTTAGAACTCATTCCACAGTTCCAGAAGTAGAAGTCTTTTTCTCACTATACTGAGTTCCATTGCCTTCCTCACTGGCACAGAAACTCTGATTGTGCAAGGCAGAGGCTGAACAGCTGCATCTGCAAGGGCATTAAACCAACCCACCTTCTGACCTCTGCCCTCTTTGCAAGGAAGGAACAATAAATCCCAGCTTCAGATAAATGAAAAAAACAGCAGCAGGTATTGCCACATACATCCAACCTCAGATCTGTCCAGGTACCAAACTATACCTGATCATTTAGTGCTTTATGTAAATGTAAGTAGAAGTCACCCATGAGCATCATTCCTGTCTGTTGGTGTCAACACTCACAAATGTGCAGCCCCAGGGTGATAAGAGTATTACTCCTTAAAACACAGGTATCTTACAGATAGCTGATACTCAGAAAAAAGAAGAGGGGGAAATTTTGTTTCTGTTTGCATTATAGTGAAAGAGATTTCTTTCAAGATCTCCTACTCCCAGTACAAAAACTCTCTGGTGGATGACAGGAAGATCCTAGTGACTGCTGTGTGCCAGATCAAACGGGGAGCCTCACTTCTAGTTGAGAAGGATATTGTACTCCAGGATCCTTTTCTCACCATCAAGGTAAAAGATAGTCACCTCTGTGACCCTTGAGAGATGTGCTGAGAAGCAGCAACTGGAATTCCTACTCCACCTATTTCTCATGGGAAGGAGTGTGGGAAGTGAAATCATGTCTGAGGGTGATTGGATCTTGTTGCTGTAGTAATAGGCCATATGATACAAATGAAATGAAATACACTTAAAAAAGGAAAATCTTTCAATGGCAGAGCTGTGCTGGGATATTCTTGCCAGTGCTTGTTAATGTGGCACTGATAAAGTTCTCAGTGTTACAGTTACAAGGTAAGTTTACCTAAGGATGGACAGGCAGAATACAGACAAAGAAATCTCATCCATATTTAGACCTCCCCTTTTGTTAGAAAAGTATGATCAATATATTCCAGTTTATTTAGGAAGACTGGTTTTTACCAAAGACACCTTCATTGACCAGCTGATAATGCCTGGGGCTGTGAGTCTCTTTATTACCAATATTCAAAGAAAGTTCTTTAACTGTATCATGCTAAGTGTCACTTTTCACCTTCTGCAACACTTCCCAAGTGATTAATTAGAACTGGAGGCTTTCTCTTCTTTCCACTTTTAACTGACTTTTGACAAATGTTGTACAATGAATAAAAAGTGGTTCTTAGCCTACAGGAAAGATCCTGCACTATGTTTGCCCAGGGACAGTCCTGGCTTTGCATGGCCCATCACATCCACATAAACGAGCTGAACTGGTTTTGGACAGCAGATTTAAATGCTGCATAATTCATGGGATCAAATGCTATCTGCTCATCTTACTGTAAATAACATAGAGGGAATATGGTAATGTGCAGAGTCTTTCAAGGCCTCCAGACTAGATTAGTTGTCCCAACCCACTCTGTCAGTAGCACACAAGAAAAGCAAGGTCACACACAGGAGTAAAAAGTGTGGTTTTTTGCAGGTCTGGCAATTTCTGAATACCAAGTTCTAGTGAGACTTTTTCCAAAATCTCTGTGTTGTGCCATGCAAATAACAGAGCCAGTTTATGTAAGGCAGGCACCTGGATTAAATTACTTCAATTCAATGATTAAGTTTTAAGAAGCATTTATGTTTCTGTGATTGAAACTTCCCTATAAACATGGAGACAGTAATAGAGAAATGCAATTGGGCTGATGGACCTCTCAATCATGTTACCTAATATTAAATTATTTACAAATATATACCAGATATACCAATTCCACATTATCTCAGCCAAAATAAGGTAATGAATATGTTTATTTGCTAATTTGCATTCTTTTCCCTGAGACACCACAATTCACCTCTGTCTCACACGTCCCATGTTCTCCAATCCCAAACCTTTCATTTAGCCTAGTTAAAGCTAATTTAAGGTGCCTCCAGTAGTTCACCATATATGCCAATACTTGTATTCTCATTCTGTTCTCACTCTGATGAGTATCATGTTATACATGAAACCTTGCACTGACCTAGTTATAAAAGGGACTAAATGGTGGATTCTACAGCAGTTTGCTGATTCTTAGCCACACTGGATGGCTCATTCAAGGCTGAACTCTGTTGTCCCAAACTGTTAGTGGCTCCTTCCTGCCCAGGTGACCCTAAGAGGGCAAGTGGTTTGCAACGGGAATGAAAGGAGCAAAGCATTATGGAGACATGAGACTGATGCTGTGGCTGAGCAGAATGTTTTCTCTCTGTAGGTCCTTGGTCCAGCTGTGGTACACAAGCCTGTCAATGTGGAGGTCACATTTACCAACCCTCTGTCTGAGGAGGTGACAGACTGTGTCCTGAGAGCTGAAGGCAGTGGCCTGCTCAAAGAGCAACTCCGAATGCAGTACGTAAACACTTCTGGTTGGTCACTTGTTCATTTGGTGGGAAATCTGGGGTACCAGTGGGTATTTTTAAATGAGTCTGTCAAACTCATGACTTTCATCTGCACCAGCCCTGGACAAAATGCCACCATGTCAGTACTCTCCATACAGCAGATGGAGTTTTTTGCACCGCTTTTGCCAAGATTTGAATTACGGAATGCTCAGGGAGTGGAGAGATGGCATACAGTCTTAAATTTGGGTACTCAGAAGAATACATAGCAAGAAATTTTTGGCTGCTTTAACTTACAAATGCATTCTCTCTTTTAGTGTGGAAAGAATGGCCCCCATGGAGACTTCAACAGTGGAATTTGAAATCATTCCCTACAGGAGTGGCACCAGGCAGCTTCAGGTGGACTTGGTTTGCACCCACTTTTCAGACATTAAGGGATTTGTGATGCTTCAGGTGGCTCCTGCTCAGTGATATAACCTGTACAACAGTTCAGTTTTGCCTGTTTATGAGGCTGGTGCAGTGTTCATGCACTCTTATGACTGGAAGCACAGAAATGCAGATTACTCAGCAAAAATAAAGTGATGTAATATGAACGGAAACTAATAAAAAGGTACCAGAGAATATACTGCAAAGACAGTGTCACCTTTCTCATTCTCTAGCCTGTTTTATGGGCCTTCACACATACAATTACTAGTGGGAATCATTATATAATTAAACTTGAAGGAGAGGATCAAGTGTGATGGTTTCCAGCATGAGAGCCTGTAGCAATAACAGCTGGATTTCCAAGGAACGTAATTTAAAATCACTGGTTTTATAAGCTTCATGGAATGCAATTTAATTATCACAGAATAATAAAATGGTTTGAGTTGGAAGGAGTCTTAGAGCTCATCTTGTTTCAGCTGCCTGCCGTGGGCAGGGACACCTTCCACTGTCCCAGGCTGCTCAGAGCCCCATCCAACCTGGCCTTGGACACTTCCAAGGATGGGGCAGCCACAGCTTCTCTGGGCAACCTGTGCCAGGCCCACACCACCCTCCCAGGGAAGAATTTCTTCCTAATATCCAATCTAAACCTACCCTCCTCCAGCTTAAGGCCAGTCCCTCATGTCCAATCCCCCTATACCCTTGTGAGAAGTCCCTCTCCAGCCTCCTTCTAAGCTCCTTTTAAGCACTGGAAGGAATTATAAGGTGTCCCTGAAACCTTCACTTCTCCAGGCTTACATCCACTAAATACGTTTTATTCAGTACTAGCCAAAGTGCTATCCAAGTAGCTGACATAATTAAATTCTAGAATTGAATTTATCATTTAATCTTATTGCTAGAATGAAAATACAGCAATAAGATATGGCAGCGATACAACAGAACTCTCTTCTTATGACTGGAAAAATGAGAAGCCACAAAAAGTAGAAAAGTAGGAAAAGGACATCAGAAAGATGTACAAAAACTCACAATTAACAGTCACTCTTCCTCATACCACAAAGCTGCTTAAAGCAGATCATCATTCATGAGGGAGGCATTGTGCCACCCATAGCTAAATCCCTAATGTGTCCAATCACTCCTTGCAAAGTTAACAAGCCAATATAGCAAAGATCTGAATGCTCCGAAGAGACAATTGGACTTTTTCCTCCTGCCAGTCAGTACTGTCCAGGAATGCAGGACATTTCCCCAGAATGTCCCATGCACACAAACTGACCCTGTGACACAGATTAAACTGAGGACTCATTTAAATATTTCTTTGATTTAAAGCCAACGAAATCTTCAAAACATGTAAAATCCCATTTTATTACATTAATTACAATATTTTGTCACCCACACATATACTTAGAGTGGATGTGGAAGCTTGGTAAAACTAGTCAGCCCAGAGAGACTGGAATGAAGGTTGAAAAGGACACATGCACACACACATACACAGGAATTCAGATTTCTCCAGGCAAAGGAGAGGAAAATAGGTAGCTTTGCACCTATCAATTAAGTCTTGCAGGATCTTGGAGAGTCAGGGGATACAATCCTCCATTAGCCTCAGAAAAGGCCTTGAGGTAGTGATGGTATTTCAGAAAATCTCATTAAATCTTACAAGAATGCAGACTGACATTACATTTAACACACAGTACAGCCAAAATATTCAAATTCCTGCAGTATTTGTTCTTAAACAAAATCCAGGCAATTATTTCAGACAGTGTTTGTCACACGAGCTTGGAATGACCTCATCCTAATTAACTACCTGTAAAGGAAGGCTGCAGTTCAAAGGGAAACCAGCGCTGTAGAGCCTGTGCCAAGTGCCAAGCTTTGCAACACTCGCTGGGTTTTCACAGTGTCAGCGTTTCCATCTGCCCTCAGCAACCACACCCAGCTCAGTTTGAGTGTCAAAATGCAGATCTGGCCAGTGCCATGCAGGAGAAACACATTCTTCCTGCATGAGACATGAGACAACTGTTCAATTATGCTAATGATTATTACAGAGAAAAACATGTAAGTGCCCGAGGAAGGATTTAAATTGCTTTTGTCAAACCTACAATCTTTACACAGCCCTTGGTCAGAAGTCAGTGGGAGTTGATGGAGTAAAATATGGCTAATTGTCAGTATTTTTCTTTATAAATATGCAGTTTAAATATGAGCATGCCCAAGAGGCTGACCCAGCCAGCTCTCATTCCAGTCTGACTACTCCAAAAAAAATCCAGTGAGCACTCACTGATATGACACATTCACAACCATGAATTGGTCTTGAAACACACTGAAATCAGCCTCCAGGGTAGTGGATGTTTTTCCCCATCATTTGTCCTTCTAAGTCTCTAGATTCAGATTAAAAAAAAAAAAAAAAAAAAAATCAATCCCAAATAGCCAAAGTTGCTGGTTTCAAATCACATTGTTCTGCCACCAAAGCCTCACTGCTTTGCCTCTTGGTCTGTCATTCTCCTGCACTGAATGTGGAGGGCACTGCTCGCTGTAAAATGCAAAACCAAAGGCACAGCATAAGCGTTTCTGCTTGCTCTAAAGCAACAAGAAATTCCCCTCAAAATAAAAATTCCTATCTAATTCATGGGTATGCCACATCAAAGCTGGAAATGTGGACACAATAAAAGAGTGTATATAATTTTTGATCACTGCATTCAGAGGGAGACACAATTATTAAAGATGCTCACAAAACACTTTAAGCTTCTATTTTTAAAGGTAGTAAAGTTTTTATGGATTTATGCTTGGACCTGTAAAACAAGTATCCCTACACACCACAAGATAATAAAGTAATATATCCAGGCAGGATGGACACTTTCAAGCATCTATGGATTACTTTTCCTCAAGATTTCTAGGAGCATGTCAGGAATGCAGTGGATAGAGAAGCACCAACTGAGTTTAAAAACAAAACCAGCTAAGTTTAACAAAAGCAAGTGCTGGATTCTGCACCTGGGATGGGGCAGCTCTGGATGTAGGGACAGCCTGGGGACAGGGGGCCCATTCTCACCAGATGGAATGCCAGTACAAACACTCGAGTAATACGTGCAGAAGTCTCTTTTGGGTGTTAACCTTCTCCATGGGCTTTTTTAGCCCATTTTAGTGTCAAGAAAGACACAAAGGGATGATAAGTAGGTCCCTTTTCAGAGTTGAAGTGCAGGAAATCCTGTGCAGGAAATCCTACTTGCAGTTGCCAATTTGACCAAGAGATGGTACTGTGTGTATACACAGTCATTACAAGGCAGTGATGATGGGATAAATACCTCCTTGTATCTAAACCACTCTGATTTAGAGGTTCAAAACTCATACATATACTGCAAAGGTGCATTTAAGAACATTGGTCATGCAAAGAAAGTCAGAAGTTTGAGCACAATCACTTGGTTTAAAATTTGCTTAGACTAAAAGACCACAAATCAGCCATCACATACTGTGTTTAGCTCCTTATGTAAGAAACAAGTTCAAGACACATACAAAAATCACATATAATTAACATTGAGCAATGTATGCTGACAAAAAATACAGAATTTTCTGGAAGATCTTCCCAATATTCTTCTTAGTGTTCCCAATTTCTGCAAATCTGGTGACCTCCAGGCTTTGTAATAAAGGCAGAGCAGTCAAAGCTCACGTACAGCAGGAGCATGGCCGTGTCACCAAGAAGGGAACGATATCCTGGGCTGCCTCAGGTAAAGAACTGCCAGCAGGTCAAGGGAGGTGGTTCCTGCCTTTATGCAGCACTGGTGAGGCCACACCTGCAGTGCTGTGCCAGAGCTGGGCTCATCACTACAAGAGGTGAGCTGCAACTCTTGGTGACCCTGCTTGAGCAGGAGCTTGGACAAGATGAACCTCTGAGGTCCTCCCAGCCTCAAGCACTCTGCAATTACTCTGTGAAAGTGAATCTATACAATTAAGGCTACGCTGCAAAAGCCTAAAACTCAGGAGAGTTTGTTTCTAGCTTAAATGGTGCATATAAGCAAACAGTTGTAAAGTTTAATATAAAAATACTAAGAAAATCACCAAACTCACTGGACTATATTATGTAATCAACTTCTCAAATTATTTTTAAGTTTGTTGGAAATCATAAGTTTCTGCAAAACTATTGATGACTCACTCCAGAGTGAAAGCTGTTCATTTCTGATATCTTATTTCTTGTCTTTTGACCAATTATTATTAATCCAGAGACGTTCCTTTTATATTACAGCAACTTTAGGAATGTATTTAGTCCAAGTCTCCAGCACAATATTTTTAAATAATCTGCATTAAGCTACACAAATTTAGCTGTTTCTTTTAACACATTTTCTCATTTTTAAGTATTTTCACTTTTCTGAATTAGGCACAAGAGCAACAGATGCACTGACTACATTTTTTAACTCCTTGAAGGGTTTAGGATCTAAGCAGCTTGGGGTCAATGCTGGAGAGCAGCTCTCCAACACTTACACTGGAAGTGCACTCTGTGCAGTGTTCAGAGCCATATTAAGATTTGCATTTCCTACTCTGGGGTCCTCGGTGCACAGCTCCTTGAAGGAATTGTCACTGGCTGTCTTTAAATGTTTCACATTCTGCTGTGGAACTTTACCTCATCTGTAGCCTGTCTTCAGTGTGGTCTGAGAGATAAAAGAGTCCTCAACATCTGCACACCAGATAAGCTGGAAAGGTGGCAACACCACGTCCCACCCTGTACAAAGAAATCAAGCAAACAACTTTGCAAGAGGACAGTTTTTAAGACAGCTGGAAGAAGGAGCCACTGCCCACCAGAGCAAGCAGAAGCTGAATATTTTCATGGTACCCAGAACCAGCCATGGGCCAAGGTAAGCAAAAATCACTTTTGTTAGTTCCAAGCCAGCTGTGTGTCAGGAAGAGACAACTGGTCTTGCTCCAAGACAGTGTTCATGAGGCTTGTGGAAGAGCTGAGCTTGCAGGGCAGGAGCCAAGTGCTCTAAAGGCTTAGGGAGCTCAGTTTGCATGGCAGACTGCACAAAAAGGCACAGCAATCAAAAGCTGGTATTGATGCCTGAGAGGAGTCTGAGAAGCAGCAAGAAGCAGCTAAGGCAGACAGGTGAGGGTTTGGAAGCAAAGGTAAGTGAATCCTCAGCATAGGGAATGAGGGGGTGGGAGGAATTAAGGAGACTACACAACTGAAACAGAGAGATGACCAAGTGTTTGAGCTCCTGGAGCAGGGAAACAGTCCAGGTTCCAGGCAACCTTGAAGAAAGTGACAGTAAGATCCATGAAAAGCCATATGATGGAGAGGAAGCCACACTCCACATTACTCACTGTTCTACGAGACAGACAGAACAGACATCTTCATCACAGAGAAGAAAACAGATGAGGTCAGAGCTGGCTCCATAAGGCCTGAACTGGTGCAGGGGTTTGAACTGGCTCAGCCATGATGGGATTTGAAAGCTGGACCAGAATCTTTCACTAAAAACATCACATGGAAAAAATTTATATGGGGAAAAGAGAAACAAAGCACACAATCCAGCAAGACTCCCCAACAAACACAGAAGGTACAACCACAATGGGAGAAGGTATCAATGCAGAGGACAAGACAGGACAAGACATCAGGAGAGAGCAGAGCAGTGAAATCTGCAAAGAGGGCAGTTATGGCTTTAGCACAGGAGCAATCAATTTAGATAGCAGAGAAATGCTCTGTGGATTTCAATTTTTTTTAGGCTGCAACAGAGGGAGGAGCACGGGTCAGCAAGGGGAGGTAGGTGACAGCACGTGTCACATAAGGGGAAACAGCTACAACCCACAGGGGCAAGGACCTTAGTGATGAGCTACAAGCCAGTGAGGTAAATAAGGTCAGGATGGTCCCAAGGCTGAGATTAAACAGGGAGTAACTGAGTGCTTGAAATTGCGACCATTTTTTTTTTCTGTCTTCTGGTGCTGGACAGAAGCACATATGATGTGTATAAAGCCTTTGTAGGAGACAGGAGGAGGATCTTTCTGTCTCCTGCATGGCATTGTCAACTGGTGTGGTACAAAGTAGGAAAACTGGTGTTTGACACAGCTGTGCATTTGAACCAGCAGCAATGTTTGCACCAGTGCAGTTAATGATGTCAGGTATAAGCAAAGGCAGCTCAACAGTCACTCAACACCAGAACAACCAAGCTCAGAGTGAAGGTCCCTACCATTACTGGATAGAAAGTCTCAAAGGCAGGGAGAGAATATCTGAGTGGAGAAACACCTAATCAGCTGTTTGTGTGTCCCAGAATGTGGCTCAGGGCCTGACTGCAGGCAGCTCACAGCCCCAAACTCATTCTCTATCTTCTACAGGTCTGAGCATCCAAAAATGTGATTTCATGATCCCAGAGAATAACAAAAGCCACCACACAGAAGAAATCAGCACTAAAAGGCTCATAGTGAGGCGGGGGCAGCCATTCACCATCACTGTGAGCTTCTCAGCTCCAATACACAACTACCTGAAGCAGATGAAGAGGACCTTCCTCGTTGTACAGACAGGTAATGCCATTACAAACCTACCAGAGCTCTGCTCCTCCACCCACCTGAAGAACAGAGCTGGAGGTAAAAGCCATCTCCAGAGCTGGGCAGGGGTGCCAAATTTAAATGTGAGGCCAGTGAACTGTTTATGTAAGGCCAAGCAGAGTCTCCAGCTGCTGCAGGGTCACAACCAGATCCCTTCCAGAAGAGACAGTGCACACAATAACCAATACAGCTTCACTATTCCATGACTGCAAAATACTCATGAGATCTCTTCTGGCTTTTGGGGTCAGTAACATTCAAACCTGGTTGGCCTGTCACAGGTTTTTCTGTTAGAGTGTTTTCTAGTGAGACCCCTGAGAAAGGCAGCAGCTTTCAGCCCCAGCTTGTTTTACCATATTGTGAGCACTGGGCTGTGACTTTTGTTACAAGTCACTAAATTCCACAGGAACAGCAGGGCTGCACCATTCTGGCCATTCCTGGTTTCTACAAATCTATGGAAAGCACATCTCACTTTCAAGCATGGAGACCTGAGTGCATTACTGACCTTAGCAATGTTCAGTGGGCATTAAGCTGCTAAAGGTCATGACCCTCTCACAAGGAGAGCTATGGCTCCAGAGATAGACAAGGTCCCTGCAGTCTGCACAGGTGAGGAATTAACACAATGTTTGGAATAAACACAACCAGATTTCTTTGTCTGCAGGACCACATTCTTCCAAAGCAGATGAAATCCAGGCTGAATTTCCCATCTCCAGCCTGGGAGACCAGAAGCAGTGGAGTGCAGCAGTGGAGGAACAGGACCCAAACTCCTGGACCCTGTGTGTGAACACACCTGCCAATGCCCCCATGGGCCAGTACACTCTGCTTTTACGTGCCTCCAAATCCCCTCAGCTCCTGGGCAACTTCACCCTCCTCTTTAATCCCTGGTGCCGAGGTAGGTGGTCAGAAACAGAAAGGCAGGCTGGGATCAGTCACTTCACAAAAACAACTTTGGAGCTGTGGCACTGCCTCCCTGGAGGGAGGCTGGGGCTGACTCACCCAGTGCTCCTTCCACTCTGCTCCTCACAGCACCTCAGGAGAGGGGTAGGGGCTCATAAAGCCCAGAGTTTCCTGCCTCAGCACTTCTGTCTCTTCCCTGGAGTACTCCACTGCAAGAACCCTGTCCTTCTACTTAGAGAAAAATGTTTGATTAAGTGTTTCCTATAATAGAGATTTTAGGATGAGTCAAGATTGTAATTGGTCTGGTTAAGGCCATTGTATCTTTCTTAGTATTAGAACTTCCCAGCCAGGAGAGTAGAAGAGCCAGCAAGTGCAACAGCCTGGGTCCAGAGGAACTTTTCAGACAAGGAAACAGAGATGACAATGAAATTCTTCTTTCCTGTCTGATTCACAACCTGGGGTATTTTTCAGGGCAGAATGCCAGGGACTGCCAAAGCGCAGTGGAATCTGCTGGTTCATGAGAGAATCAAGTGCATCTGAGTCCAGCAATGCTTTCTCCTGATGCTTTTTTCTCTAATCTAGATGATGAGGTGTTCTTGGCTAATGAGGCACAGCGACAGGAGTACATTTTAAACCAAGAGGGCATCATCTACCAGGGGACTGAAAATGCAATCCTAGCCCAACCCTGGGACTTCAGTCAGGTAAGGAAGAGGTCCAGTATGTCTGTGCTCTCTTCCAAGCAGAGGAAAGGTGCATATATCTGGTGTGTACAGGATGCTCTGATGAAAGAGTTCTATTCATCTCCATGTTCTCTGCACCCACTACCTCCTGTACAGGAGAAAAGGGACCTGTGTATGAAGTCCTATAACCCAGCACATGTAATTTTAGCTTCCTTCTCAGACTGTCCTCTATAAAGGAATGCATTGATCTGTATCTGAGCTTTATGTGCTTTCCTTTCATCAACAGGTATAAAAGCATTTAACAGAGCTCAGTAATACTGCCTCTACATAACAGGCAAAGTGAGGACAAGAAGATCTTTCTGTTTGTCTACGGCCATCTGACATAGCCAGTGATTATTTCACTTTCATGCCAGCAGATCATAAAAGTATCTCTGTGCCAACCTAGAGAGTGCTCCAGAAAAGCATCAACTTCCCTCAATCAGGGGACACAGTATCATGCTGATACATTTCCCACCTTCAATAAAGTTGGAGGTCTGCCCTCAGCTCCCCCTGCAAATCTCTGCCTGGAGCCCTCCTTCACAGCCCACTTACCTAAAGCTACCTGCAGAAAGGGAGAAACAATCTGCACAGTCACAAACCCTTGTAGGGACTCAGGAGAACAAAAGTTCATGGAAACTTTCCTGAAGTGATGTCTTCTTGTTTCAGTTTGAGGAGGATATGGTTGACATCTGCTTCATACTGCTGGCTCTAGGGGAGCACTTCCAAAGAGAAAAGGATCCTGCCCAACGCAAAAACCCCGTCCACGTCTGCCGAGCAGTTGCTGCCATGGTAAGGAGGGCAGAGAGCAGCCCTGACCTGAGCAGGGGGCAACTTCTCAACCCCAGGTCAGGCCAAACCACTGAGCAAAGAGGAAGCCTGTTCCAAACAACACCTCCTGCCCATCTCCAGCCTGTCCTGATACTCCCTCAGCAGACAAGTAGTGCTGCAGGAGGTTCTTAGCAGTGAACGTGCACTTACTGAATAAATCTCAGAGCAGACTGCTGCCCCTGTTCTGCTCAGCCATGACCTTCATGCTTTGCACAAAAAAAGTCCTCTTGGTTTCATCTGCTTTGGGAGTAGCTTCCACAAACAGGATCAGTGGACTTACCAAAGAGAGGCAATTCCTTAATACATCTTTCTCTCCTCCTTTTCTGCAGGTGAACTGCAATGAGTTTAGAAGCCTGACAGAATATGAGCCTGGGCAACACGATAATGGGACACCCCCTTCCAAGTGGCTGGGAAGCAACCCCATCCTCCAGCAGTGGATTGTGTCAAAATTCCAGCCCGTCCGCTACGGGAGGTGCTGGGTGTTTGCTGCAGTCCTGTGTTCAGGTACAGTGCTGCTACAACCTTTAATCTTCAGGTGAGAGGCAGATCTTTAGTTTCATCAACACTCAGCATCAATGCCTTCGAGATAAGAGCATCAGTACATCCATGCACATGAATGCACATGTGAAATCTCATTTCCTGAGGGAGGATTGCCTCTTGCAAAGTCCAAAGAGCAGACCTGGTGCCATTGCTGACAGGCATAGCACCAGAAGAGGCTCTACATGTATCAGCAGAGATACCCTTAGGGCAGGGTGCACAACTGATTCACAGCTCTCTCTTCTGCACAGTTCTGAGGTGCCTGGGAATTCCTACCAGGGTGGTCACTGGCTTTACATGGGCTCACAACACCAAGAGCAGCCTGAGTGTGGATGAGTACTATGATGAAGATGGGACACTGCTCACACAGGACAAGAGTGCTCGTGTCTGGTAAGAACACATGGCAGGGCCCAAGCAAGAATTTGAGACAATACTTGGATGTGGGAAATGAAACACGGGGGAAAGAGGTAAAACAGCTGCAAGGAGGTGACAGGAGACAGCTCAGCTGAGATCCTGTCTACAAGACCTGTTCTCGATAAACTGCTGCAACCCAAACTCAAGAGTGCCCTATTTCCAGAGCCCACAAAGGAAGAATGACAGCCCAGTCCAGCTGGAGAAACTCCACTTGTTTCTCCACACACAACTCTGCTCTTCTCAATATAAACTGAACTGTTTCAAGGGAGCATTAACCAGCTGTGGTTTGGCAAAAGCTTCACTGTAACTCAGGGCTCAGTCCCTTGATATAAGCTCATGGTGTTTCCTCTTGCAGGACCTTCCATGTTTGGAATGAATGCTGGATGGCTCGGACAGACTTGCTACCAGAGTACAGTGGGTGGCAGGCACTGGATGCCACCTGCCAGGAAAAAAGCAAAGGTAAGATACCAGAGATGGCCTTGAGCAAGAGCAGGGGGGAAGTGAAGCAGGGGCAAATAAAGCCGTTCAATATTCCTCCTTTCCCATTTTCCAGTGGAAAGATGCAAAAAGACAGGCATTCACTCACCCTGTTGACTTTAGGCACAAAATTGTCATTTATCTGTTTGGTTTGTGCAGTTCATGTAGCTCTATCACTGCTTCCTCATGGCCTCCTAAACTAGATGCTTCACCAGTACAGGTCTAAACTAGGAATGGGTTTAGTTGGGAAAGCATCTGATTCCTAACTGGACCACATTTTCTCCTCAGGTCTGTCCTTCTGTGGGCCAGCCCCTGTTCATGCCATCAAGGAAGGGGACACACAAGTTGATTATGATGTCAGCTACTTCTTTGCTGCCATCAATGCCAAGTGTCATGTCTGGATACACAAAGCAGATGACACCCTCAAGCCAGCTTTTGGTGGCACGAAATACACCGGTAACAACATCAGCACCAAGAGCGTGGGCAGTGAGCGCTGTGAGGACATCACACAAAACTACAAGTACCCTGAAGGTATGGGACAGGCACAGGGGTGAGCACATTCCTTGTCACTATTACACATCAGGAGTAAAAGACTAGAGCAGAGCCAAACCAGAGCACCAGGGTCATCCACTTCTCACTACTTCCCTTTCTTCAGTGGCACTAGAACACCCGATTATCCCTGTCTACAGAGCCAAAGCAGAGGTCATCACCCAAACTTCACCCTGCTTAATGGCATTAAGGTGTCTGGAAGACCAGGTGTTTGTTCACCAAGCACTTTCATGTCTGGAATAACAGAAATCAGAAAAGGTATCTCTACACTCTGTACATCCACCTCCCATTACCTCTGTAATATAAATACGAATAGATATCTTTCAGACTCCAGCTTTCTGAAAAGGACTGTTGTGCTCTCAGATACTGCCTAAATCTCTCCCTCAACAAGTAGCTCCCCTTCGGAATCTGAGTGCTGTTTCCCTGGCTCAACCATACCACCCCATCTTAACCTGTGGCTTGTTGTCTCCATGGCTGCAGGAGACAACTGCAGCTTTTCTACACATGAGAACATGGAACTGTGCCTTAGCTACAGCAACAAAAAAGCAGCTGCCTCCTCTATTCTGAGAGATGCTAGCACCAAGGTGGTTTAAAAACTATGACAACTATTCCCAAGTAGAATCTGTCAAGCACATCCAGTGAATATCCTGACAGCTGAAGCTGTCAAACTGATCCAACCAGAAGCACAAAAAGAAATCTCTCTATGCTCTTAGAAACAGTTATCTACAGTACTACCAGGAGAAATCAATGTCATTCTCCTGCTGCTTCTCACTAGTAAACAGGAAAGAGTACCAAAGTATGAGCTTCCCTTTTTTTTTGTGATAGGTTCTCTCCAGGAAAAAAAAGTACTTGACAAAGCCTACAGAAATATGAAGGAACTTGAGACAACCAGCAGCAGCACACAGTTTATCTTCATTCCTACTGCTCTGGAAGAGCCAGTCAACCTTTTCATCCACTTCCAGTCAAGTAGTTCTTTGCAACTGGGACAAGATATTACATTTTCCATTGAAGTGTTTAACAACGGTGATAAAGAAAAGGCTACTCATTTGGTAGCTGGGATCCAGGCTCTGCATTATAATGGTGTGCCCATTGCCCAACTTTGGAAGGAAGAGTTTCATTTTAACCTCCACAGCAATTCAGGTAAGGACTCTCTTGGGTGCATGGCTAGAAAAGTCCTCTAGTGCTCTCATTTCAGAAAAATTCTCCTAGCCCTAGGTTTACAAAAGGTTGGCTGAATAGTTGATTCTAGGTGATTTCCCAGAGAGATGGTGGAGTCTCCCTAATGGGAGATAGTCCAGAATCAACTGGACACAATCCTGTGCCATGTGCCCTGGGATGACCCTGGGATTATCCATTCCAACCTACCTTACCCATTCTGTGAAATAAAACACTTTGACAACATCACCTTAGAGATTTTCAATCTGCAAATCCACTTGGGGTCACTTAAGCATTTAAATGCTGCAGCTTTTAGTACAATGTTGGGCACTGAACACTCCTAGGTGTCATCCAGGAAAAGACCAGACTGCACTCATCACCTGTTATTTCACCACTCTGTTCCAGTCAATAACCTGCAGGTCTCTGTGCCTTACATATGGTTTGGAAAAGAGCTGGGAAAGAACCACCTGCTCAGGCTGACTGCTGTGCTGAGAGATGAGGAGGACTCCTACATGTACCTGGCACAGGAAGAAATCACCCTTTGTGATTCCCCTCTCACCATTGAAGTAAGATTGGACTGTCATTCTGCCACTGCAGTAGGGAGAAAACCACTTTTGTAGTCATAAGCAGCAAAACAATTCTGTTGGGTTCAGGGGCTTTCTGAGAAACCAGAGCGGAAGAAATTAAGCTGGACTTTGCCTCTTCTGGCAAATAGCAGCTCAGGCACTGAAAAAAAAATCACACCTCTCCCTTTAATCATAGAAGAATGTATCTTCTCTCAGTTTCAGCTCATTTGCTTCTTTCAACAGTTCCCAGAAAACATGGTCCAGTATGAGCCAAGCACAGCAAAGATCAGCCTCCAGAACCCCCTCATGGAACCCCTGGAGCAGTGTGTGATAGCAGTCGCAGGGCGAGGGCTCATTTACAGGCAAAGGAATTACAGGTAAGTGCAAACTGACTGATCCAAGAGCAGCAAATGGAAAAAGAGACACAATACTAGCAAGAGAAACCCTTGCACAGGAAAGGTTGTCCCAAAAATAACCAGGCAAGAACATGGCAGGAAGATATCACTATGGCATAAAAGCCCCAAGCATCCCATCCTTTATTTACAGAAAACACAGATGATTTTCACACTGAAAAGGAGAAAAGCCAGCTAAGAGAACTTTAAACAGATGTGTAATACCTAAGTTGAAGCCAATATGGCATCTATTCATGGAAGCTTCAACATCAAAGGTATAGACAGCAAAATGAAAATCTCCTGCCAACAAAAAAGATTACCAGAGAAATGCCCCAAGACTTAGTCAGAAACACACATAAAGTAAGACAAAGTTAGAAGTCACTGAAATGAGCTATGAAATTTAGAAATTATTTGCTCTTGAGAAATCAATTACTTTCTAGTGAGCAACTTGAACATCCTTAGGTGGAGTAAAACTGTACTGTTTATGACATCTTTCCATCCATTACTCACTGTAAACAATAGAGACAGTGGTGTCTTCCCCTTCTCTACTGAAGAACCAGGCAAATGTGACTTAGCCAAGAGCCACCAAAGGGGCATGCTCCCCCTCACATGACATTTGTCTCAAGAAGCTGCAGTAGGACAAAGTCTCCTTAGATGCCTCCATGGAGACTTTCAACTCTACTGTTAGATGACAATTTCACTGTGGTAGTTCACGTAACTGCCAGCTTTCTTCTATTTCTTTTTTTCCTTTCCTTTTTGGCACCACATTCCTGTCTAGCTAATGCATATCCCAGACACAGGAAACTAAAAACACAAAGAGGGGTGATTCCTGTATAATCCCTTCTCTCCTTTCAGGGTGGGCTCTGTGCAAGCTAAAAGCACTCAAGAGCTGCAAATCCCATTCACCCCCACTCGAGCAGGGTCCAGAAGACTCACTGCACGTCTTACCTGCCTCCAGCTCCAGAACCTGAAGAGCTACAGAACTATCAACATTGCAGCTGCCTGAGGCCCAACTCAGAACAGGTCCTTACAAAAGGCAAGCACAGATGTTAACAGTTTAATAAAAGTCATATTTAAAACCATGTCCGATTTTGATTATTTGCACAAACTCAACTCTCTCCCATCTGCCAGCACGTCCACTCTCCAGTTTTGGAAGCTGAACCTCACTGTGACAAAGATGGGCTGAACGCTGAAGTAGATATTGCAGTTCGCACCACACCTTGTGCTGAGCCCACCAGTGCTGAAGTCTTTAGCCCTACCTGTGATAGAGTAAAAGGTATCCTGGAACCTTAAAGTGATGACAGATGTAGCATGTCTCTAGGGATATATATATAGGGGGATATCTCCCCCTGTAGATCCTTGACATTGGTAAGGTAGTAAACAATGTTTTCTGCTGCTTTCTGAGAAAATAAAAAAGAGAAAGCTCGCTCACTGCTCTGTAAGGTTAGACAGGAAATAGCAGCAGTGCAGCATGGTTTATAATTATTCACTGGGCTGCTTGCAAAAGAAGCAAGACCCTTTCACTCTGTATATACCCTTTACCCTCTGAAGACAGATAAAAGCAACTAATGTAAATCTAGCAATATTTTATTTTTCTCTGAACCCCACAGTAGTTGTAATGTCTGAAGAATGGGGCATGTTAAGAAGCAGCACTGCATTCCCCCCAAGAATCCAAGCAAAATGACACCTTCTGCCATGGCAAAGGGCAACTTCCTGGAGAATTTCTTCCAAGTAGCAGTGAAGTTCTCTCCTATATTGTTCTCATCATTTTCCAAACAGCTGAAGAACAGCAAAGTTCACTGGAAATGCAGATGCCAGACCCAGTGGCAGCAACACTCGTAGGCACAGAAGAGTTAAAGTTGACCCTGTGTGAAGTTCTTGACTTTGTTCATGTTGTGATCCACTGCACCAGTTAGAAACTGCACCCAGCCTTCCTCTGATGGTGGACATACATGGCTTGTCCTGCAAAAGTGGAGGAAATTCATTAGGGAAGCCTCCTGGGGTGTTATGCATCCAGGCAACACAGGGGTATTGTGAAGCTCTGAATAACCACAGCAGTAAAAAGGGGTGCTCTAGCCCCAGAGGGCTTTGAGCAAGGAAGAACCCACACTCATGTCTGCAGTCCCAACCCCAAAACAAGGGAACCTAGCATCTTTTTCTTACTCCCATCCCTTTGTGATTAGATAACATCATCATTGTTCCAAAATGCCAGCATCTACTGTCTAGAAATGAGTCATCTTTGACATGAGGCAGAAAGGTATCAACCTTCACAGCAGGGAACACACAAAACTTGCTCATACTCACTTTGCAATCTCTAAGACTTTCTTTAATACTGAGGCCAACTTAGCAGCCTAGAAAGAAACAAAAGGGAAATGAGGTGAGCCAAATGTGAGGAAAAGGAGGGTCTGAACAGTACTGGTAAATAAAGAGGACTATAGGGATGCACAAAAGCCAAGAATGAATAAAACTGCCATGGATCCTGATGCAGAATGAAGTTATCCATCACTGCCATGCTGGAAGTGCCTCCCAACCTACTCCTGGCTGTGACAGGTAAAAAAAAAAAAACCTGGCTGTTTTATAAAGCATACATTAAATGCCTTGTTTTAATAAAAGACAAGCCTATTAGAAACCAGTAATTGATACTAAAGTATTAAGTTACAAGTGATTGATTTTAATGCAATTTGATATTAAGTAATATTTTTTTATTCCAAAAAAATCAAGCCACTGGCAAAAGGCATGAAACCAGGATTAAGAATAAAAGAAATCCCAGATATGAGGAGATTTGTACTTGATTTATGATGCAAAGGAAGTTTCAAAGTTCAGTCAGGTTGCCAGAGCGTTGCCCAGTCAAGTTTTGAGTGTTGCCAAAGATGTAAATTCCACTGCTTCTCCAAGCAGCTTGTTTCAGTGCTTAAATACACTCACTGCAAGAGTTTTTCTTTTCATAGATAACATTATTTGAGCAAGACTGCACTACCCAAGGAAAGAAGTACATGTGCAGTACCTAGGCAGCCTTAGACTCACTTTCCTGAGGTTCTGTCACTAGAAATCTCTATGGATTAGAGTTCAGAGCTGAAGTTTTAAGTGGCCATGCTCTTCCCTGAAGAGGTACAGATGAAGAATGTGTTTCCACTAGAAGGAAGTTAAGTGTACAAGAACAAAGGGCACTCTTCATCCCTAAGAAATTATTACTGAGGCAGTTACTAGCACCCATCTCTCCCTGAAGTCACATAACCCCTCCAATCTGATTTCTTCCCATTCCCTGCA
Source organism: Vidua chalybeata (assembly GCF_026979565.1). Classification (NCBI taxonomy): domain Eukaryota; kingdom Metazoa; phylum Chordata; class Aves; order Passeriformes; family Viduidae; genus Vidua; species Vidua chalybeata. The sequence continues at coordinate 6,763,256 of NC_071546.1, forward strand.
GCCAGGCCACTGTCCCACGGGCAGATACTCAGATACTGAGGTATCAGTACTGCAGATACTCACGTTAAGTCGCACAGCCAACGGGTTCACAGGTGGGTACATGCTCAGTGCCAGCTCATCAACACTACAACAGGAAAGAGGGGAGCAAAGAAGAAATGTTCTGATAGCACAACTCACAGATCCTAGTCAAAGCCTGCATCCATCCTGAATGCAAGTCAGGAACAACAGTGAGATGTCAGTTGTACCTACGGGATGCTTCCCACTGCCTTCTCTGTCACCTGAGTGTCCCCCTCACCGTGGAGTGAGATGTGGTCACAGCTCCATCCCCTATGCTTCTCTCCTGACCTACACAACTCTCAACAGCTTAACAGCCTTCTCACCACATCTGTGTCCACCACCTGCTCACAGCTCCAGTATCACAGAGGTTCTTCCTACTCCTCACTCAAGACCTCAAAGAAAGACCAAGACTGCTCCAGAGGGAAAAGCAGCATGGGGAACACCCTGCTTACCTTGGGCTGATCTCATTAGCAATGTCTGCCACGTCATCCAGCTGTGCAATGTGCTCTGGAGAATCAGCTTTGCCATGGGCCTTCACTGCAGTCAAGACCTTCTTCAGGCAAGCTTTAGAAGCCTTCATCAATCCCATGCAGGAGCTGAGCAGCTGCCGGTCAGCCTCTGACCAATACGTGTCTCTGTTGCCCCGAAAGCCCAGCTCTTCATCTTCCATGATGTCCCCATAGGGATCCTGCCCTTCCACCAGTGCCTGAGAACACAGAGGCACTGAAAACCCAGAGCCTAACATCAATTCCAGCGATACTCAGGAGGAAAGGGAAAGCATAATCTAGACATCACATAAATAATTAATGGAGAAATCCCAGTTGGTTAATCCCAAAATTACTGGATTAAGAAAAACTAATTCACCACTCTAACAGTGCAAACAGCAAGAACCTGGTGAATTCTTACATGATCCTAAATTGTCTCCCCCGTCCCCAATTCAGGACATGGCTTTACAAAAATCTTATACAAAGTAAACCAGGCTTGAGAATAAAAACTCATTAAAATCCACGCATAAAACAATAATTTATGTCACGTTGGAACAAATTTATATTAAAGCCTGTATGTAAAATAATTCCTGTGTTCCATCACTGAACCACCATAGAGGGTGGTTGGGCACTGGAACAGGCTCCCCAGAGAAGTGGTCACAGCCTCAAACCTGCCAGAGTTCAAGAAGCATTTGGACAACTCTCAGGCATGTGGTGGGATTGTTTAGGTTGTCCTGTGCGGGGCCAGGAGCTGTACTTGATGATCCTTGTGTATCCCTTCCAATTCAGAATATTCTATGAATCCACCACTGCAGGTTCCTCTAAGGCTTAGGGGCCTCCTTACATGTTCCATCTCCTCCACAGCATCCTTGACCACACCTAGACATGCAGCCAGAGCCGACACAACTGCTGCCTGGTTATCTGCAAAAGCAAAAGGACAAAAACTGGCACCTCACTGTTTCCAGTCATTTTGCAACAACCGCCATCTAGGCTTGCAATCACTGTAGGATCAAACTTCTTGCAGAGCTCAGAGCTGCACTGTTGTCAGGCAAAGAATCTGACCTGGTTTCCAAGCTTATACATTTCAAAACCAGTCAGGTTTTTGAGTTATTCTGCATTCAGCTTTCATTGTACCAGGTGGAATGCCCTTACAAAAGCTATTGATATTCCAAGACAGTAAGTCCTAGTGCTGTTGCTCTGCATTTACAGCACTCACCTCTTGGCAGGTTAGACACTTGCTCACAGGCCTCCCACACACCTCCAGTTGATATTAGCTGTTCCTGAGACAAGCTGAAATGAAACAAAACAAAACCCTCAAGGTTAGAGTCAATAACAGCACTGTGCTAGACTGTGGTTAAATTTTCTGCATCAAAGATGACAAACACCACCAAAAGTTCTGCTGCAAAGATGTCACCAACCAGCTTGTCACTAATATGGCATGTCTGGGTAAAGGCCTTGCTGCTTCCTAATGAGTATATTTGCAACTTTTTCTTGCCTTTTTTCCCAAAAATTATCAAAAAATCACAGAACCGTGCAATTGAAAATTACAACCTCTCCACTGGGGCATTGAGAATTGTGTCTGTGAGTTGGATCATCCCTTCCACTACTTCAGTGGTAGCATCTCGAACCATCTTCCGAAGAGTAGTACCTGGTTGAGATTGAGAAAGAGCAAGAAAGTTGGCACAAAGTCAGCACTGACAGAAAATAAGTGCTGAAGATGAACACACAGACTGCTCTGTTTGTGTGGATACACTGTAGAAATGAAGTTACAAGTATTTTGAAGAAAGGAAAATGCTTCCCAGTTCCAAAAGAACTCCGGACAAGGATTTCAACACTTCATAAATTTCAGTGCTCAATCAACTACACAACGTCCTACATTATCACTCATGTTTTCCATCACACAGATGGAAAACTGCAGCAGCAGACAGACACTCATAAACATGTTCAAAGTCTACAGAGCAGCAGATAATGGGATACCATGCTAATGAAAACGTGCTGATTCCAGAACTCATTAGCTCTGAAACACTCAGTTTTTCTATACAGTGGTGGTGAAAGAACCATCATCCTATACAGCAGTGACTGCCTTGCTGTCATTATCCCACCTTGGCCCTTTGGTAGCCAGTAATACACCGTGGCAACTGCAAGGATGGCATTTTGGACGTCCTCACTCAGCTTCCGGCAGTTCTGAAAATGGAGAGGCAAAAGGAGCACCCATGAGTAACACCCATCTGCACCACATTTAGAAATCCTCACAAGCAATCACTGCCTTTTCACTGAGAAAAGGGAAGAATAGCAAGTCTGCTTGAGAAACAAATACAGCACGAGAAGAAGGCACCACAAGCAAGCTGTATGCAGCTCAACCTGCCTCATGATCTAGTAACAAAACACCCCTGGTGTGGTGGTCATGCATCAGAGAAGAAAAAGTATCTTAGATCATTATTCTGAACTGAAGGTCTTCTTTTCTCTCTCCTCCAAATACTCGTATGGTAAACTTCTCTCAACTGATAGCAAAAATATTGCATATTCTTTGTTAAACCTAAGGTCTGTATTCTCCAATCACCTGACTCTATCAGCAACGAGCTGTAGCTGTGAAAGAATATACAAACATTTTTATTTAGTATATCTCCCTACCTTAGAGAAAATTGTCCTCTGGGCAGTTCTTGGATTCTATCAATACACTCTACAGTACACAGGCCATTTAGTCAAATGAATCAAGAAATACCTGAAGCTTGCAAACACACTGCAGTTTCATAGTCTTTCAAGGCTTTCTCTCACCTCTGCAGAAGGTAGTGGAGGCCTTGAGAATGCCAGACTCAGCTTTGTAGCCTCCTGTGATGTCACTTGGAATGTCTGACCTAAAAAAATCCAATAGGAGCAAAAGAAGAGAAAGTAACTCAGGTAAAAGATAAAAGAACAGAGCAGCTTGATGAGCAGCACTTCTGATCCTACTACTTGCTTACCATTACACCCAAGCCATACAAACACATAAACTAAACCCCACCACAAAGAAAAATTCCCTGGTGCATTTGTGCCATGCATATTGCTTGTATCCTGTGTCTGCTTTTTCTCACTTGGCTGGTAGTGATAGCCAGAAGCGCAATCTGCATCCTGGTTCATGACCTCTTCACCAGGATGTGCCAGGAGGCTTTAACAGAGACCTTTATAAATCCTGTATGAACAGTTCAAAATATCGGCCTTTGCTTTGCCACACCTTGGAGTGCTTGGTGACCAGAGTTAGAGGGGTCAGGCACTGGAATAGGTTGGCCTCGCAGGCGGTGGAGTCACTAACCCTGGGGACGTTTAGCAGGCTGGACCTGGCCCTGACGTGGTTTAGGGTTTACAGAGACAGCGCTGGGTTAACGGTTGGACTTGATGATCCTAAAGATCTCTCTTCCAGCCTCGCCCATGCCGTGACTCCGTGAGTGGAGGGCACGCCCCACGGCTGGAGACCGGCCGAGGACAGCAGCCCCGCCGCGGGCCGGCCCCGCGGGTACCCGGCCCCGGCCCCACCGAATCCCGGCCCGGCCGCTCCCCGCCCGTACCTAGCGCGTCCCAGAAGCGCGGCAGCTCGAACGGCTCTCGGCCCTCGCCCGGCTCTCCCTCTGCAACGGCACAGAGACAGCTCAGCCCACGGGGAGCCGGCCCGGCTGGGCCCGACCCCCGCCTGGCCCCGGCCCCGGCCCGCACCTCGCAGCCGCGCCAGCACCGCCCGCAGCGCCCCGCGCACGTCCCGCAGCGGCTCCCGCGCCTCCATCGCTGCGGGGCGGCCCCGGAGCGGCCCGCGCGTCACGTCCGCTCCGGGAGCGGCTGGAGCGGCCCCGCCCACAGGGACAACCCCGCCCCACAGGGACAGCCCCGCCCGGAGAGACAGCCCCACCCAGAGATAGCCCCGCCCACAGAGACAGCCCCACCCAGAGACAGCCCCACCCAGAGACAGTCCCACCCAGAGACAGCCCCACCCAGAGAGACAGCCCCGCCCACAGAGACAGCCCCACCCAGAGACAGCCCCGCCCACAGAGACAGCCCCGCCCACAGAGACAGCCCCACCCACAGAGACAGCCCCACCCAGAGACAGCCCCGCCCACAGAGACAGCCCCGCCCACAGAGACAGCCCCACCCAGAGACAGCCCCACCCACAGAGACAGCCCCACCCACAGAGACAGCCCCACACAGAGACAGCCCCACCCACAGAGACAGCCCCACCCACAGAGACAGCCCTGCCCAGAGAGACAGCCCCACCCAGAGACAGCCCCGCCCCACAGAGACAGCCCCGCCCACAGAGACAGCCCCACCCAGAGACAGCCCCACCCACAGAGACAGCCCCACCCAGAGAGACAGCCCCACCCAGAGACAGCCCCACCCACAGAGACAGCCCCACCCACAGAGACAGCCCCACCCCACAGAGACAGCCCCGCCCAGAGAGACAGCCCCGCCCACAGAGACAGCCCCACCCAGAGACAGCCCCGCCCCACAGAGACAGCCCCACCCAGAGACAGCCCCGCCCACAGAGACAGCCCCACCCAGAGACAGCCCCACCCACAGAGACAGCCCCACCCAGAGACAGCCCTGCCCCACAGAGACAGCCCTGCCCAGAGAGACAGCCCCACCCAGAGACAGCCCCACCCACAGAGACAGCCCCACCCAGAGACAGCCCCGCCCCACAGAGACAGCCCCGCCCACAGAGACAGCCCCACCCACAGAGACAGCCCCGCCCCACAGAGACAGCCCTGCCCAGTTCGCTGTGATACACACTTTATTAGTGAGCAAGCAAACGGGGAAAGCAGCGGGGCTGTGCCCCTGTGTGCGTGTCTGTGGTAAGCAGCGAGGCTCACACCGCTCTACATCAGCCGGCGGAGGTCCTCGAAGTTGAGCATGTTGTTGGCCACATCGGACCAGGCCGCGTGGGTTGCCCCGTCCATCTCCGGGGCCAGGCTGTTGCTGCTCTCCAGAGTGTGGTTTGTTCCGCCGATGACTTCGTGGCACTCAGGGCACGTACTCCTCTGCATTGCCCCCCCACACTCCCCAATTACATAGATATGGCCATTTTTGCACTTGAACCAGTGGCCACGGGGACAGCCAATAGCACTGACAATCTGCACCCTCTCAGCCTCAGAAATCGCCAGCCCTGCTGCAGGCAAGCTAGCATTGATCTTCTTCAGGTGAGCCTTCACTGCAGCCTCATCCTCCTCTGTGAATTTCTTTGTCCCTTCCAGGATCTCACGTGCACTGTTAATCTCTGCTGCAATGTCTGTGGACATCACCCTACTTGCTTTGCACCTTGCCAAGAGGCTCAGCAAATAAGTCAGTCTCTGGATCTCAGACTGCAGGTCAGTGAGCTCCTGTCCTGTAAAACTGACGCGCTGCTTATCCAACCATTTCTGCACTTCTTCCAGCCTCTTTATCAGCCCCTGCTTTTCATTCTCATCAATTTTGTTCATAGAATTAGTTAGTTCTGCTACACGTTTGTAGAAATTAAGCAGGTTCTCAATTAATCCGATACACTTTGCTGAGAGAGCAGAAGATTTTAGTTTATTTTCCAGCATGGCATACTTAGACGGTAGATTATGCTTCAGAAAAACATCCCGCGCCAGTGCAGCCTGCAGTCTCCGTCTGTTAGACTGAATTTCCTCTGTCGGGCCTTGGATTTTCTTTTTCACCCGTTCTATCTCCTCCACCTGCCTTTTCACACTGCTGCCATATCTCAGATTCTTTCTGATGGGTGTCTGACACAAAGGGCATACCTTCAGCTTGACCACATCATCATCTTCATCCATATAGTGGTCAAGGCCTACCGACTCAAAGACATGGCCACAGTCTTCAAGCTGTACAAATCGAGCATCTGGGTCATCCTCAAAGCCAAAAAAGATCTGAGTGAGTTCCTCATGGTCACAAATAAGGCACTTCTTTGGGCAGGGCTCTCCACACAATCCAACACAGGGATGACCACAGGGAAGCATCTTAGCACAGGGAACGTTGCAGCGAGGCCTGTTGCACGGCTCAGAGCAAAGTTTGGTACACTGGTAGTGCTGGCACTGCCACTCACATGGCTCAGCACAAGGAACACAGCTTTCCCAACATTTCTTTTTGCACTTGCTGTGAATACAATAGTTCTGACATTCCTTCTGACAAGGAGGACATTCTGTAGTACAAGGCTCTTGACACTTGTGGGAACAGATCAAGACACGCTTGCATGGGTTGGCACATGCCTTATGAAATCTTCCTCCAAAGCAAGCATGACAGGAACCTGAACATACATGACCACATGCCAGTGTGACAGAACACTTACTCTCACATTTCACACTGTACTCACCAGTCATCATCCTCCTCATCCTAGTCATCCAGCAAGAAACTTCCTTCTTGTGGCCACATTTCAGTGTGGCAGTAACATTTTCAGAACACCACATTGTGCATTTCTTCCCACAGGAACTCTTGCATGCGTGTCCACAGTTTAACTTCTTCTGGCAAGGTTCTTGGCACTCCAATTCCCATGCTGGAATATGGCATGCCACCATCTGTATGTGGCCACACTTAGAAATCCTTCTCTCTACCTGCACCATACATTTTCCACAGGGTTCATAACATGACTTTGGGCAGTGGTGCCCATCTGCACAAAGTACCTTTTGACAAGGCTTCAGGCACTGGTACTCTTTGTGCTCCGGGTCATATGGGTGACATGCCCTTGTGCAAGCATGACCACAATTCAACCTAAACTCACAGGGAAGAGTACAGCCTCCCTCCGGGACGCTGTTGAAGTCTTCACCTGTAGATACCTTTGTCTTGGTTCCAGGGTGATTTTGACAGCAAAGCTCCAATGACTGGCCAATGTGACCGTTCTTCTCAAGGGTTTCAATGATCTTGCTCCAGAGAGGAACCTTGCCAAGCATTCTCATGTTTCCAATACAATAGAGGCCTTTCTTAGCTCTGGATAATGCCACACATATCCGATTAGGGATCTGCAAGAACCCAGGTCTCCCCTCTTTGTTGCTCCGCACCAATGACAGCAGAATAATATCATTCTCCTCTCCCTGGTATTTATCTACCACATGAACCTTCACACCTTCAAAGATCTTCGCTGGCATGAGCTTACGCAGACAGAAGAGCTGTCCAGTGTAAGTAGTGAGAATGGTGATCTGAGAAGGTTCATAGCCCTGACACAAGAAGTATTTGCACAGCTCCACTACAAAGTGGGCCTCATGTGGGTTCTGGTGGCTTTTCCCTTCCTGGATCTCTTGTTCAGGAACCTCATGTTCCACAAAGAAGACATTAGTTGAGACACCCTGAAACAAGAGGAAGGATGTCAGAGAGAGAATTCTAGTTTCTGTCACTCCAGCCTGTTTCCATGCTCCTGATTATCCACTGACAGGAGGACTTTTTAGGAGCTGACTACAGTATGCAGTTACTGTGTACTTAGGTAATTTCCTCTTAGATTTCCATAGGTTATTAATCAAATTCCCATTTCAGCTTATTGGTAATATTTTAGTATCCTAATGTGAAATCAGTTTCTGATTTTATTCCCTATCTTTCCAGAGATGTTTTTACTGTACATTTCCAGGTTATAGCAAAGAAAACATGAAGTGTAACTTCTCAAACCATACTCATGGTGCGAACAATGTCTTGTTTTGGCCCTGTGAGAAAAAGATACTAAGTTACCAGTGCACAGGGCTGAGCACATGCCTAAAATATGCCTCCTCTGTTGCTGCAATAAAAACAAAGCAGCAAGGAAGATTTCTTCTTCAACAGAAAAAACTAGGAATGCTAGGACTCCAGTAGTCACCAACTCATGATGTGTAGAGTTGACTGCTCACCTGTTCAAAAACTCTATTTGCCCTGAGTGTGTAGGAGCTTTTATGTTTTACCTATTAACTGGAATTATTCTACCTGTAAGAAATTATTTTTCTGCCTGCCAAAACCCAGAGACTGATTTTAACAGGAAAGAACAGCTTTTGTAGATCAAATAGATCTCTGGTTTTCCAAGGTATCCATAATGGCAAAGTGTCCAGTGGAGTAGAATTTAATTCAGTCATCACCTACGTTGGTTATTGTACTAGCTGGAAAGATTCAATTTTGATGCCTTTTGGTATCTCAAGTTTGTTTTAAGGCCAGATAGAACCACAAGATTCTCTAGAATAGATTCTTGTAGGAGAATTGGGGTAAAATTTTGTAGTCTCCCAAGTTGTTGTGTCTTTTAGGTGGTATTTTTCTTCTCTGTTGGGGTTTTGGTTAGCTGGATTTTGGAGGGGGTTTATTTGGGTTTCTAATTTAGTTAACTAAATTGTCTTCTTCAAAGACTTGATCTGAATTTCAAGACACCAAAAGAGGATCTGCCACTTTCCCAGATAGCTTATTCTAATAATTAAATCTTCACTATTAATTTTCTCTTGTCTGACTTCAGCATTCTGCTAGTTTTCAGAATGCTTCCTTCATCCAGTTAAAGAACTTATAACTAATTAGTACTGGTTTTTTTTATGAAGACAGATTTACATAGTCTAAAGTTCTGTAATGCTACTGCTGCAACTCCCTCCAATCTTTCTCAGGGTATTCAGTGGCTGGTGTTTCAGAGATCCAAGGCCATCCATGTAAAAGTGTAAGCTTGGTTCAGACTTCTGGGAAAATAGTTCAGTTGTGACAGAGTGCTGTGAGCGAGGTGCAGAAAAAGGCTATGCAAGATATGCAAGGGAAGATTACAGAGAGATGATTGCTAATAGTTCAAAGATGCAAGAAAAGCACCAACATGGAGATACATGAAGCCTCATTTCCTCATTTCATTGAGGAAATACAGATCAGAAAATAGGAGTAAGTGTTAAGATGGAAACTCAGTACCATTAAGGAAGAAGCAAAGACTGACACTGACTGATACCCAAGGCAAGCACTCTAGTGACTTACTGAATTCTGGCTGTTTATTGTGCATGTTAGATAATAAGTGATGACTTTATACTTGTAAGCGGCATAGATTTTCTTTGCAGATGTTGTTTATTGGTAAAATGTCCAAATGGAGAAACCAAGGAAAAAGGGTTCCAGTAATCCTGTCACCTATTTTGTGTTGGAGTTTCAATATTATCCATTAAGTCTTTCATTTAAGATTTCTTCCTAGCTTTCACAATCCTACAATTCGTTTGTTCCCCCTTTCATTTTTTACTGTTCTTTTAAGCCATTGGTATTGGATCTATTTCCACTGTCCACCATCACTAATACCAGAAGAACTACAAATTACTTACATAATTCTATATTGCACAATTCCTTGATTCAGGTATAAATTTCAATAACTGAATTTGACCTAAGAATTTGAAACCCTTGATCACTGTAGTTTACAGAAACTCGTTTAGCCAGTAACAGGGGGCCAAAAGCAACCACTTGGATTGCTGAAAACTCACTTTTATATTCTCATATTCCAGGACAGAGGGATGGTTCTCCAGCTTCTGGTATATATGAGGACTGATAAGTTGGGCAATTTCAGGGCGCATGCGGTGCTGAAACACAAAACAGTTTTATCAGTCTTGAGAAAGGAGCATCATATTTCCCTGTCAATATTCTTTTGCTCCACTGTACAGACAGTGGCTGAATACAAGACAAGGGTGACTTTCCAATAAGACACAAGAAGGGAGCACTTCCCAATCCCTGCTCTCCCTCACCCTGTTGCTGACACCACTGACTACTGCAGGAGTGATAGCAGCAGAGCATCTTCAAGAAAATCTCTTGATAAGGTTGTTGCACAATAATGCTGGCTTCAGTGCAAATCTAAGCACCCCTATAGATAACAAAAGCTAGCATTTCACCCTAACTACTAAACGAGCTCTTTCATGTGCCTTTAATACATGACTGCTGGTGGTAGAATTAACTTCCACAGGCACCAAGATAGATGACTATAGCAATTTAGCAGGAAGCATCCTGAGAAGAACTGTGCTGTCTCACTCTGCAAAGTTGTGGAAGTTTCAGTTGCCACAATAAACCGTGCTCTTCACACAAAAACATGAGAACCACAGTGCTGTGGACAGTATCGCTAAATAACTGAAAATATGCTGGAACTCTGTATCAGTTTGACAGCTCCTACCACTCTTTTCAGAAGTTAGATAGTACATTCTTTTCTTTTAGGCTGCTCTTAATGTAGAAATATAAACTTAAGTGTATTACAAACTTAAAACAACCTAAATACAAATGCCATTAAGTTTTTTATAGCTCTTTCTTACTTGGTACTTCAGACAGACAAAGGGGAAATCCACTTTGATCAGACGTTCAAAGAGAGAGACTTCAAGGTTGAAGTTCTTGGCCAGGTCATATACATTTGCACTAGGCTGCAACTGAAAGAGAAGGGATAGGTGGTTTTGGCACTTTTCCTATGTGTAAGTAGGATTTTTCACTCTCATTTTCTGTGGCTGGTTGCCCTCTGAAAGGCCAGAGACTGGATTCTCGCAGAAGTGCTAAACATCAAAGCTAGATACAATCACAATCAAAGCACATGTAAAATTGCATCAGTTAAAGTAAAACACCAGTCCCACAGGAGCTCCACTCTAAAACTACAGGAGACAGGACCTGAGGTATCTGTGGAAGCCTTGGCAATTTTCCCACACAGCATTTGGTTAGACAGTTCTTGTTCATTAACCCAGCAGACAGAGACGTTAGTCATGGAAGTTACCTGCTGGTGATCTCCAATGAGGATGAGGTGCTGGCATTCTCTACTCAGAGTAGTAATGGTGTGAGCCTCAAGCACCTCTGCTGCCTCTTCTACAATGACAATTCGCGGCTCTATGTACTGCAAGATCTTTCGGTATTTTGCAGCGCCTGAGCAAAGACAGAAGATAAACCTTAGGATATAACTGCATTCAAGCAGTAAGGCAAGATTTTCACAGAGGGGAGTAGGCTCTGTCTCAGAAAAATTGTGGTTCTTCTCAAGATTCCCCATTTCAACACTCAGTTTTTTGAATTTTAAAACAGCACCATACCAGGGATGGCTTCTATATGAAGAATTATTAAAGAAGGCAGGTGGGGATTATCCTATGACTGACTTGGTCCTTTTTTCAATGCTCTCTTCAGACAGAAGGTACACTCAATACATTGTTCTACATGCATAAATAAGCCTCAATTGTCTCTCCAAAGGGACATACTACAATGACTTTGAGACTACCATCTCCAGAAGGTGCTGTGGGAATAGCAATTACAGGTATTATCTGTGCCTTACTAAGTCACAAGTGGTGCAGTTCCATTAGAAGAATGCTACTCGAGAGAGGGGGAGTGCAGAACAGCAGAGAAGCTGCTCATGCCACTAATTAACAACTCTCACAACAGCCCCATTTGCAAAGGGAGTCACAGATTAAAAAGGCTCTAGACTAATGCAGAGCCTGACCCAGGCTGTGAAGCAACACATGATACTAATGTTTCAGCAAAACGGTTCTTTAAACATGATTACAAGCAATACAATACTGATTTGCTTCCCAACTGCTCTGCACCTGTAGTTGTCATCCCCACAATTCTGGCGTTACTGAGAATGAGGAGATCTTGCTCCAGCTTCAGTTTTTCCAGTCTTTTTGCTGCTGCCTGATACTGCTCTTCATACTCCCGAATGTTCTCTTTAATAAAATCCTGGTAAGTCTGCAGCCAAAGCCTGGGAAGAAAGCGCCATTATCACACACTGCAAGGAAAATGGGATGGTGATCCACAGTTTCTGAGTGGCTTCAGTTCAAAACTTCCACCATGCCTTTTGGGAAACAGATTATTACCATCTGTACTTAGTCCTGAACAAGTACAAATGCAGAGCATGGCATTGCTTCCCATGCAGTACAAGGAAGGTAAGAACAAGCATGTTCAAACAAGGAGCTGAACAGGTACAGACAGAAACATCATGGCTTGACACAGTTTGTACACTGGAATGATCCTAGGAAACACCTGCCTGACAAGCCCTGCAAAATAGCTTTGTCACCTGTAAAGCCTCCAGCGGGAGTTCAGGTCAAGTTGCCACACATCCTGAACGGCATTGGCCTCTAGCTCTGTCATTGTGTTCACTTTACGGAGTTCAACCTTCATCTTCTGCATAATTTTTCTCCTTTGGCCACGAGTTACCTGCAAAAAAAACCCCAAAAACCAGTGCCCAATAAGCAGTTACAGCACAAAGATTCTTTTTTGTTAGCATCCCCATGTTATTCTTTACACAGTCGTGCTAATGCATGCATTTACCTCCCATTGCGCGGTCTCCTGCCATGGCTGAGCTGCTCCTTCTTCCTGGTCCAGCTTCAGAGCCAACATGGCAAAGGCTAGTTCATGAACAGCACTGTCATCTTCCTTCTCCCTCCTCCAAGGGTATGCTATCTTTTCATCCTCAATCACTCTCTCAGCTTCAATCAGGTCAGCCATCTCTGGGATCGCCAAAAGCTCCTCTTCTTCCTGCTGACCACCTCTTCTTCCTGCTTCATCTTCCCTCTCCTCCTCTTCTTCCTGCTGACCACCTGTGAGAGTCACCAGTCACATGAAGTAAGCCACAGCCACTCTGCCAGTGCAGCAGTCAGATCACTACATTGAAATTAGGGTTAATCTTCTTTCCATTCCCTCACAGTATCACACATCATTCAGTGCCTGTTAAGTAGCAGTGTCTCTTTTCTGGCACATATACACTGCTTAGGTGAACACAATTGTAGAAAATGTGTGTGGGGTGGGTATCTTTTTGGTGTTTGTTTTTTTTTTGTTTTGTTTGTTTTACCTGGATTTTCAGCCCATATATTCTCTGCAGAATTCTGCTTGAAGGCAGATACACCAAGTCCCAGCCACTCCAGAATCAGTGAGTGTCGTGAACCAATGTAGTACAACTCAGGGTTCTCCTAATACAGGGAAAGTGAAATCAGCCAGGCCTATTGCACTTCAGAGTCTTAGGATGATACCAAAGCAGCACCATACAGCAGTTGCAACTAGGACAAGTTCCCCCAAGACACCCTCCACAACAAGAAAGTCCAAGCAGCCACAGATCTTCAGAAAGAGTACCCCTCCTCCCTTCAGTTTAAGAGGCTGTCCTTTGGGTACTTGCATTTTTATGCTGCTAAAGATCACTTAGAATCTCTGCAGTTTAAAGGAGCAAAATTCAAAGCCCATGCTTGCCCTGCCTGTCTAGACTACTGTCATTTGGCACAGCTTGCTGTTCACTCCCTTACTTTCCCAGTAATCAAATGAATCTAAAAAGATGTATGCTAGGGGAACCTCAGGCCCATTAGCAGAAAGGATGGTAAGCATGCACTGGGATTGCTTGACTCAGAAGAAAGGGACCTCTCTTACCAGAGCCTTTCTCAGGCTGGCCCAGTGCTGGGGCGCCATGTGCGGTTTCAAGTAGCGCTCATGCAGAACTCCGTAGGTCGTGCACTCCAACTGCTTCGCTCCTTCATGGAGACCCTCCTCAGCCTCTTTCATCTCTCTCATTATCTACTCAAAACAAAGAGAAAGGAGGCAGTGTCACATTCAGAGAAACAAAGTTCACTAACAGCACGACAAAAAACTGACAGAAGAATTAAGGGGCCAAATTCAGTGTAAAATAAGGTGAAAGGGCAGGTGAGGGGAGGTTTATTGTCTCCTCCAATGCACAGGCAACCCAGTCCCAGCATCTCCCAGGAGGTCTACACATACATATTCATAGTCTCTGAAGTCGTCATCTAGGAAGTCATATCTGTTGGCATGCTTCCTCAGGTCCTTCAAATTGAATCTGTGCAGGGCTGCGCTGGTACTCCTGCCCCCAATACGCACTATCCCATCTAATACAAATGGGAATATTCCTGTGAATAAAAAAGAAATATTAGAACTAAAGGGCCAAGCTCATTTTTCATGAGTAGGACAAGAGGTAGGAAAAATACCCTTTGACTGCAAATCCTACAGTGGTTTGCGCTGAGTGAAGTTTGAGAATTTGTGGATGCACTATCGCTTGAAGTGTTCAAGGCCAGGCTGGACAGAGCTTGGAGCAACCTGGTCTAGTGGAAGGTATCCCTGTCCACGGCAGGTGGGTTGGAACTAGATGATCTCTAAGGTGTTTCCAACCCAAACCATTCTATGATTCTATGACCTCTATGATTCTATGATACCACCATCCTGCTTGCAGGTACTCTTACCTTCTAAGAACTGATCCAGTGCATGGTTAGTGTAGCAGACTATAAGGATGGGACGCTTCTGGTAAGTGCTTTGCCACACATGATCATTAGTCAAGAGAGCCTGAACAATCTTCAAACCCACGTAAGTCTTCCCTGCAAGACAAACTCAGAATCAGAAAAGGGTAATCCGCCCTCTATGAGTGCCTTGAAACATAGAAATCATCAAAAACACATATAAGACTTCTTTCTAGGCTGCCAATCTGGTCAGTATGGAGAGAACTGACCCCAGTTCAGGGGGAACTAGCTTACAAAATGTAGACAAAGTAGCATGACACTGACATTCTGGCCTGTAGCTGAGCAAGGCCACGGTCTGCAAGAATGTTATTTCTTGGATAACACACCAGACCTGGACACAGGGTTTTCTCTCCCACTGCATCCCCCAGCCTACTCTGATACTGGCATCATAGATGACATTTGCTTGCACATGAAACATCCACATACTATTGGAATACAAGCACTGGTGCTTGTTAAATTCCAGTACAATTTAGAACAATTACAGTTCATCTTGTAATACTTTATTCACACAATGGCTCATGGCTGAATGTTCCTGAAGCCCTAACATGCCGTGAAGACAAGTAGGAGAGTGCTGCACAGCAAGAAGGACAAAGTTTTCAAAGGCCATTGTAAACTTCTTCACCCCAATATATAAGCACAGCCAACAGTGCAGTTGGTGTCTACTTGCATCTAGGTGGGCAAAGATCAGACGTGGCTATTTGAGGATATTTAACTGTCTCCACAGCTCACTTAACTGGGTGACTCAAGCATCAATTATCCACAGGACTAAAGCTTTGGAGACAATACAGCTGGCTTTCTCTGAAGTTAATCTCCCTAGATGGGGAAATCAACTTCTTAAATTACAGAGCCTTTAAGCAAATATGTCTCACCAGTGCCAGGAGGTCCTTGAATGATAGCCAGCTCCTTGGTGAGTGCAAGATTCAGTGCCTGAATCTGAGACTCATCTAATTTCAAAGCTTCCATTGAAAGCCATTCATTGGGATCTAGAATGTAGACACTTTTCAAGATATCAGGGCACTTCTCTTTACGTGAAGTCTTCATCAAAGGTGCAAGGTTGTAGGCAGTATCCCGTGTCAGGTATGCCGGCTCCTTCACCTGTGCATCACATTCCACAATGTACTTCTGGAATGGGATATCTTCTTCCTGCACTTCCTGCAACCCTTCTAACACATGCCGATAGGCCTCAAAATAGGCAGTTGTCTCTACCATGAGGAAAGAGTCTGAGGGCTGAAACTCTCCCAGCAGTGGCTGGTTCTCTGCATCGAAACACAGCTCCACAATCCCGTTGACAAGTTCTGCAGCATTACGATTAGAAACAGTGGCAAAAAGGAATGTTTCAAAGTGATCTTGGGACATG
The DNA here is from genome assembly GCF_026979565.1 of Vidua chalybeata. Classification (NCBI taxonomy): domain Eukaryota; kingdom Metazoa; phylum Chordata; class Aves; order Passeriformes; family Viduidae; genus Vidua; species Vidua chalybeata. The sequence continues at coordinate 6,779,281 of NC_071546.1, forward strand.
CAGACAAGGGATCCATATAGCAATCGTTTAGAATTCTGCCACTGTACAAACCTCAGTGGTTTTGTGTCAAACTGGACCTTGTAAGCAATACCAGTTGGGGTACAAGATGGGGCAATAATCCGTGCATCAAAGTAGATCCTGATATCATCAAATTTTTTCTTTCTCAAATTTCTGTCCTGGAGGTTCTGCAAAACCTCCATGATACCTTCCCTTAAAGGCCTTACAAAGTCTTCTCTCAGAAGTCGGAAGTGGGTGTCAAGATAAATACTGGTGCTTTCGTATTTTCCAAAAACTAAATTGGGACGTAGAAAAGGTTTCTCATTACCGTGTATCTCATCATATGTCGGATAAATGCTCATGAAACGATAGCTTTGTTCTTGCCCATCTTGAGGCTGCATAAATGTACACTTATCAGCCCTCAGTGTGCCTTCACGCCTCTTCTCCTGCAGATGCTGCATGAGCATCTGGACTTTATTGAGATTCTTTTCTGTCTCTTCTGTGATGTTCACACCAAAAGTTTTCAGGGCATCTATGGATGCTGTCAAGACTGTCAAGAGAATGGAGACTTTCTGCACAGCACTGGCTGGGAAAGTACTTATCAGGTGCTGGAGAAGTAAAATGATGTTGCTGATATGCTCAGGGTACCCATGGCGTACAGAAGGAACTACTTCTGTTACCATGTCAGACACATACTGTGGCAGACAGATCTTGAGAAAGTTGGACTCCTTCACAACTCCAAGAATGTGTTGGACACTCTGTCTGTCCATTTGGGAACTGCACGCTTTCCGAAGCACTTGGCAAATGAGCTGAACGAAATTGTGGTTCATGGTTGTCTGGGAAAGAAGTTCCTTCAACCCCGAACTGGAAGCAAGTGTGGTGACAACTTCTGAGGGGTCTTTCTTGAGAAGACTTTCAAGGAATTTATAGCCAATCCTTCTGGCTTGCTGAGGCTGCTCACTGTGGTGGACACCACCTGGGGTAGCATTCTGGTAGAAATGAGGATTCTCCTGAGGCTGCATCCTCCATGTGCTACCTTCCTTTTCCCAACCACTCCTCAGCCCTCTCCCTCTAGCTCCTCCTTGAACTTGTCCACCTTGATACTTCCTTCCCCTGCCTCCATTTTCTTGCTCATTCCAGGGTCCTCTGATCCTCTCACGGGCTGGTCCAAGCTGACACCTTCTTCCTCTAAATGTATTTTCTTGCTCATTCCAGGGCCCTCTGCCCCTCTCATGTGTTTGCCCACCTTGATACCTCATTCTCCTTCCCTCATTCTCCTCTTTAGTCCAGAATCCTGTGGCTTCACTGTTGGCCTGTTCACCTTGGATTCTTGAATTCTTCTTACTTGACTGAGGAACCTTTGAAATCCAACCACCAAACCCCTCTTCTCTTTGCCCACGCAGAGGGGTATAATTACTATCTTGGAGGTTTTCCCCTAACTTAGGTGCCTGGCCTGGTACATAATTTGTTCTATTTCTGCCTCTTCCTGTAAAGACGCTGTCCAAACGAAGTGCATGCCCTTTAAAAAAGCAGGAAAAAAAGACACTCCTTAATTATAAATCAACCAAATTAACATGCCTCCCAACAAAGATGAATGAGCATATTGACCTGATAGTCAGCATATTTTGAACATTTGACATCAAGTTAAAAAATTATTACATTTGCACACAGATTTTCGAATTGGTGTCTCATTTGTACCCTTCTATGCAACTGCTAAAGAGAGTGCCATGCTAGGAGTTCACTTGAGCTACAAAGACACTAAAAAAACAAAACCTCTTTCCACAGAACTGAAAGCAGAAGGTGAAAGACTAAGTTTTCATCACAGGACAACATTTCCTCGGGAGTTAATCATCAGTGAAAAGATAGAGGACACCACAGCTGACTTGAACTGTACATAGCACGCACAAAACATGGAGCCTCTGTGGAAGTCCAGCCTCTCGGAGTAGCAGGAAGAACAGCCCATAGGGGCTTTGTCAGACTCCCCACAGGGCACTGAGGGAAAAATTGACTGCTAGCAGGAACAAATAGCAAGAGGCTGTTGCAACACATCGTCACATCGTGGCCCCAAAGAGACTCCAAGGGCAAATAAGGAAGTGTTAAAAGTCAGCCTTGAGAGAAAATTTCGCTGTACACAGGCAGGGGAGTAGCGGATCCCCCTGGACCAGCACCACCCCATCACCACACCCAGCCCTACTGCCCCGCAATCCCCGGGGGACCCTCACCTCTCGCTCCACCTCGGAGTTGTCGGGCGTGGGGCTCCTGCCCAGGACCCTCCATCGCCCGGCCGGGGACTGCTCCGGGTCTGCTCCAGCTCTCCGGGGCGAGGGCAGCGCTGGGCGCTGGGGACCGTGGCGCTCCTGCGGCCGAACACGGGCGATGCTGCGCTGCGCTGCCCGCACAGCCCGGGAGCCGCCGCGTCTGCCCCGACACACACCAGCGCTCCCCCTTCCAATTCCCCGCAAAGTTTCACTTTCCAGTTCCCCGCAAGTCCCGCCCGGTGGGCAGAGCCCCCGCCCCTCGCCAGCGGCGGGCAGCGCCCCCGAAACGGAGCTTGTCCTTCTCTCTCCGGCTCCCGCGGCAAGGGGAAGCGAAGAGAAGGGGAAGCGAATTGAAGGAGTGGGGAACCGCAAAGGATGGAAAATACACCGCACCGCCACCTGTCCGGCCCCGGCACGGCTGCTTTCGGTTTCCTTTCCCGATGTTGCGGGGCGGAGGCAGCCGCGGCTCTGCCCACCCGCCCGGGCCCGGCCCCCGGCCCGGCCCCCGGCCCGGCCCAGCGCACGCGTCTCCCGCGGGGTTCCGGCTCGCGGCCATGGCCACGCTGGAGAGCCTGGGCCTGGTGGGCACCATCGCCGAGGGGGACGTGGTGCCCGTGGACTCGGAATCTGGCGACTCCGAGGATGAGGAGGTGGGGCCGGGCAGGCGGGGAGGCGCGGGCCGGGCGGTGCGGCGGGGCCGGGCCGCGGTCCTTGCTCACGGCTGTTACCGCAGGAGCTGCCGCGGGCGCCGGGCCCCAGGCGGCGGGGACCCTCCCGCGGGGACTTCAGCGCCGAGTTCGTGTTCGGGGAGGCGGAGGCCGGCGGGGAGGATGCCTGGACGGCGGCGCTGCGGCAGCTCCGCGGCAAGGTGAGGCCTGAGGCCGGGATGGAGCTGCGGTGCCAGAGGCCACAGCAGCCACTGCTCTCCTGGGCTCCTCTTACAGCTCTCCTGTTGTGATTTTCTGCCTAGAAAGCAGCTACGACGCTGGATGAGAAGATTGAGAAAGTGAGACAGAAAAGGAAGCTGCAGGTCAGGGTTTTTCTCATTGCTGAAAAGACTGATATGTGCTTGGCCATTCCCTCAGCCACGGTGCTCTGGCTGCAGCTCATCACTTCGGCTCGGCTTGCTGCCACATGTGATGAGTTGCTGAATGGATGAGGTTGCAGAATTATTGGTGATTAAAGTTATGCAAAACCATGGATTTGTGAATGGGCTCATAATAAGAAACACAGACTCACAAAGGATTGAAGTTTCTTTTTCATCCTTTTAAAAACATTCTCATAGAATTTTATTTTCTTTTTTTAGGAAAGGGAAGCTAAACAAGCAAAAGTGAAAGATGAGGATGCAGAGGCTGAGGATGATCAAACCAAAAAGGAGCATGAGGATTGCAGTAGGGATGAAGAAGATGTGGAGTCTGAGTATTCACTGGATGATGAAAGTATCTTCACAAAAGCAGGTATCAGCAGTACACACAGAGATGGCCGTGAATCTGACACAGAGCTGGCTCACTGGAGAAAAGTCTGAAGTGAAGCCTTGCTGGGAGTGGGCAAGGAGCACCTTTTATATTTTGTTTGCCTTCTGCAACATTCCTTCTGATTTTAATCAAGTTTATTTTGAATGATAGCCATAATTGATCTCATCCTTGAACAAGGATATTTACTCATCAATTTTACCCCATTACATGTCTCTACTTGTTTCTGAGGCTTCTCCCTCAATATCTGAATTGAGAGCAAAGAGTATGAGATTATAAGGTGAAAATAGTTCATCTTGTTATGGGTTTAGCTGTGCTTCCTAATTCCTGTCACATTTCTCTTTCTCTGCAGATAAGGTCAAAGTGAAGGAAAAGAAGAAATCAAAAAAGGGAGAAGTGGTAAGTGTTAAAAATGAGTCAAATTCCTCCAGAATTTCTTATTGAGGAATTTGCTTTGGTTAACAAATCGTAGCTCAAAAACCAGCCCAGAGCCCTTTGATAACATATTGTGTTGCTGTATGTGTTGTTCCAAGTTTTGTTGTTGTTCCTGTTTCTAGGAAGCAGAGAGCTTTTTTGAAGATGCCTCTCAGTATGATGATAACTTGTCATTCCAGGACATGAATCTTTCACGACCTTTGCTGAAGGTATTTACCTAGCTGATCTATTACATGTTACTCTGAAGAATGTTGTACAGCCTCCCTGCCACCAATTAGAACTGTCAAATTTCTCATTGCTTTGCAGCCTCTCTAACAAAGAAATCATTTGGGAGGTAGTGTGATAGTCCTTTAGAAGCTGTTATTATAGATTAATGGAAACTATTCTTTGATTGTGTCAATCAAAGATTGAATGTGTTAACACCATCTTGAGCAAGACTCGTCACAGAGTGGTTGGAAGGGACTTTGGAGATCATGTTGTCCAACTCCTGCTCAAGAAGGGCCACCTAGAGTTGCTGCTTAGGAATGTGTCCAGATGGCTTTGAATATCTCCAGAGCTGGAGACTGCAACCTCTGTGGGCCCCTTGTGCTGGTGCTTGGTCACCCTTGAGGTGAAAAAGTGGTTCTTGGTGTTTAGAGGGAACTAAACACATACATCACCATGTTCCAGTTTGTGCCCATTGTGTCTGTCTCTGGGCACCACTGAACAGAGCCTGGCTCCATCCTCTTTCCACCCTCCCCTCAGGTATTTATTGACATAGACAAGTTTCCCCCTGAGCCTTCTCCAGGCTCAGCAGTCCCAGCTCTGTCAGCCATTCCCCAGATGTGAGGTGCCCTTCATAATCTTCGTAGCCCGTTGCTTGTCTCTCTGCAGTATGTCTGTGTGTCTTGTAGTGATGAGCCCAGCTCTGGGCACAGCACTCCAGGTGTGGCCATACCAGGGACAGAGTTTAATTGCTCTCCCTCCTTTGTAGGCAATCACAGCTCTTGGCTTCAAGCAACCAACCCCGATTCAGAAGGCTTGTATCCCAGTGGGTCTTCTGGGAAAAGATATTTGTGCTTGTGCTGCCACTGGGACAGGTAGGGGTTGAGCAGAGCACTAGCTCTGAGAATTAGCTATTCACAATAATTGGTAACCCTTCTTAATTTTTTGTTTTTCAGGTAAAACAGCTGCCTTCATCTTGCCTGTCCTTGAGCGCCTGATTTACAAACCTCGTCAGGCTCCAATAACACGTGTACTGGTTCTGGTGCCAACACGAGAACTGGGTATTCAGGTGCACTCTGTCACAAAACAGCTGGCACAGTTCAGCAGTGTCACAACTTGCCTGGCAGTAGGTGAGTGTTAAGTCATTTATGTGAACTGTACAGCTCATTGTAAACCACTATACAGAACTGGGAATTCTGTGTTGTAAAACTGGAGGCTGTATGGTTATTATGCTTCTAGTAGATATATTGCGGTTTAAAATCTTGCTTTCCAGGGTTGTGCAGTACTTGTGTACCTGCTTCTGAGAAAGAAAACATGGGGTCATTTCTGTTTTTGAATGTAGTTTTATTATTCCTCAGGCAGTTTGCATCCCTGTACTCTGCAGCAATGTGCTTGGGGGGTCAGCAGTCTGTATTCCCTCTCTTTAGGTGGCCTGGATGTGAAGACCCAGGAAGCTGCTCTGCGCTCAGGGCCAGACATTCTTATTGCCACTCCCGGGCGACTGATTGATCATCTCCACAACTGCCCTTCTTTCCACCTGAGCAGCGTTGAGGTGCTGATTTTGGATGAAGCAGACAGGTAGGGTAAGCAGGACCACAATGAAAAACATGAGTTTTCTGTTTTCCTTTCTCCAGGCTATCGCTATCAGGCTGTCCTTGTTCTGCCTTATGTGATGTTTCTTGGCCAGGCCCAAGTGAAGCTGCCTTACCTTGCTCTTTTTCTCCTGTGTAGGATGCTGGATGAATACTTCGAGGAACAGATGAAGGAAATAATCAGGTTGTGTTCCCACCACCGTCAGACAATGCTTTTCTCTGCCACAATGACTGAGGAGGTAAGACAAGCTGCTGAGAAACATACCAAGGCAGGAAGTTGAATGGGAATTTGTCAGGTCTTTTTACCAGAAATCATGTGGATGTTTTTTCTTAACCTGTTTTTGTAGGTGAAAGATTTGGCTTCCGTTTCCCTGAAAAATCCCGTCCGAATTTTCGTGAACAGCAACACAGATGTTGCACCTTTCCTGCGGCAGGAATTTATCCGGATCAGACCCAACCGGGAGGGGGACCGGGAGGCCATTGTAACAGGTTAGTGATGAGCCAAGGCAAGCTGGAATCAGTGAGTCACTATGGAGCAGGCTTCTGAGAGGACTTTCTTTTAGCTCTGCTGACACGAACCTTCCAAGATCATGTGATGCTTTTCACCCAGACCAAGAAGCAAGCTCACCGCATGCACATCCTGCTGGGACTGATGGGCCTGCGGGTTGGGGAGCTTCATGGGAACCTCTCTCAGACACAGCGGCTGGAATCACTCAGGTATTAGCAGGCTTAGTTAGCAAGCCTAGGCTAAAAAGAAGTTCCCAGCTGGAAGTTTAGGGTGGAAGTAGATGACTACATTCATTGCTAATGCATTTGCTCTCTCTGCTCAGGCGCTTTAAGGATGAGCAGATTGATATCCTGGTAGCTACAGATGTGGCTGCACGTGGACTTGATATTGAAGGTGTTAAAACTGTGAGTATTTGAAATGCTGAGCTTTTTAATGAGGCATTTCATGTTGATTCCCTACTAGCGCTGTTTCTGTTATAGGTAATCAATTTTACCATGCCTAACACCATCAAACACTATGTGCACCGTGTGGGTCGGACAGCCAGGGCAGGCAAGGCTGGTCGTTCAGTTTCACTTGTGGGTGAGGAAGAGCGCAAGATGCTGAAGGAGATTGTCAAGACTGCTAAAACACCAGTGAAAGCCAGAATCCTCCCCCAAGGTATGTGGTACCTTTACTGAGGTAAAGAGCTGGAGAGAATACACAGGGAATATCGTGGTACAGAGGGACACTAAAGGAGGTGCTGAAAAACAAGATGGACTTCCCATGAGCTGCCTCTCATATGGTATTGTTTTTAGATGTCATATTGAAATTTCGGGAGAAGATTGAGAATCTAGAGAAAGATATCTATGCAGTTCTCTGCTTGGAGCGTGAGGAACGTGAGATGCAGCAGTCAGAGGCCCAGGTAAGCAATTTTTTTAGTATCTGGTGTGATACAGTCCATTATGAGGTTACCCTAGGTGTACTTAACCTGCCTATTTTAGAAAAGGAAGAGAGGAGTAATTTTTAGCTACCATGAGCTCACATCTTGCCTGAATTATCACAGATCAACAAGGCAAAGAAGCAGCTGGAGACTGGAAAAAAAGAGACTGGGAGTGAGAGTTTGGAGCGGAGCTGGTTCCAGACCCGTGAGGAGAGGAAGAAAGAGAAATGTGAGTCATGACACTGTTGCCATGGTCAGTCCTATAGCCACAGCTGGCCTTTGCTCTGTGCTTTAAGAGATTCTTTATTCTGTTTTTCTTTCTTTTTCCAGTGGCTAAAGCCCTGCAGGAATTTGACCTAGCATTACGAGGGAAAAAGAAAAGGAAGAAATTTGTACAGGACACACAGAAAAAAGCCCAAATGACAGTGAGTTCATTTGTGGACAAGTGGGACCTTGGGCAGACTATCATAGTTTTCCCTTAGCAAAGCTTCACATCACCAAAACTTGTATTTTAACACTTTTCAGCCAGAAGAAAGGTCACAGTTTGAGATCTTGAAATCTCAAATGTATGCTGAGCGGCTGGCAAAGAGGAATCGCCGAGCAAAGAGAGCCAGAGCCTTGCCAGAAGAGGAACCAGCAGCAGCACCAGCAGGTAGAGACTTTTGTTTTACAGCTAACTTACTTTATGTCACTTACTTTTACTAGAAATAGATAAATTATTCTAGTTTGTATAGAGAGAGGCAGTGATCTTTGAAGGAATGACCACAAGTGCTGGCCCAGGGTCCATATGTTTTAGTGTTTTGCCTCATGCTTAGGCTAATTGTTGTGTTCAGGAGTACTGTGATGATGCTGTGGCCTTCTGTTTACAACCAGTGTTCTTATTATTTGTTAGGTCCCAAGAAGAAGAAAAAAGTGTCTGTGTTTGATGAAGAGCTGACCAACACGAGCAGGAAGGCTCTGAAGCAGTACCGTGCCAGGTAAGGTCTGCGGTCTACGTTAGTGCAGACTGCAGTAATGAGAATTTGTTTGCATCTCTGTACTTCCTCAGGGGTACTGTGATATTGGGGATAGAGGTTCTGAAATTGGGGCAGGGTTCTTTTGAGAAGTGCCTGTCCTGCTGATAAAATTCTGTGACATGTCTGACCTCTCCTCCCTCCCCTCTCTCTCAAAAGCCCATCATTTGAAGATCGAAAACGCTTGGGTATTGCCCAGCGCAGGAAAGGAGGAAACTTCAAATCCAAGTCCAGGTATAGTTCCCTTTACTTTCTTGTTCAAGTTTTGAGGATTTTTCCTTGCTTTCTTCTTCCTCTTGTCATTGTTGGAAGGCCCTTTCTAAAAGGTGTGCAGTACCCTCTTATTGCAGGTCTGATGCTGGGGGTAATCAAGGATAGTGCCTTTAATAACACAATTTCCTAGGCTTCTACTTGGGAGACCATTTTGCCTAGAAAATGCTCAGTGCTGCTCCTCATCTGTCATTGCAAGTTGGGCTCATGGAGTAATATAATTTCTATTACCTTCTCTTGCAGGTATAAGAGAAAGTAAAGTAAGAACTGTTACCAAATGGGTATTCGCAGACACACTGTACAGGCCCTCGATTTTGTAGTACTGCAAGGAGACAACCTCAGTAAAATTGAAGTTTTTCTTCAAGTTGTGGAATAGCTCTGGGATGTTTGTCAGTTACCTGGTTGAAGACTGTGAAATCATGTGTAGCAACCCATGAAATAAAGGATTATTTTTCTTGTAAGATGTTGACTCTGTTTTATGGATGGCTAGAACAACTGAGAGCTGGAATATGTTACATCTTTCTAGTTCATGTACATAATAACTTTTAAGGCAAAGACTGAATGAAGTTTTGCTCATATACTTCTGTGATCTCAAATAATTAAGAGCTGAAAAATACTCTTGTGGTTTCGAACCTATTTCTATAATAGGAAAAGAAGTTTTTCAAACTACCTGTCACAAAGATGTTTTCTTTAATTTTTTACCATCTCCACTCTCCCAATCTGTTCTTTTTCCATCAGCCATGTTAAACTTCATTGCTATAATTCCTATAAACAAAACAACTGTTAATTTCTATCTATAGAAATTAAGCTTTTTTTCTTCAAGCCTGCTCTCCTGGGATGACCAGTGCAGAGCAGTAAAAAGCAATGGCTGCACCCTTGACACAAACAGACCAGTACAACAGTGACTCCTCCTAGTAGGTTTCCCAGCTTTATTAAAAAGGACAAACATTACCAGCAGTAGATATAAAATATATATAGCAAAGGTCTGAGGTGATACTGCTCAGTGTATCCCCTTCCTTCTTCTCCCTGTTCAGAGGTACATCACAGAACTCTCATGGCCTTGGGGGGCGCATGCCAGGTGGAGGGGGTCCTGGGAATAAAGAAAAGAGTTGAAGAGGAAAGCAGCAGCAACACTAAACAGAAAATACATTTCCCCCATGCTCAAAGTAGCCATAGGACCCCTTTTTGGCACCAAAGAACTTATATGACAACTAGCAGAGCTAGGGAGACACTGAAATGCATCACCCTTCAAACATTATATTACAGCTTCTCAGAGCCCCGTGGCAGATGGGAGAGCCTCTGCTCACCTCTCATTCCTGGGGGTGGTGGTCTCATGCCTGGGGGGGGCATTCCCATCGGAGCCCCTCGGCCAGGTGGCATTCCCATGGGGGGGCCCATTGGTGGTCTCATGCCTGGAGGAGGTCCCATCATTCCTTTAGCCAGAGAAAAAAACAATCATGTAAATCCAGCTGAATATTCAAGGCACTAGCTGGGTATCAGGATATCTCCCACAATACCAGATTTTCATCAGATTACCAATTTTGCAACAAAACATGAGCTCTACAGAGTAATTCCTACCTGGAGGAGGGGCTCCTCTGCTCATGGGTGGGGGAGGACCCCCACGCCCTGGTGTGTACTGAGTTGGGGCTCCTGCTATGCTGGCAGTGGCTGCTGCAGCAGCAGCTGCAACTGTTCCACGACCCTGGGGTGTCATCACCTGTAGACAAAACAAATAGACTCAGAAAAAACAGCACCTGCTTTATCATAATAACTAAAAAGTAACATTGAAATTCCCCTTCAGAAAATTACAGCAGTCTTCTCTTAACTTACCAAATAACACTACAACCTGTAATACAATTCAACGGATACCACTTGAATTATGTGTGAAAAGCTGCACTTTTCAACCCTCTTCTCCTGTCATACAGGACAATACCTAGGGAGATCTAATACCAAAAAAAGCCTTGCTAGACTCAAACTTGGTGAAACTAAGATTACAGTTCTTCCACTACACCAATTTCTTGCATCGCGCTGGTACCAAAAAATAAAAGCCACATGGGTCATAGTATCTCACCTGTTGGGATGGTCCTCCCACTCCTCTGACAGGGCCAGCTAATCCTGCAGGAGCTTGTGGCATGGGAGTACCAGCTGGTACTCCCCTCCCTGCTGCTCTCCCAACGCCAGGTCCTCCAGCAGCTCCAGCGAGGGGTACCCGGGCAATTCCAGTCTGAAAACACAACCCCCAAAAAGAAAGATTTATCAGAAGTCCTTAGAGCCTAGAGATGCCCACAGCCTTCCTTTGTCCAACGAAATGTCCAAGCCCACAAAGGAATTAGAGCTTCCTGCAGTGAAGTTTGTTGGACCTAGGCACAACAGCATCTGTAAGTCTACAACAATACAATAGTAGTGTTTCCCTGCAAATAAGCAAATCCATCAGATTTCCCTTCTTTTTTCCTTAGCTCTCTGCTCATTCTTACATCCTTTGGAGGTGGTCCTTCAACCGTCATGGACACCAGGTTTTCCCCTCGCAGCAACACAAGACCAAGGACTCGTTTCTCTTCCCGCTCTGGCTGTTTTGAATTTTTAGGTCTGGGGAGAAAAACAAATGGCAAAACAGAAGGAAAAACAGAATGAATGAATGAATGCTGCTCTTTGAGCTTACAACAGAATATATGACCTCCAGAGATGAGCACGTTTTTATATGCCTCAAACTAAGTACACAGAGAAATCTAAATTGCTACAAATGGCATCACATATGTTGGTTATTGGGAAAGAAGTGAAACAAAGGGTCCTATAAGCTGTGGCAGTTTGGGGATTTGACAAAAGAGACTAAACCCATGGCTGTTTTTGCAGGAGCCGCCAGCACACGCTGTCCCACCGCTGTCCCGGCTCTCACCCCGAGCCCCCCACGCTGGGGAGCCGGGCTGGGGGCACCCCCCACCGCTCACTTGATCTTGCGGAACTCGTCGCAGTCGCAGAGGATGAGGTTCATGTGCTTATCGAAGGCCTTGAACGTGCCGATGAAGACGCGGCCATCCTGCAGGATGCACCGCATGCGGTAGTCGATGTGCTGCAGCATCTTGCTGCTCTTTCCCACCGTCTGAAAGAGAGCGCCGCGTTACCCGCGGCCCGGCCCGGCCCGGCCCGGCACGGAGCGGAGCTCGCTGCACCGCCGGCCCCCCGCCCCGCGGGCCCGCCCGGCTCACCATGGTTGCGGCTTTCGGTGCTCCCCCCGCCGCCGCCGCTGCTCCCGCCGCGCTCCCTCGCTCCCCGCACCCCGCCCGCCCCGGCGGAAGCTGCTACGCGCGGCCGCCGCGACTTCCGCCCGCGCTGCGCGGGCCCCGCCCGTTCCGGCGCGCCGCGGCCGCGCTTCCCGGGGCGGGGCGCGCCCGGGGGCGGGGGCTGCGCAGAGCTCCGCGGCCCCGCGCTCGCTGTCGGGGCGGAGGGAGCCGAGCGCGGCCGCGGCGCCGCCGCAGAGCCCCGCGCCAGCCCGAGCGGCTGCCCTGCATGAGCTCCTGCGCGCCGGGCCCCCGGCGCTCGCAGCCGCTCCCGGAGGCGGGGCACCGTGGGCACGGGGAACTGACGTGAGCCCCGCCGCGGCGGCCCCGGAGGCGAGGAGGGGCGCAGGGACGAGGGACGCTCGGTTAGCGGCACTGACTCGGCTGCCGAGGGGGTGCGGCGGGGCGGGCGGGTCGGGTGTCCGCGGTGCCCGCGGTCTCCATGGCAGCGCGGCGGGCGCATGACGCGCCCAGGGGCGGTGCCAGCGCCGGCAGCGCCTCGGCGGGGCCGCGGGAGCGCGGAGCGGCCGCGGTGGGGCCGGGGGAGCGCGGGCGAGGAGGGCGTGGGTAGGGATAGGGATGAGGAGAGGGACGGGGAGCGCTGCCGTCGGCGGAGCGCCTCGGGTCTGCTGCCTCCCTGGGCGGGCCGCGGCGCCGCGCCCACCGCCCTCCCTGCCGGCGGCCCTGGCTCCGGCCTGGCTCCTCCGCCCGCCCCCGGAGCGGAGCAGCTCCCGGTGCCGCGCTCCCGGCGCATCGCCCCCGCTGCCCCGGAGGGGCCGCGCCCGCGCGGGGCAGCCACCGAGAGGGGCGAGGCCGGTGCTCCCCCGGGAGCCGAGGTACAGCGCGGACAGTGCTTAGCAGAAAAATTACTGTTTAATGCCTTTAACTGGGTTTTAAGCCAAGCTTCAGGGGTTGTCGCCTGGCTGGCGGCTTTGAAGTCACTTGACGGATTAAAAATAATAAAGCAGTTCTCTTTTTGCTTGTTGCTATCAGTTTCTGTCTTTGCCAAGAGATGGTCTCTGCAGTACTGTGTTGAAATGTGCCCATAGGCGTAGTGCTTTACAGCCAAAGTGCAGCCATGGAAGGCCTTTGGAGGAATGCAGGATGCCAGAGGCAGGGAATCTGAGCCATTTGCTTCTCTGGTTTATCTAGAGAGGGATGTTTCTCATTGCTTGGTGTGTGAGGTAACATAAAACTGCATAGCCTTCGGGTTGGACTCAACTAGCTCCTACCCTTTCATGCTACTTGGCCAAGGAATGTCTTCTCTGCCCACCTGTCCCATTAGTCCCTCTGCCAATGTCACTTCCAACTTTAGCTTGGCCAGTTGGTACCATCTGGGGACTTGCTGAGGACTGCTGAGGGTTTTTTTGTCGCATCTACAGGTTTCAGAAGCTGCAGCTATTTGCTTGTTGACTGGGGGATTCTACCAGGCAGCTTTTCTTTTTCAGGGAATGTTCTTTCATCCTCCTCATTTTCATTCTGTGTGCAGCACACTTTGTTCTCTATCTGTAATGAAAAGAAGATTGAGTTTGTGAATAGGGAAATTCTGCTTAAAATACTGTAGTTGTTTGAGCTTGCAGCTTCTCAGAAGTCTTTTGAATAGTGCGTTTTTAGTGGCTCTGCTGATTTTTCCTTGCCCTGCAGCTACCCCTGCACCACTGCTTTATATGACAGATCTCACTCTGCAGAAGAAGACCGAATTAATTTTTGATGGATTTTAGCTTGGCTTCTGTCTCTCTGTAGAAACTGTGAGAAATTGTTTACACATGGTTGAGAAGAATGTGCTATGAGAGCATGCACATAAGTGACTGACTGATAAACACAATTACGCAACATCATGGTCTATACTTCTTCACAAGAGCTTCTCAACAATTTTATCAGCTCTATCACTGTTGCACTGCAAAATATCCATTGTACAACCAAACATCTTGACAACCCTCTTGTCTGCAGATGCACAGTGAAATCTTTTCAAAGCATGCTTTGGCAGACAACCTTATGTTAAGAGGCTGACCTGAAGTACCCTTTGTATTCATGGTCCAGTCATGCTCTTCTGGAAAGCTGCTTCTACTGAACTATCGATCTGTGTTGGTCCTTCAAAGCATTGTTTGACCAAGACTGTTCTAAAAAGTTTCCTACCTTTTTAAATTTTTAATTCCTGCTTCTCTGGGTTCTCCTGAGCCAAGTCACTTTGGTGTTCAGATCTCTGCCTTGGTAGAGATACCTGTGGTGTCTGTTCTGTGGTGCTGCTGTGCAAAACCAAAAAAATACCTTGAAGATATTTTTCAGAGTCTTGAATCTCTGATTCTTTCCCTGTGTATTTGCCGTGCCTTGAATACTGATTGGAATAGGGAGCATGGTTGCCAGTCTTGAGTGGGTGCTCATTTATGGAAGAAATTTGGGGCAGAAATAAGTGTTAAATATCGTGGTGAGCTACTTTGCATTTGTATACAGCTGAGAGCTTTTTTTTGGAGATACCAAGGTAGTACAATACAACTTGGTTCATCCCTGGTTTAGGTGGTGAGGATATCAGAGGAGCTGCAGGTAGAATGGATGACCTCTTGGTGCTGTGTGCCTCTGCAGTACTTTTCTGAGGATGAAACAGGACATTTATATGGTTATTAAGGACATGATTTAGTGGTGGACTTGGCAGTGTTATGTTTATGGTTGGACTTCACAACCTAAAGGGTATTTTCCAACCTAAATGTTCTATGATTTCTGCAGGATTTCCCCTCGTATCAGCATTTCTGTTTTAATGGGCACTTTCCCTCTCTGAATGAGGCGTGTTCTTTGGGTGGGAAAAGACAAGTTAGAGATTTGTAAAGGCTTCTAGAAACAGACATATGCTTTGTTTTGGCATATAAAGTGCTGTATTTCCTTGTACTTTTCAGTAGCAACTTGCCACTTGCAATACAAATAAAAGACTATGACTGTACTGCAAGAGGCTGAAGGGAAAAGTGGTAATTAGATGCTAACTAGTTATGCATAATTACTCATGGGTAAATTAGTTTTAAAAGTTGCAAATTCAGTTCTTAATACTCAGGGACTAATCTTTGAGCCTTGTCTCTTCACTGTGTATTTGTTGTGTCTTGAACATTGAGTAGATTTAGATGTTTTCTGGTTGTGACTTGGCTTGCTCATGGGAGAGGTAATTACCTGTTCAGTTATTACAGGCTGGGTACTGGGGATGTTGAGGGTGTGCTTCTGCACAGGACTGATGTTTCTCAGGCTTTCAGTTTAGGCCACCATAGCCTTTAATTGCTGGAGAGCAGTGAGTGGAAATCACACACCATTTGGGAGCTGCCTGTCTGTTTCTAGATTTAATAGATGGAAACCTGCAGGTCTGGGGTTGTCATACAAATTGGGCTCTTTGGGGAGTACTGGTTGGATACTGGTAATTGCCCTGATTTGGTGCCCTGAGTCTGCTGCTTTTCTAGGGTCAGTTAATGTCTGCTGCTTATCTGAAAAGCTGGAGATGTTACTTTGAACCTAACTTGACTGGCACTTTTCTGCATGAGGTGTGTTTAGTCTTACAGTCATTTTAATGAGTTTTAAGAAAATACAAGCCACTCGTGGTATTGGTGCTCAAACAGAAAGAGAAGGCCAAGAGTACTGATTTGTAGCCATCTCTGTGAATTGGGATAGGCTTTTCAGAATATAATGAAATTCTGAATTTGGCTTGCCAGATACTTCCCAGTTGGTGGGTGGTAGTAGAGTGGACCAAGTCTGGCTGTCATAGGAGTGCAGGAGGTCATGTAGTCAAATTTTTGGGCAAAAACCACTGTGTCTGACAACTGACTGGGACCAAACCCTGAACACAAGCTTATGCTCTGAAAGGCAGATAAAGAAGTGAAAGGTAGACTTCCAGAGCAAATGCTGTTACCTTATTTTCTGTGATGGATGCTCATGTTTTGGATTTATGCTATTACAGGAAGGGAATAGGATAAAGCTAGCTTTGCCTAAGAGCTTGTTTGGGTACCCTGAGTGGATCAGGTTATCTAAGAAATTTGGATGGGGATGAGTAAACCCCAGCCTGTGGGAGGGAGGCTACCTGGACAGTCTGTTCCTGCTCTCACCTACAGACAGCAGCTGAGCTTAGGGAGCTGCTACTGTAGTAGTCCTGCAGCCTGAGCTCCCAGTACAGACAGTGGGTGACAGATGGGGCTTTGCTGATCAGTGACTCTCCTTCTTGTGAGTGCCCCAACAAGCTCTCAGCAGTATTTCTTAGGTGATGAAGCTGGGCATGCAATTTCACAACATGCTGTTTGTGTGAGGCCTTGATCTCTGCTAATACTGGGTGTTTTGTCCCTGTCAGGCCCAGAAAACCATAAGGCTGGGCTTAGGTGTTTCAAAGCTTGGTGTAGATCCAGTGTAGCAAGTGAAACAGTTTTCAGAGAAGATGCTCACTGTCCTTTCTCTTAACAGGTGTGGAGGTGTATGCTGTTGTAAGGGCACCTGGAGGAGTCTGGAGCAATGCCACCACCTTCAGACATTGTGAAAGTGGCTGTTGAGTGGCCAGGTGCCAATGCCCAGCTGCTGGAAATAGATCAGGTGAGACCTGGTAACCAGATGGGGGAGGAAAAGCACCCCAGCATTGATACTAGAATGTGGGAAGCATAGAAATGGGCAGTATTCCTTTCTGATTGAGAGGAACACGGCTACTGAGGACTCTCTTTCTGTTCTAGAAAAGGCCTCTTGCATCCATCATCAAGGAGGTCTGTGATGGGTGAGTAGTTCTCTGGGAATCCTTGTGGAGAAAGTCTGTCCTGCTGACAAATCTTGCTGGGTTACTGTGGAAGTCTGCTGCTTGTTAATGTGCTGCTAGCACAGTCCATGCTGCCTGCTGCTGGTTTTGGTCATGGAATAGGCTGGGGTTTAAATTGTGAAGAAAAGGCTCTGCTGGAAAATGGGGGCCTTCCATTTTTATTCCAATTCTAAGTGTGTGCATTTGTATGCCTTAGGGTCAGTTTCTCTGAGGATTGGCCCATCCTGCTGTTCTTGAAGTGCAGGCCTGTTCAGGTGCTCCACAGAGTTGATTTAGAGTAGGCTTAAGTCCCACATTGTCCTCAAGAGGAGTTTTCTCCCCTCTTTGGGAGACCTAATTTCCCCTTCTAAAGCTTTGCTTGAAAGTTCTTTTGCAACTTCCTGGGTTCAAGCTCCATTTCCTAATTGACAGCCAGAAGAAAGAGGACAGAGATGCTTAATGTATCCTTCTTCTTCCTTCCAGGTGGTCTTTGCCAAACCCAGAGTACTACACTCTGCGTTATGCTGATGGTCCTCAGCTGTACATCACAGAGCAGGTCAGTGTGAGAGGCAGCAGTTTGCTGATACCCTGGGTGAGAGTCCAAAATGTCTTGGACTACAGTCATGGAACAATACTGGCACTAACCCTTGAGGAGCAGCATCTCTGCTGTCAGAGAGATTCAGACTCAAATGGTGCCATTCAACAGAGGAGCTTTGCTCTGCTCCCTTTGCATGCCTGTAGGTGTGGGGACTCAGACACTCAAATTCAGTACCCTCACAGGGTTGTGTGACATTACTGTGCATACAGATGTGCACTGGAGATCCAGCTGGGTTATTTCCCCCCCACTTTTCCGCAGTTTAAGTTTGGGTTTTCTTTCCAGACTCGCTGTGACATCAAGAATGGAACTATCCTACAGCTGGCAGTCTCCCCGGTAAATGCTTCCTCACCTCCCTGTTTCTCAGTAACTCTCCATGGTGGTGAGCTGTTTCTTACCTCTTGGCTTTTCTTTCTCCTTCTCCCCCAATTGCAGGGGGGGTACCTTTGTTGTGGGCCCTTCCATGCAGTGAGGCACGCACTCTTTGTTTTCCATCCTGCCTGTGGTGTGTGTCTTTCCTTTGGATGCTCTGCCCTTTTATAGGACTTCCTGTCCATAAATCCAGTCTGCAGTTTTAATGCATCTCCTGGATTAGGATGCAGTGAGACACCTGACAAATTCATGCTCAATATGAGTGCACATAGCACGGTCAGTTAGAAAGCAACAGTTCCAGTGACTGAATGATAAAAATTTAAATAGAGACACATTTGATGAAGAGGAGGTTGTTCTTGCTGAATTATTGCTATTGTGCCCTCAAAAGTCATCTTTTGCAGCTTTCTTTTTATTTAAATTCTTAAACCTTTTTTTGTGCAAGTGTCTTGGCATAGAGCTGAGGGTGAGTAGGACTGGGAGAAGATACTTGGGCAAAAGGGAATTAAGAGGATATCAGTGATCTGTGTCTGAGAAATCTTACAGAATGTCTTGTGAATGCACAAAATGAGATCATGCTTCTCTTTGAATCTATGAGACTTTTTATGAATATTGTATTTCTTTAATGGTGTTGCTCCATATTTCTATACCCACCTCCACTCACCTCAGCGAGGAGAAAAACAGGCATTTGCTCTAACATGCAAAACAGCATTTTACTCACCTCCTGCTTGGCTGTAACTGTTGCTGAGAGAAGCCTTTTTTTAGTCTGTCTTAGACTTGCTGACTGCAGCTACTGAATGTGACTTTGCTGCTATCTCTACCCTGGCTCTGCTCTCCCTGCCCACCCATGGGCTTCTGACAGAACGCTGATGCTGGCAGGACTCAGCCTGCAGGTGCCTGGTCTGTAACTGGCACCATCCCTCTTTCCTGCCAGTCCAGGGCAGCTCGCCAGCTGATGGAGAGGATCCAGTCACACAGCATGGAAGCCCGGCTGGATGCCATGAAGGAACTGGCAAAACTTTCAGCAGACGTCACCTTTGCCACAGAGTTCATCAACATGGAAGGGATTACAGTGCTGACACGGCTTGTGGAGAGTGGGACCAAGCTTCTATCCCAGTAAGTTTCCTTTATTCTAGGACTCTGGGAGAAGGCCTCAAATAAGGGACTTATTTTGCTTGCTGAAGTGGCATTAAGCAACTAACCTTATAGCAAATACTGGTCTGTGGAGACAAAGTCTTTCCAGTCATTGCTAAACTTCACGAGGCAGAAGAGGAGACAGTCACGATTGGCTCTGGAGGTTTTCTCAAGCACAGTCACAGTGAACTATGGTACAAATAATTCAGGTGGATTTTCTGTTGCAGTTGTTATATTTCATTGAAAGTAGTTTTAAAGTCTTGATGACTTACTGTAATAACATTTATAGTTCTTCTTATATATTAGCAGCTAATACATTTTTGGCACTTTTTGCAATCTTTCCCCCAGTCTCTTTTATCTTTCTGTCTTGTGGTTATGTATTAAATTTTCCACAATTCATGCTGTGCCTTCATTTTATTTCAAGTCAGGTCCCAATATTTAGAGGACAATTAACTTCCCTTAGTTATTTTTTCTGATGTGAAAATGTGTTTGCTCCTTTGAGTAGCCAAGTACTGATCCTGGTGATTGTGAGTCTCTGGTGGCAGGACTAGGGACTTACTGCTGCTAATTTTAATTTGTGCTTGTAACCAGGAAAAATAAAATATCTTTCTACAAAACAGTAAAATTATCTGCATGAATGCATGCACTTTATTGCTCCCCCAGGTGCCAAAGTGTGTTATTAGGAGAATGTGGTGACATTTTTCTCTCATCCAGCTTGAACAGGCTTTTTTTCTTGCCAGCAGATCTTTTATAACTGAATTCTTCAATTTCTCAGTTATAGTGAGATGTTGGCTTTCACCCTGACTGCCTTCTTGGAGCTCATGGACCACGGTATTGTCTCCTGGGACATGGTCTCCATAACCTTCATCAAACAGGTGAGTTTGGGTGGAGGGGGTTGCCTGGATATTATTTCTTTTCATGCTTTAGTGCATCTTCCAGGAAGACCAAAAGACTCTGAGAAGCTGAGTACTGTCTGAGAGCACAGTGCACCCCCCTTTCTGATCCCTGGCTCACTCAGCACAAGGTGTCCTGGCTGGCAGCAGCTGACCTGCTGCTTGATGTCTTTTCAGATTGCAGGGTATGTGAGTCAGCCCATGGTGGACGTGTCCATCCTGCAGCGCTCCCTGGCCATCCTGGAGAGCATGGTGCTCAACAGCCAGACTCTGTACCAGAAGATTGCAGAGGAGATCACTGTGGGGCAGCTCATTTCCCACCTGCAAGTGTGAGTGTCCACCCAGCAGTGGTGGGATTTATACCAATTTTATGATTATTTGTTTATTTAAAAATACATCCTCTTACATTTGGAACACTTAAAGAGTATTTTTTTTTAAGCATTACCAATATGACAACTTACTTGAACTTTTAAGATTGCTAATGGATTTTATTAAAAAGTAGATCCTAGAAAAAATATGTTCTGTGTTCTGGAAGAACTTGGGCACATGAGTGTTGAACAAAGATATTTAGCTTTAAATAACTGTCCATGTGCGTTCAGTGCTAGGACCAAACCTGCGTTGCACTAGATCAACTTTCCAAAGGTTTTGCATCCAGCTGTCTGTCACTTTTACCCCTCTTTAAATTGTCTCCACTAGAATCTAAGAGCTCATCATCTTCTGGGTTTTGTCCTGCATACTAAGGAAGAAAACAATTGCTTTTCTTGCTTGAAGGGATTAAAAATTCCCTTCATTTCCTTCCTCTCTTTCCAAACAAACTGGCAAATTAATATCTGTCTCTTAGGGCTGTTTGTCTAGGTCAATTCTACTCTTCATTATAAAAAAGCTGCATGTAGTTGTTAGAGCTTTGCACAGGTTGGGTTTTTTCTCAAGCCTTTTAATTCTGAACGTATGGAAAAGCACTCTTTGTGGATGTGATTGATGCTCTTTAATCAGTGAACAGTAGTTTAACCAAATTATACTGCAAACAAAGTAGTGCATCAATGTCACTGCGTGCTTGGAATGCTTATACATTTGAATTTGGTTAACAGAAAAGCTAAACAAGTTCTCCTGAACACTCCAGCATCTTTATTCTGCAAAGAATATATGTTCTTTCAGCTTCATGATTTCTGGTTTAGTCAAACACAGATTTGCTCCTAACATTGAACACACTTGTGCAGATTTTAAAGCAAATTATCTTTGTTCAAGACATCAACTTGTGTGCTTAAGTGCTTCCAGAACACAAATGGTCACTTAAGAAAGCATTCATGCAGGGAATATTTTGGAAAGGGAGGTGGAGGGTGAGTCAGGCTTTGCTGGCGGTTTTCTTGGCAAGGCCATCAGGAGGGAACAGTTCATAACAGAGGATATGTTCTGGAAGAACATGACCATGGAAACAAGTCCAAAGGAGATGAGTTAGAAGAGGAGAAACTAACCTAAAAATTGTTCTGCTTTGTCAAAAAAGCAAGCAGTGTGGTGAAAAGAGCAACAAACCCTGAAAAGGAGAGGAAAAGTGAATGACAGACTTCAGAGACCTGTGCAGCTCGGAGGCCCAAGGAAAACCTAGGATGGTGCATGGAGATTTGCATGTTTGAAGTACAGCAGATTGACCAAAATCAAAAAGATTTGGAAGGGAGCAATAGAAGAAAGAATATGGTTGTTATCCAGACATATGTCAAAGTGAGGAAAATAGGTATTTAAGCTAAAAGAAGTATTGGCTTTAGATCTTTTATAAAAAGATCTTTTATTTCTACATGTATAGTTAAATAAATAAAAAATATGTTTAGAAAAGTATATTCATGCACACATATTCATTTAGGTGATACAGTGGACTTCTGTTCATGAGAAGAGCTTGATGCAGGAGTGCACTGGGTCAGGCTGAGATGGAGTTCATTTCCCCAGGGCAGCCCTCACAGAGCTGTGCTGTGCTCTGAGAGCTGAAAAGGTGTTGATAAAGAACTCAGTGTTTTGGCTGCTGCTGAGCAGTGCTCCAGCATCAGAACTCTCTCTCCAATGTTTCCTCCCCTCATCCACTACCCTTGGGGCTGGGCAAGGTCTTGGGAGGGGCAGCTGACCCAAACTGACCATATGACATCTGTTCAGCAGTAAAAGCTAAGAGAAAGGAGGGATGAGGGTTGGCTGCTATGACATTTGTCTTCCAAAGCAACTGAAGTCTGTGCTGAAGCCCTGCTTCCCAGGAAGTGGGTGGACATCACCTGCTAAAGGGAAGTAGAGAATAAATCTTTTGTTTTCCTTTGCTTCCATGCACAGCCTTTTTGCTTATGCTTTATTAAGCTGCCTTTATATCAAGGTTTTTCCCATCCTGTTTTCTCCCCTGCCTTGTCCTGCTGAGGGAGGGAGGGATAGAGTGGCTTGGCAACCAAAGTCTACCCCCCCAGGAAGAGTTGTAGTATTGCAAACTTGCATTTGACAGAATATCAGGAGGAGGACAGAAGAATATCATTGGCGTTTAGAAGCTTTGTTTTGTGCTGTTTTGAACATGGCAAGTGTAACCACATGCTCTGTGTAAGCTAGGAAGGGGCTAAGCACCTGAAAAAGTTCTGCAGTGAAGCATTTAGTTCCATTGGCTTTTGATGGCTTCCATTGGCATAGGGGAGAAAAATAACTTGCTCCATACCAGTTTCAGGCTGTATCCATGTAGCAGACTGTACCATAACCAGATTTTACAGAGATAGTTGCAGCATTGGAAATAAACTGTGCTGGTGCTGGGCTGCAGTCTGTTCTATCTACTGGATAATGGACCTATCAGTCAGAAATCTGTCAGGTTTTTGCAAATCTTTTGAAGAGTTGGACATCATAAGCATAGGTTCCATGAGTCCTGCTTATCTGTTGAAAATGCAAGACAGCTGTAGTCAGCATTCTCATGGTGCAGGTAGAACAACAAGCTGTAATGTTCTGTACTATCTGTTGCCTTAAAAGCCTCCCTTTTTTCTTTCTGCAGCTCTAACCAAGAGATTCAGACATATGCCATTGCCTTGATCAATGCCCTCTTCCTGAAGGCACCTGAGGACAAGAGACAGGTTTGTTCTTGCCTTTTGACTTTAAACCTGAGTGATGGTTGCTTCCTGGCTGTTTATGCCTCAGAAATCATATTGTCTGGGCAAGGTAGACCTCAGACCTTGCCAAGAACTTAAGTGGCTATTTCAGTATGGCAACAGAGGAGAAAAAGTACCATCCCATTAATAATGTGTCCTGGAGCACACATCTATATTTAGGACATGCTCAGAAAGGATTCTGAAAGACCTTCAGAGACAGGAAGTAATCCTGCAGAGAGCATGGGAAGTTTTTTTAATTGTGTATGGGAGAGGTAGGCTGGCTAGACTCCTTGGGGCTGTATGTACTTAATAAAGAAACACCCACCTCCCTCTCCCCCAAAAAGTGACCTTTCTTAAGTCATAGGGGGATATTCCTGCTGGCAAACATGAGAAATGAAACACTGCCCTGCTCTGAGGAAACTCCCAAGATCTCAGCTACCTGCAAGATGTGCATATGTGTGTATTGTGTAGCTTTGCTGTGTTAAGCCTTTCTTCTCTAGTGCCCTGTTTGTGCCTTATTCCTGGACTCCAAGCTAAATCCTGTCTGCTTCTCTTTGTGCCTTTTTTTTGCTTTCTGCCAGCAGGACAAGCTGCTTAACCCACTAGACCTGCCCATCACTGTAAGTAACTCAAGCCTGGGGGCTGGTCATGTAGGGGACCTGTAGGCATGTTAGCTTTTCTCTAGCTGTGCCTCCTTGTATCCCAGGGATGATGCCCAGAGCCTCAGAGAGTGGATGAAACTAGAGAGAAGGGCGGGAGGACTCCTGGGGATGCACTCAGACTGTGGAGGGGAGAAGGATCAGTAGCAGGAGAAACCCTGAATGGCACACAAGGTCATACAGATGGTCATAAAAGGAAACTGATACTGCAGGACTGATCAGGTGAACCAACTGTAAAACTGGAACAAGGCCTTTAGCAATCTGAATCTCCTTAAACTTACTGCAGCATGAGTTTATAGCCCAAATCTCACTTGTGTTAATGACAGATTCATATCCAGCTGCATCCTTCTAAAGATAGAGCTCTGAAGAGCAGTCATGAAACTTGATGCTGACTGAGGGCTAGAGCATAAATTCTGCCTAATTTGTGACTTCTCCCTTATGGTAATTGTAGTGTAAGAATGTTTTTTTGCCCTGTGCTAACTCCAGGGAAATCACCATTCTTGTTAATAGCTTGATTTGGAACCTTCTGTATTGATATACTGGTAGGTTTTTTTGTTTTCTGCATGGCACAGAGAATGTTCCACTTTTTTCAAGGATGCAGCAGAATGGAAACTGCCATCTCAATAAATGTTACATAATTTCTAAAATTAATGGATATGCTTAATACATGAAAATAAGAAAAAAACATATTCCTCTGTTGGTAATTCAGCAAAGACAGTAGACTTCATAGCAAACAAAATTCCAAGGGATTTTTCATGTTTTTCTCCTCCCTTGAATACAGTCCAAATGACCACAAAGAGCCATGGAGTTGTCTAAGGGACTTGGAGTGTCTTCCATATGAATAGAGCCTGAGAGATTTGGGACTGCTCAGCCTTAAGACGAGAAGACTCAGGGAGGTCTTACGTGTTTAAATATCTGATGGAAGGGAATAAAAAAGAGGGAGCCTGACTCCTCTCAGTTGTGCCTACTGACAGCACAAGAGGCAGTGGGCCCTGCTTAAAACCCAGGAAATTCCACATGAAACGTGCACACCCACACGACATAAATATGAGAATGGTCAAACACTGGAACAGGTTACCCAGAGAGATTAGGAGTCTCCATCAGTGGAGATATTAAAAACCTGACTGGACACAGTTCTAGGTAACCAAATCAGTCTGATATTGCTTGAACCAGTAGAGTTGGACTCTACTGGTCAAGACATCTAGAGTGTAGAGTCAAGACATCCCTTTCAGCATAAATCATTCTGTGTTTCTATGACCATCAAGCAGCAGAGTGGGCCTTACTGGACTCTGAGCAGAGCATAGATCCCTTAGCAGTGGTTTGACTGTATGTGTGCTCATGCTTCTTTCTATGCTGTTTAGAATTGTTTGATTGTCTTTGTCCTTCCCACTTTTTATCTGCTTCAGTCACCTGTTAACTCCATCCCACGTACAATCTAATTCCTTCAGAGAAAGGATTCTTTGTGTCACATGCATGAGCAAATCCTAACAACAGAGCCTTGTCCTATTCTCAGTACTACATCTCACAAATAGTAGTAGAAAATAATGACTCAGAGGGCAGCGTGTTCTCTCTGAAAGCACCTCCTACTTCATCTAGAGGCTCCTTAGATACCTTCCACTCAAGCACTGACTCACTTTGGTTGTAAGATGAGTGCTGCTGAACTTGCAGCCATTACGTCTTGGCTGTCAGTCATTCTCTTGGTTCAGGAGGTTTCTGTCTAGATCAAAAGTGGTAATAGGAACTCTGAACAAGGTTAATGCACACATTTTACCAGACTTCTTGCTCTGTCAAGAGTGATGTTGATACGAGCAGCTGGAAAGTTTTGGATTACTCAGAATGTACAGCTGATTGAGTGCAATTGTCTGAGACTCCACATCTGCTCCCAATTCTCAATCTGCACTGCACAGGAATGTGAAGAGAGATCTCAGACTGTCAGTTCTTTTGGACTTCTTCCAGATGATAAAATGCCCAACGCATTTTTCTTACCCAAAAGATTTTGCTTATGGCAGCAAATTAATGCTATTCACCTTGACATTAGCACAGTGCCATTCTTCTAGCAGGGGTGATGAGGTCACTGGTATGTTACAAAGTGCGTCTTCACAATTCACAGAGAAAGTACAGGTTAGGTTTTTGCAGATGCATGTGTAACTGTTGCTGGAACTGAAGACATCTTGCATCTGCTGTGACTGTTTGTCATCATGACTTGATGTTTGGGAAGCCCTCCTCATCTAGAGAAGGAAGCCATGCAGTCAAGAGGGAAACTGGAAGCTTTCCTCTAAGCATGAAAATTATTAGCCTGTATTTCTGTAAATTGAAATACTTCTGCAAATTGTCCTCAAGCTGATTTCTGATCATCTCTTTAGAAACTGGACAAAGGAAATAAATTTCAGAGGGAGAGTTTTTGAGAGGGAGGAGACCTGAGTCCTGCATCCCATAGCTCTTGTTATCTTGGGTGTTTACCTTGGTATAAGAAGCTGTGAAATGCTAATTGGAGGAAGCTCCTGTGGATGGCAGATTTTTCCTGGGCAATGCACAATATGCTCCCTGCTGCCATATCTCCTAATAGTGAAGTACCATTTGATGTCCAGCATTAAGCTAAATTTGCTTCTGTGCTTTGACTCCGCTAGTGGCTTTCTCCACACTAGTGATGTTCTGTAGTGAAGCCATCTATGAGCTGTGGTGAGATGCTATGCTAAATTGATGGTCTGGAGAAAAGCACTTTGTTGTGTGCCAGTGCTATCTCCAATTCATAGGCTTCTTCCATTTTCTCCTTTCTGCACAGTGTGGGCTTTTTGTTTATATTTCACTCATGTTATTTCGTCTTTAAATTCCACAACAGGAAATGGCTAATGCATTTGCCCAGAAGCACCTGAGGTCTATAATCCTAAATGTAAGTATATCTGGAATGACAAAGTGCTTCCTAATGTCCTCTCAATGGAGGTTTCACTTACGTATAGTGTAAATTCTACTGCCCTCAGGGCACTTGCAGAAAAGTGACTCTTTCAAAGGTAAAACTTATTCAAAAGGGAGTTACCAGGATGCTGCTTTCTGCTCTTGCCAAGCATTATAATTATGCTTCTGGTGGAATATGGAGGTTAAACAACTGAATGTTCATATAGAGAGATGCACGGGCAGTCTGGCATATGCCTAGGGCTAATACCTCAGCTTTTATTTGCATTCTCTTAATTTCTACCCTCTCCTTTATTTTGCAGCATGTGATCAGAGGAAACCGCCCCATTAAAACAGAAATGGCACATCAGCTCTACGTCCTGCAGGTCCTGACCTTTAATCTCCTGGAAGAGAGAATGATGACCAAGATGGATCCCAATGATCAGGTCACTATTAGAGCTGAGTAAGATCTGATAGAATAGGATGTACAAGGGGCCTTATTCCTGAGCTCCCTAGTGCTATGGAATTTGCAGTGGATGGTACATAAAGTTTCAGACTTGCCCTTCACATTGTCAACCTTGAGATTAGGGTATGCTCATGACCATCCTACTGCATTCTGTGGGACTTTGAGATGTAAGTGGGCACTGAAAGTCATATACTCCTTTCTTTACCAGTGTGATGCCAGCTGTCAAACTGGTTATTTACCTCTATGGCAGGCACATCATTTTATCCATTTGCTTGCAGTGTAGGAGGAAAACTGGGCATTTTTAAGGTGTCTGTTACTCTGCTGTATTACAGTTTTTAAGAAGTGCCACAGTATTACCTGAATGCCTAGAAATTGCCTGTAACTAAACTTGCAGTTAAAGAAAAATGCAAACAAATATTTCGAATTTCCCACTGTACTGAAGCTTGCCATTTTGAAATGGGTTGCCTCTGTGCATAGTGTTAATGACCTTTGGCATCTGTGTTCATTGTGTGGAAATACTGTAGTGATTGATCACATCACCATTTCCCTGCCTTCTGTCCTTCAGGCACAGAGAGACATCATATTTGAGTTGAGAAGAATTGCATTTGATGCAGAATCTGACAGCAACACCGTCCCTGGCAGCGGAACAGAGAAACGCAAAGCCATGTACACCAAGGACTACAAGATGCTGGGATTCACTGTATGCACCTCGACTGTAAACCTTGTCAAGGCAATCTGAGCAATCTCCATAGGAGCTGTGGGGAAATAAGGAACAGAAATAGCTGTTTCCTTTACCTTACTTTGGTATCTGAGTTTAGAGATTCAATTACATTCACACTCCTGGGGAATATCGTTATGAATTTGTTGATGGGTTAAATGCAAGGGTTCATTAGGCATTCTCTGGAGGTATTTCCTTACCGTATGCACCTGTGCTATGAAGAACTTGGAACCAGCCTCTCCTCTAGAAAGTTCAGATAGCATTGTCAGCAGGTGTTCAGGGTTACCTCTTGGATAGATGTGAGGGAGTGCTTGATGGACAGGTGGTTTAAAATTCATTTGGAAAAGGTTCTCACACAATTCCTTTGAGCTAATTCATTTGGGTTCTTTCTACACACTCTTTTCACAGAATCACATCAATCCAGCTATGGATTTTACACAGACTCCTCCTGGGATGCTGGCATTGGACAACATGCTTTACTTGGCCAAATTTCATCAGGATACCTATATCAGGGTATGTGAAGCTGCTGATTTTTACAGATGCCAACACCTTAGCAGCTCTTCTTAGTGTGTGTGGCATCCTGTTCTTGTAGATTGTTCTGGAGAACAGCAGCCGAGAAGATAAACATGAGTGTCCCTTTGGGCGCAGTGCCATTGAGCTCACCAGGATGCTTTGTGAGATCCTGCAAGTTGGGGAACTCCGTAAGTGCCATTTATTACCCAGCTTTACAGGCTGCTGGGCTGATGCTTCTAGAAACTGATATTCACAAGCATTTGTACCTTGATCTCACTTCTGCCATGTAAGGAAAGGGCAAGCTTGGAGTTAGCACAGTTGATGTCTGAGTGATAATACCATTATCAAAATAAAGTAATTTTGGTGTGTGCACTCTGGTTCTCCTGAAAAACTGATACAAGCAGAAAGCTTCAACTTCCCAGAGCTTCAGGAGGGCGCTGTATAAAAAAAATAGTCTTGAAACCATCATGAACTTGGGAAAAGTTTGTTAGCTCTGACAGTTTCAAAACAGCATTGTGAGAAAATTAACCACTGTAAGAAGTTCCACCAGAGGAAGGTGGGAAACACTGCAAGCAGTTATTTTAGGGGACCAGGATGAAAGGGGCATGAGTCATAGAGGTTTGCATGGCGAAGTGTGGGGAGAATTGCTGTTGTCAATAAACTATGGGGTGACAAAGTATTGAACTGTCTTAATCTCTTGGAGTAAGTACTGTTGCACACCATCAGTTGTCTGTCACTGTAGTGGACTTTAGTTACTCCTAGTACTTTTTGTCCAATATGCTCACATGGCTGTGGTTTGTTTCTTTCTGAAGCCAACGAAGGCCGGAATGACTATCACCCCATGTTTTTCACCCATGACCGTGCATTTGAGGAGCTGTTTGCCATCTGTATCCAGCTGTTGAACAAGACCTGGAAAGAAATGAGGGCGACAGCAGAAGATTTTAATAAGGTCAGGGTGGAGAAGAAATATTTTTATAAAATCTTTTGCTGATCAGCACATGTTCACTCAGCCTGTACATTTGGTTAAGGAGTAGGGCGCAGAAGCCTGATACTCCTGGCCCTGGTTATACCATGTCAGTTCTTTGCTGCCACTGGGCTGTGCCCTGATACCCTGCTGCCAACAAGAAAGTGACTTGTTTTTCTTCCTCTCCCACCTCTTTAGGTTATGCAGGTTGTTAGGGAACAGATCACAAGGGCTCTGCCCTCGAAACCAAACTCCTTGGACCAGTTCAAGAGCAAACTGCGCAGCCTGAGCTATTCTGAGATTCTGCGTCTACGCCAGTCTGAGAGAATGAGCCAAGATGACTTCCAGTCTCCACCTATTGTGTATGTGCCTAACAAAAACAGTTGCCTTCTATCCATGCCATTATCTCCATTTTCTGCTTACTCTTCCATATTTGATTGCCAGGGAGCTGAGAGAGAAAATCCAGCCTGAGATCTTGGAACTGATAAAGCAGCAGCGCCTGAACAGGCTTTGTGAGGGAAGTAGCTTTAGGAAAATTGGAAATCGCAGAAGACAAGGTAAGGTGACAGTGTCTACTGTATTTTTTCATGTGAAGAGCTGTAGCGAATAAGATCTAATTAATTAATCTGTCAGCAGGCATGTTGCCAGAAAGAAAAGCTGGTTACTTGGCTGTCCATTTCAGCTAGTAGTTTGGAATGGCCCAAAGTGCATTTCTAAGAATACAGCCATCCCCTCATGAATAAGAAGCTGTGCTGAGGAACTGGGCGAGCAGATGGATTGGGTGGAGAGGCTGTAACATAGTGGCTGTGAGACCTTACGTGAATGATCTTGCTCAGCTTACTCTACTTGTGTGTGTTCCAGAAAGATTCTGGTATTGTCGCCTGGCTCTGAATCACAAGGTGCTACATTATGGAGACCTGGAAGATAATGCCCAGGGGGAAGTGACCTTTGAATCTTTACAAGAAAAAAGTAAGTCCTGATTACAGGCTGTGCACTCTTCTGTGCTCTGCTGTCTAGAGGCTGAATATAATCCTAGATAAAGATGAAAGACACAAGGCTGAAGCCTTGACTAAGGGGATACCAACTTTTGGTCCTTGCCCAAATTCTTCAAAACTTGGAATTACTTGATAGTTCTTTTTTAAAAGCCAGCTGCAGGGATGTCTCACGGGCAATGTGTTTTGAAAAACTGCACTAACGAGCTAAAAAACCAAACAGTGTTCAGTTGCAAAGACAAAAAAAAGTTATGTATTTTTCTGGTTAGAATTGCCTGTTTGGGAGTTTTACTTTTTCCTTGTTAGTTCCAGTTGCAGACATCAAAGCCATTGTCACAGGGAAGGATTGTCCACACATGAAGGAGAAAAGTGCACTGAAACAGAATAAGGCAAGTGCTCCCTTTTCACAGTCATTAATATCTAATGCTGTAGTGTTTGAGATTGGAAACGAACAACAGGAGTGAATGATCTCCCCCACTGCAGGTGTGTTGTGTATAACCCCATCTCCTGTCTGAGCCCTTTCCTCGTGTTCCTTTGTGACTGTGAGCTGTAAGCATGATCGTGCTGTAGTCTCTTCAGAATTGCTCACAATACCAGTATGAGAGAGTGTACAGAGCTGCAGCAAGGCAGCTCTCTCGGGGTGGCAGACAGAAGGTGCTGTAATGTTCTGTTCAGTTGGTGAGTGAAAGATTCTTCTCCATTTAGGAAGTGTTAGAATTGGCCTTCTCCATATTGTACGATCCCGATGAGACCTTGAACTTCATTGCACCTAATAAATATGAGGTAAGAAGCGTAGTGGTTAAGCAGTAGAATATATAGCAATTAACTTCAGAGGTTAAGAAGGATCAGTTGCTTCTCATTAGAGACTCGAGCAGGCTGTCACTCACCAGGTTCATTCCTAGAATATGTTGCTGATGCTTAGTATGAACCATCTTTTTTTTTCCCCTTAGTTATCCATTTCATTTAAAAAGAAAAAAAAATCCCACACTAATTTCCCCTAGTCTGGACTGCTACTTTTTTTCCTCCTATGATGCCTAGAATAGGTTTACTTTTTTCATTTGTTATGCCACAGTAGAAACTCTTGTCCTTCTAGTACAACCATGGGCTCACACTTCCCTCTAGGCTTTTAACATCTATTGGAAGTGGAAGTGGGCACTGTGTTAGAGCTGGGGGTGGGATTTTTTTCTCTATATATTAACTCACTCCAGCGTTTCCTGTCTTGAAGTTCTCCAATTTTTGCATGGACAGAAAGATTCGACATAAGGTATCACTTATGCCTGGAGTCGTGAATGACCCCTTCTTTTCCACAGTACTGTATCTGGATTGATGGGCTTAATGCTCTCTTGGGGAAGGACATGTCCAGTGAGCTGACCAAGAGTGACCTGGACACGCTGCTGAGCATGGAAATGAAGCTGAGGCTCCTGGACTTGGAGAACATCCAGATCCCCGAAGCGCCGCCGCCGATCCCCAAGGAGCCGAGCAGCTACGACTTCGTGTACCACTACGGCTGAGGGCCCCGCGCTGCCGCCGGCGCCCGCACCGAGCCCGCCGGGCCGTGCGGCCGGGGCCGCCGCTTGCTGCCGTGCCGCGGGCTCGGGCCGGGGGCCCCGGCGCCGCCCGCCTTTTGTATCGGTTCCAATAATAACCAGTAGCGCTCCTCGCCGCCGCCGCCTCCGCCTCTTTTCCGCCCTGCGCGGAGCGTCACCGCTGCGCGCCCGCCCCGCTCCGCCACCGTCGCTCGTTCCCCCGCCCCGCCGGGCAACGTCACCGGCGGCCCCGCTTTCCCCCGCCGCCACGGCCCGCTCAGCATCGCGGCCCCCCCGTCCCGCCCTGCCCTGCCGCGGCCCCGTCGCCGGCATCCCCCCGTCCCCATCCCCGGTGCCTCCTGCTCCTCGCTGCCCCGGCGCGCTGCCGGGCGCATGGCGGCGGGGCCGTGCGGCGCGGCCCTGGGGCGGGCGGCGCTGGCGGCGCCGCTGGTGCTGCTCTACTACGGCTTCTCCATCGGCATCACCTTCTACAACAAGTGGCTCATGAAGGTGCGGGGTGGCGGGGCGGTGCGGGGTGGCGGCGGCGGAGGGCGGCGGCGGTGACAGCGGCTGTCGGTCCCGCAGAGCTTCCCGTTCCCGCTGTTGGTCACGCTGCTGCACCTGCTGCTCATCTTCGCTCTGGCGGCGCTCGCCCGTGCCCTGGCGCGCTGCCGCTCCGGGCGGCCGCGGGCAGCGCTGTCCTGGGCCGACTGCCTCCGCCGGGCCGCCCCCGCAGGTACGGCCGGGCACGGGAGGGGACGGGAGCGGGCCACGAGTCTGGGACACAACAATATATGAAAGACATTGAGGTGTTGGAGAGCATCCAGAGGAGAGCCACGAGGATGGTGATGGGAGTGGAGGGGAAGCCTTATGAGGAGCGGCTGAGGTCACTTGGTGTGTTCAGCTAGGAGAAGTAGAGACTTAGGGGAGATCTTATTGTGGTCTTCAGAGTCTTCACGGGAGGAAGCAGAGGGGCAGGCACTGATTTCATCACTCTGGTAACCGGTGACAGGATCCAAGAAAACATAAGAAGCTGAATCAGGGGTGGTTTCGGTTGGAGATTAGAAAAAGGTTTTCACACAGAGGGTAGTTGAGCACTAGAACAGGCTCCCCAGAAGGGTGGTCATGGAACCAAGACTGACAGAGTCCAAGAAGTAATTGGACAATGCTCTCGGGCACAGGGTGGGATTCTTGGGGTGTCCTGTGCAGGGCCAGGAGCTGGACTCACTGAAGGGAGTGGTGAGGTCCCTTCCAACTCAGCATATTCGGTGTCTCTGTGAGGCTGCTCAGGGGTGCCCGTGACACTCTGGCCGCTTCCAGAGCCACTTGTCTGCCTGGTGTGGTCGGGGCCAATCCCCTGGGACAGGGTGAGCGAGGGGGTGCAGCCATCGCTCCGGCCCCCGTGTTTCCCTACCAGGTGTAGAGCAGGTGTAGATACTACTTAAAGCTTCAGCCTGAGACATGCCACATTGCTCATTACAAAGACAGGTAAGAATAGGGAGAGGCCACACAGAATTAATCTTTCTGAAGGAGTCACTGGCACAGAGAACCTTCTGCAATCCCTTGAATAAGTTGCGTTTGCAAGTAACATTTTCTCTTTAACACTAGTATCAAGCCATGCGTTTCATCTTTCTCAAGGTGGAGCTTGGTAGAGAATTCATCATTCATGGCACACAGAACTACCTGAGACCAAGGAGTGAAGCTCCTACTCGGAGCACAGAACTGTAACTACTTCTGCAGTTCTTTGGCTGTGTGTTGTGTTGGCTCCCACAGAACAGCATCTGGTCTATGATCTCTGGCAAGGTTTGCAGTACCTTACATAACATGCCCCATGGTTTCTTGAAAAAAGCTTTCTCCACATCTGCAGCAATTTTACCTTCCAGCATGGCCTGCCCTTGGATTAGTAACACTGTTTCCTGTGGTAGGAAACTTACCTAGAAGGGAGAACAGACTGTACCACAAGCTGCACCAGGGTTAAGGCTGTGTGCTGATAATTGTCGCTTCTTCAGGTTTCTTGCAGTGGCCCTCAGACTTACAAGTTATCATGTCCTGATACATTCAAGAAAGACTTTATGCAAATCTGCAATCACTTTCAGTCACAGGGAGGGCAAGAGTTATTTCTGGCTTTTTTGTAATGCATGTTGAATGAGTGCAATGCTGAGCCCAACTTGAGTCACAGGGAACAGGACAGAAACATGAAGAGCTGAGAATATCTGAGTTACATTGGTTCTGAAGAACTAACTTGAGGAAAACGTGTTTTTTCTCCTGGGTCTGCTCTGCTGTCCATGTTTGTGGCTATGAAGCAGGGTTTTGTGGTGGGTTTGTTTAATGTCACAGAGGACTGTTAACTTCAGGACTTTTTCATTGATTCTTTAGCTCTGTCAACTTCCTTGGATATTGGGCTGAGTAACTGGAGCTTCCTGTATGTCACTGTCTCCCTGTGAGTACAAACACCACGTTCCCTGGGAGCCTCTGGTGGGGTTTGGAGAGTGCTTTGCCAGGTGTGTTCCTTGAACAGGTGTTTGGTTAGAGGGGTCAGCATGCAGGGTCTGTGTCAGCTTGCTGGTAGCAGTGTAGAAATGGCTGATGGTTCCTAACAGTATTTTGATGGGAAGAACTACATTCAAGGAGTCTGACACTGTATTTTGGTCCTTACAGCTACACAATGACCAAATCCTCTGCCATTCTCTTCATCCTGCTTTTTTCACTGCTGTTCAAGCTAGAGGAAATGGTAAGAGTCCCACACAATGCTTTAGGGAGGGAGGTCAGACCCAGGGAAATAGGCAGTGCGTGTACAAGAAACATGTAAGCAGAGGAATGATGCAGTTCTGTGGGTGAATCTGAAAGGAAGGAGGTGCCTGTCTCTGTTGTGCTTGCTCTCCTGCAGAGAGTGACGTTGCTGCTGGTGGTTCTGCTCATCGCTGGGGGACTCTTCATGTTCACCTACAAGTCCACACAGTTCAATGCACAGGGGTTTGTGCTGGTGCTCTGTGCCTCTTTCCTGGGGGGCATTCGCTGGACTCTCACGCAGATACTGATGCAGAAGGCTGAACTGGGTACGTGGGGTGTTAGGAGGGGGTGGTGGTGCTGGTAACAGGGAGGGGAATAAGGAGAGGTGATAGCCCTTGCTGCAGAAACAAAACATCTCATGGAAGGTGTTTGAAACCTTGGGCACGGGATATCTGTTGGTGGGTAATGAAGGTGGCTTGGTGTCTGCAGCAGCACAGGTGTGGGCATCACAAATAAGGTGGATGTCTAGGAATGGTGCTAATAAAGGCTCTGGGACCTGTGTTATTCCCTGTTTTGTTGCTGCCTGCTCTGTTATTGGTTCTCCTCTTTCAGGGCTCCAGAATCCCATTGATATCATGTTTCACCTGCAGCCGCTCATGTTCCTGGGGCTCTTCCCACTCTTTGCGGTGTTTGAGGGTGCGTGAGTTAATTAGAGAAAGCAGGGATAGCTTTATAGAGTGGTTGGGAGATTGCTTACCAGTTTGTTGTTCGAGATCATTCACTTAGATAAGTGAACAACTATGAACTCTGCAAAGTAGTTTGAGACCTGGATTTATCTTATGCTGGCAGGACATTAAAGAGTGCATAGAAATAGTAGCCTGCCACACTTGTGGAAGTAAGGGCTGTGAAGAACTGGCTCCACATCCTCCTCATACTGGAATGTGAGCAGCCCACCCCATCAATCTTATTAAGAGGAATCCTGGGAGCTGGGAATGGTATTCTGCTACTCATTGTCTTGTTCCTAGGCCTTCCTTTGTCCATATCAGAGAAGCTCTTCCGTTTCCATGAAGCAGGAATGCTGTTCTCTCTGGTAGGGAAGCTGTTCTTGGGTGGAATTCTTGCCTTTGGTCTAGGCTTTTCTGAGTTCCTCTTGGTTTCCAGAACATCTAGCCTCACCCTTTCCATTGCTGGCATTTTTAAGGTAAGGCATGGTTCCTGTGCTAATACTAGAAGGCAAGTACTGAGTCATCCCTATTGGGCTTTATGTGGTGGGAGCTTGCTTAGATCCTTAGAAATTATTGCTTGTTACTTTTGTTCTCCTTGCACAGGAGCTTGATGCTTTGCCTTTTAGTCTCTGCAGTGAAGTCTCTTGGCCCCTGACAGCAAAGGGCCAGAGAGTAGTGGCTGTTCTATAAAAAATACCATTATTGATCAAACTTTGTTGGAATGTGGGCTAAACTAAAACATAGACATTGCTCTCATGAGCAGCACATGGTGTGGAAGAGAGGAGAGGAGGGGTAAGAAGGGCAAGCACTTGCATCAGACCTGCATATGACCAAACCACTGGTTTGAACTATCTCTGTAGCCTAGTTTGCACATCCTCCCCTTCCCAGAGGAGTCCAGCACACATACCTTTGAGCTGAACTGTGATATTTGAAATCTCTCTGATCCAGAAGTTGTAAGATTCCTCTGTAGCTGAGCTGTGCAGTCAGATGACTTAAAATCCCACATCCTGGTTTGACAGGTTGTTTGTTTCTAGAAACTGTTTTTAGAACTCTGTGTGCATGAAAGAATGTGCTGATAGAAATTTAGCAGCCTGACATCTTGATCTAGGCTTCAGCTGTAAAATGTCTCATGCATATCTCTTCAGGTCCTGCCCTGCCACTTGTCATGTTTTTTTGTTTCCACAGGAAATCTGCATTTTATTCCTGGCCACACATTTACTGGGAGACCGCCTCAGCCTCTTGAACTGGCTGGGCTTTGCTGTCTGCCTGTTAGGAATCTCCCTCCACGTTGTTCTCAAAGCCATGAATTCCAAAGGTGATTGTTTTAAATCCCTTTCTCTTTCTTTGTAGGCTTTCTCATTGCTTCACTAGGAGCTGTGTCTAGTTCCAGCTCCTTGACAATGCCAGGTTTGGTGGGAACTCCAGCAAGTTTGTCACTAAAGGGGCTGTCTGCATGCAGGTGACAAAGCACTGGAGCCACACAAAGAGGCCAGCTCTGACCCTGACCTGCAGCTGCTGCTGCGCCACCCCGAACATGGTGAGGAAGAGGTTGTTGAAACCCCACAACAGCACTGATTGAACAAGAAGCACAAAGCCACCTGCTCTGTTCTTACCAAACCTGCCTGACAGCTATCCAGGAGGAAGGTCCAAAAGTCTCTGTGACCACCCACAGTGGAGCCAGGGCCCAGTGAGAGAATTCTGCTGTTTTACTACAGTGTGGATCTGTAGATGCTGCACAAGAAAAGGCAATATCCCTTTCACAGGACCTTGGAAGACAAGCCCTGCTTCAGTGGGT
The DNA here is from genome assembly GCF_026979565.1 of Vidua chalybeata. Classification (NCBI taxonomy): domain Eukaryota; kingdom Metazoa; phylum Chordata; class Aves; order Passeriformes; family Viduidae; genus Vidua; species Vidua chalybeata. The sequence continues at coordinate 6,816,025 of NC_071546.1, forward strand.
GCAGAATAGCGAGTTGAGACAGGGAAAAGCTGTAAAAAGTCCATTAGGAGATCCTGAAGGTTGTTTACTGAGAATGTAGACCATGAGCTGTAGAATGAACATGGGCATGTCTGGACTGCAGGCTGAGTGGTTCAGGGATGATTTTACTGCTGGTTAGCTTTTGACTTCAAAGGAGAAGGTAGATACACCTTCCCTTTTTTTTTTTTTTTTTAATGTTTCTGCAAATTAGGAATTCCCATCCTGATGGAATCATCCCTAGAGTTGTCCCAGTGAGGACCTTTTGTGCCTGGGGACTTCCATGTTCTGTGTGCATAGTAAGGAGAGAATTAAATGCTGGTATTTGGGACCAGTTGAAAATGATGAACATTTCCAGATGATATAGGTTGGAGGGAAGACAGGGATGCAAGAATACTTCTGGTGCTACAGGCCAAGAGGAGAATGAGCAGTGTCACAGGAGATCTAATCTGAGCAATAAGCTTATCAAAAACTATGTGGGATTTTGAGGGGGGGATTTTTTGGTTTTTAAATAAACTTTTCTGATTTGCATTTGTCTGTACATTCTGTACCTATGCTTCATCAAGCAGAGGTCATTGTCTTCTCAACTCCTTTCCCTTTAGTCCTCCACTGACCTTGCTACTGCATGCCCATAAGGCCTCTCACACAAAACACTTGCCCAGCTATCACTGATCTCTAGAATTAGGGAGATGTTCTGCAGCCTTTCATATTTATTCCAGCCAAGAGAACTTACTGACTGCTCTGCCTTAATGCACCATGTCCTAAGAAGACTTCTAGTATTGTGGCTTTTGGTAAGAATCTTGCCTCTTTGCCCCATTTGATTGGATCAGGTAGTGCTGCAGTCCAGGAAGGGGGAATAGCAGGATTTCAGATGTCATTTTTGTTGCTGCTAAGCCTCAAGTGGTGTTGGGCAGGTGGCTGGTTTTTTGCTTGGCAGAATTTCCACATATTTCAAAGTTTTGTTCAGTGCTAGCTTTTGTAGTTTTTAGAGTAGAAATAACTTGACAGAGTTTCCCAAAGGGATAACAGTACAATCTTTCTCCTGGCAGGAGCTGGGTATTAAAGTGAACTTCCCATATTCTGTTGGAGAGCCTGAGCCATTTTGACTAAACAGTCTCTCTGTTGATCTTGCTTCTTAGTTTTCAGATATGAAGTCTTTCTTGATGACTTTAATCAAGAGCATGTCCTGTAAAAAACTGGTTCTGAAGAAAACTTTAGTTATTAGTGATCATCTTTGATCATGTTCTGCTAACTGGCTTCATAGCAGACAGCAGGTGGTGCAGCTTCCTCATGTAAAGCTACTGAACCAGTACGTCCACACCAGGCTGGTAGACCAAGGGATTTTGTGCATCAAGTAGAATGTCTGGAACTGAGAATGACTTGGTCTGGCCCTAGCTGTACTTTCCAATAACTGGGACTTGTGATACTTCCAGCAGGATTCACCCTGTTTACCCTGCCAATAGCTGTGAGCTCTGAGCCCCAAATACTCTGTACTTGATGTGGGGCAGTGGCACTTTCTGCACGTGAACTGTGTTCAACAGTATCACAGCTGCTGCTTCATTTCACCTTCCACTCACCTGCAGCTGAACCTTGGGAATCCTTCTGCTGTGTAACTCCCAGACTGAGATTTCATGTCCCTGTAAATCCAAGGTAAAGGCAATTTCATTCTCAGCCCAGAAGTTGCACCAGATATGGTGCTTGAAGATGAAATCCAATTGTGCTTGTGACCTGTAGAACCATGGAGTCTGTTGCTTCCAGCCTTGTTTCCTTTTTAAGACAGAAGTGATGCCCTAGAACTCCAGCTCTGTCTTGGAGCTCCTGGAACATGGCAGAGTTGTGGGCAAGCTTGGGAGGGGTGGGGTGGGACTGGGCTGGTGTAGGGCAGTGCAGCAGAGTGTTAAAGCAGCACCACAGCTCTGCTGAACACTGTCCACCTTGCTTGAATGGGCACTAATATTTAAAAAAAAAGGAGAAAGAACCTTTGCCTACCCTCTCATATAAGAAAAAAATCCTACTGTGCATTGAAAATGCTGGAAATGGAAAAAGACACAAAGATGAAGGACTTGGAGGAGGGAGCCAGGAGTGCTGCAGCAATGGCACAAAATAAATGAGAATGCACAATCCTGTGGTGAGTGTTGAAGTACAGACTGTAGGCATGAAGAAGTAAAATGGGAGATTGGAGTCTACTGAGGAGGGAGGATGGACGTATGGACAGGATGGAAGTGGAAGCTGGGAGCACCAGTAGATCCTGTTTGCCTCTGGAAATAGCCCTGGGTGGCTTTGCAGTGCTTTGGCCAGAGATAGTTAAGGCCTCTTGGTGTTGCTGAAGCTGTTTGAGGCTTGGATTGATGGAGTGGGCTTGGGCTGGGAAACCCTGGGAGCACCCAGCCGTGTGTGCAGGCACAGAGCCTTGTCTCCTGCCTTTAGGAGGTCTCCTGCTGCCACAGTGTGGTCCCTGTGGCTGAGAGGAGTGATGCAGCTTGCTGTTTGTGCAGACCATTTTCTGACAAACCTCAAGCCAGGGGCCACTTTAGGGGACAGGGGAAGTAGTTTTCAGTACAGACAAACATTGTGTGGCACAGTTTGGCTCTGCCCCCTTCCTCAAAGGAAGTGTGTGAAGGCTGAATGTCCTGGAAGCGCTCTGGAGCAGGGCAGTGCCAGGGACACGTGTGCTGCAGCAGCACAGGGGGATGAGCCCTTTTGTGGGGAGGGCTCGGGGTGTGTTTGTGCTGCCCAGGCCTCCCCTGTCTGTGCCAGCCCCTCACCAACACAGCCACCCTGGCAAGGGAGGGCTGCCATTGAATATTGATGGTGTTTGAACTCATTAAGCAGCGGAAGCAAAGCTGAATGAGTCTCAGAAGTGCTGCACTCCTTCCTCAAACTCTGTTCCTGCCTGTAAGACCAGGTGTTTACATGTGTGATGATTCTGCCTCCCCACACAGCCCCCTGGGAGACCTTTATTGAAGAACAGATGCTTGGCTTCCTGCTAAAATTTCAATACTGTAAACATCCTGAGGGCAGGGAGAAAGCGTCCCTGCAGACCCCCCTGCACTCCTCTGGTCCTCTGCCCAGCAAACAAGGTATGTAACACCAGTGGGCTTGCAGTGGGGAAGCAAGCCTGTCTCCAAAACACACAGGAGCAGCAAGGCAGAGCAGCAACATGGGGTCTGGTGCCAGCAGTCAGGATGCCTCAGGATGTGCTTCATTTCTCATTTCAGATGAACATCTCTGTAGTATTAATTACATGGTTTGTGGTTGGTGCCTTGTGAGGTGGGGAAGGGGGAGCTCAGGGTGTAGATGGGAGGAATGCTGGTTACTGCCAGCCTGGGGCTTTAAAGGGCTCACATTCTTCTGCAGTCTGCAGTGGTAAAAAATTGCCTCTGACTCTGATACCCCTGCTGCTGCACTGAGGCTCTCTTGGTTTTTCTCCTTGCTGGGGTATGCAGATTTTGATGTTCACAGCCTTGGATCTCTGCAGGGTTTTTCTGGGAATTGCACTTTCCATTGTCCTCTTGCTGTCATTGGCACAGTACACTTGCACCAGCCCCCTTCCTCACTGCCACATCACGCCCTGGAAGGCAAGGAATGGGGGAGGCTTTGAGCAGAGAGGTGGGGGAAGAGCAGCTGGGCAAGAGAAATGTAGAAATGGCAGAAGACAAAGAATATGAATGGTTGGAGATCACCACCACAACGTGGTTCAGGTTGGAAGGGACATTGGAGGTCATCTTGCCCAAGCCCTTGCTCAAGCAGAACCAGCCAGAGCTGCTGCCCAGGAATGTGTCCCAATGGCTTTGAATTCTCCAAGGATGGAGACTCCATAACCTTTCTGAGCACCCTGTGCCAGTGTTCAGTCACCCTCGGGGGAAAAGGTGGTTCCTGGTGTTCAGAGGGAACCTCCTGTTCCAGTTTGTGCCCATTGTGTCTGTCTCTGGGCACCACTGAACAGAGCCTGGCTCCATCCTCTTTCCACCCTCCCCTCAGGTATTTATTGACATTGACAAGTTTCCCCCTGAGCCTTCTCCAGGCTCAGCAGTCCCAGCTCTGTCAGCCTTTCCCCAGATGTGAGGTGCTCCCAGGCCCTTCATTATCTTCATGGCCCCTTGGTGGCCTCCAGCATGTCCATGTGCCTTGTAGTGATGAGCCCAGCTCTGGCACAGCTCTCCAGGTGTGGCCTCACCAGTGCTGCATAAAGGCAGGAACCACCTCCCTTGACCTGCTGGCAGTTCTTTACCTGAGGCAGCCCAGGATATTGTTCCCTTCTTGGTGACAAGGGCTGTTCCCTCAGGTGAAGATGCAGGTGTGCAGCTAGAGGGCAAGAACCTGCCCAGTCTAACACTGCCAGAGGTTTGCTGGGACAGAGAGCTGTCCTATAACACCTACAGTGACATAAGTAGCCCTTCCATCTCATTTTGTGCTCTCCAGCCTTGCAGAGCTGTGTAATTGCTGTATCTATCAGTGCTCCTTGCATTAACAGGCAGTAATTGACACCTGTGTTAAGGAGCCTGGTTTCAATTACTGCTGAATGCAGCCCAAACTCCAGAGCTGGGAGATTACAGGGGGGAGGAGCTGTAGTGCTCACGTTTACGCTCTGTTTTTCCACCAGGTGCTCCTCTTTCTCCAGGGATGAAGCTTTTTTTCCGTTTCTTGCTTGTGCCTTGAATCTGCAAAGCTGCCAGCAAAGGCTGCCTGGGAGGTGTGGGGCTGTGCCTCAGGAGCACAGAGCCCAGCTCTGTTCTTCTTCATCTGGATGTTTCTTACAGAAGCCTCTGCTACAAATCCTGCACTGAATGGTGGGGTTGCAAGGTGTGGGAGGAAATCAGTCCTTGTAGGTGGTGGCGTTCTCCCAGCCCCATGCAGCAGCAATCCTGGGGGCTTTCTCATTCCCTGGCCTGAGCTACACCTCTCTCTGGTCTCCAGTGCATCAGCACTCCCCTGTGTGCTGGGCCCTGCCCCCTCCTGCTGCCATTCATCATTTCTGATCCAATAAATTACAGCGCCGTAAAAATGCACGGGGAATTGTTTTCTGTGTAATAGAGCCATGAGCCCTTAAATTTCCATTTGTTCAGTGGTTGATGAATGGACAGTTGTGGCTGGTGCTGGAGCCATGTGGAGTGGTGGGAGAGCTCTGACTACAGTCAGGGCTCCCTCCTGCAGCCTCAGCACCAGAGACCTCATTGGTTATGAGGCAATATCTGTCTGGGGCTCCCCTTCCCAGCAAAACTGCTCAGTTCCTAGCTGGGGTCAAGGGAGGGGTTTGGAGAGCCTAAGTCAGAACATTCAGGCTTTGCTCCTACCCTGTGGTGGGAGTTTTATCATGTCTGGGAGGGATGCCAGGGTAAAAAGCTGTGCTGTAGAAGCAGGACTGGGAGTCTGGGGCCCATCACTCCCTGAAGGACTGGTTCAGATAGTGGGTAGGAGCCTGATATCAGGAAATGGAGATAAATGGAGAAACTTGGCACAGTCTGAGGGCAATGGGGCAAGGAAGAGGACTGGGATAGTTGGTACAAATGCAGGTGTGGCTACAGGCATATGGGGAAAGGCTGTGCTGGCATCCAAGGAATGGTGTGGCTTAGTGGCTTCCCAGTGACAGAAGTTCTGCTTGATGCTGGAGGTCAGCATCTGTGCTGCTGTTGTCTTTCTACTCTCCAGTAACCTGGAGGCTGCACCTGGATCACAGTGCTTAAACTGTGAAAATGGCATGTGAGGGGCATGGCCACCACTGCATAGTTTGCATCCCTTTTTCTCTAAGTGGCTATTCTCCTCCAAATGTGCTTTTAAGTCAGTCTTGCAGCACTTTGGACCTGTCTAATGGTTTTGACACCGGATGTAAACTTAGCTGCATGACTCGTGCCGCAGCTGAGTCTGAGTCCTGCCTTAAGCAATAATAAATTCCTGATCTAAGCTGCTCTGCCTGCACTGCTGATGCATGTCATGTTCTTCTCTTCCCTGTCTCTTCAGACTGCAGGCCACTGGGAAGAACCTGGGAGAGGCCTCCAGCTCTGTGCTCCTGCTCCAGTGGTACAGCACAGCAGTCATTTCACTGCCCTGTGATCCAGCACTTGCATAAGTGACAGGAGAAGGCACAGAAGGAGTTAATCAGTGCTGGGAAAATTGGTATTTAATCCATTGCTGTCCCTTCTAGCTAACCTAGATGTGAAAATGCCTCCCTGTTGGAAACAGCACCTCTCAAAAATGGAAATGCAGGATGGCTGGGGATTAGGGTGCCTATCACTGGAAATGGGTTTCTTATCATCTCTCTGAGCTGAATTGGTGGGACAGCCTCTGAAAATTGAATTGCCTTCCCCGTTTTGGTCTCTGCCATTGCATCCCTCCTGTGCTCCAGCTTTGCACCCACTTCCCAGCCTCTGGCCTGCCCTGTCCCCATGCTCAGCAGAGCAGGGGCTGCCTCTGAGGGGCTCTGTGGCTGTGGAGAGGGACTGTCCCAGCTGCAAGGTGGGCAGGACTGGCTACATCTGGGAAGATTCACCCTTTGGATTCTCAAGGCCAGGAGGATGTAGTCCCTCTTTCCAGGCTTCCCTCTGACCTTGCAAGGGCAGTGGTGGCCTGGCAGAGCCTGGTTTAGGTCAGCCTGAGGAAAGGTGTGAAATGATCAGAGGACATCGGGCTCTGCTGGAAATAAGAGCTGCTGCTGAGGAGCTGGGTCCAGGATGGATGAGAGGCAGAGAAGATGAGGGAGCTTTAAGAGATCCAGGAGGGACCACGTGGAACACATCAGAGCAGGAATGAGTGTGATTTTGAGACTGTGGGCAGCCTGAGCCCTGGTCTGTGCCATGCCAAGAGGAGGCATCTCTCCCACCAGCACTCAGGCTCTGTTCTGGGAGGGCCAAGGAGGCTCCTCCAGTTCCTCCTCAGTCTCTGCACACCACAAGCACCAGCCAGCCTGTCCCCAGCTCTGTCCCCACAAAACCTCGGGGGCTCAGTGCTCCTCTGGCCCATGATGGGTGAGGCTGAAAGCTGATCAAACCCTTTCTCATGGTGCAATCTGCAGGCCCCAGCCCAGGTGTGCCCAGCTGTGCCAGCGATGATGTCCAGGCACAGTGCAGGGACTCCTTAAAAGGTTTTTTTTTTTCCTGTGTTTGGTTTTACTGAGCTGTATTTTACCATAGGTTGCCAGTGCCTAATTTCATCCTTGTCTCTCTCATAATATGTTTGGGTTTTTTTGAGGAATTTCCCATCCTCTGTTAGAATTAAATGTGGGCCATAGTCACAAGAGCTGCTGAGTGTCCACCTCTCTATGGCTTTTCAATTCACCAACTTGCAATCATGCTGCTCCAACACACAGTTGGTGCCCTTGATTCTTTGTCTGCCAGAACACATTGAGTTTGAAAGTAAAAATTATTTTGAACTAATGGGGGGATTTTTTTTTTACTCTAACACAGCTACTGTCCATAGTTAATGGAATCTGAAGCAGATCTCTGTCTCAGAACAGCCCCTCTGCACTGAGCTGGAACACATAAAGTAATGCTGCCTGTCAGGGCAAAGCACTAACCGTGGGCCTGGCTCCTTTTGGAAGAAAAGGCTGTGCTCAGGTTGCAGAGTCTTGCTGTCTGCCCTGAGAAAGAGGAGAAGTCCTCTCTTCTTGCTAAGGTGCTGTTCTCACCCTCTGCTGAAGGACTGGCTCAAATTGCTGACAGATAATGGAGAAAAGGTTACCTTTAATCATACAAGTGCCTCCTTTTATGCTGAGGGACAACTGTGGTCAGGTGTAGCATCATGAGAGGGGTGGGGAGCCTTTATCTCTGCAGCAGAGGAAGTCATGGCCGAAGGCTTTGAGCTATTTGAGGGCCCTGTTCCAGAGCCCCTTCCTGGAGTGGAATGCAGGTTTGCTTGTTGGTCCCTAGCTGCACCCACCCCTGTGTGGGAGAACACGTGTGACACAGGCTCAGCCTGCAGTGTGGCCTGAAAAGGAGGGACAGGGATGGGGGCAGACCAGTGGCAGCCATGGGTCTTAATGCAGTTTTGCAAAGTTTCCTTGTTGCCAACCCCACATGCACTGGAATGGGCTGCCCAGGGAAGTGATGGAGTCACCATCCCTGGAAGCATTCAGGAAGTGACTCAATGTGGCACTTAGGGTATGGTTTGGTTGATATGGTGGGTTTTGGTCAAAGGTTGGTGTTGATGATGTTGGAGGTTTTTTCCAACCTTAGTGATTCTATGATTCTGTACTTCTTCACAGCCTCTGCCCTGCCCCAGGGCCTGTCCCTGGGGAATGGACCCATGGAGTTATCCCAGGTGGATTTTGCAAGGGGGTTGTTTCCACTGCTCTTGGTCCAGGTCCACCTGCACTCAGTGGGGGCCAGCACAGAGCTGTGTCACCTGTCAATGTGAAGTGTCACCAGCTGGGCACAGGTGCCCTATGGGGCCATCACAGGCTCCTGGTCATGAGTGGTCAAGTTTTTAACAGTTTGTCCAAAGCAACTTACTATTTCATTTTGGGTTAAAACTGATAAATCAAGGTGACTTTGGGGAGAGAAATAATTCCTTTTGCAGGATTTGCATAATCCTGGCTGGTGATATGATAATGGTGTTTGTTAAAGACAGAACACAATGAATTAATACTGTTAAGTTGCTGCTGCAAAATGCAAAGCAGGTAATTTACAGTGGGTGCAAGCAGGAGTGTGAGTACAGCAGCCTTGGCAGTGGAAGCATCAAGCCCAAAAGGCTCCTTGCCCCAGGTCCAGCCAGGGCCTGGCACAGAGTCAGCAACAGGCACCCCCTGCACTCTGCTTGGCCCTGGCTAAATGCTGTGCTTGGCTTCCCCAGGGGAGGATTTCCTCTCTCAGTCCCTTTTCCCACTCTCTCTGTGGGACTGGGACCTGCTTTGTCCCCTGGATCATTCTGGAGGTCCACCCATGCAGGGCCACTCCCTGCTGGAGGAGGGACAAGGGAGCTGAGGGTGACAGATGTCATGCTGGTTCTGAAGAGCTCTCTGGGCACAGAGATGCCCTGGTGAGGAGATGGGCTGTGGCACGGGCCTTGATGCCATCTTGGGCACCCCCAGGAGGCTCTGGAGGCCGCTCATTCCTCCCACAGCACAGGTGGAGTCCCTGGGGTGGGTACAGCAGCCTGGGGACCTGCCAGCTCTGGCCTCAGCCCCCAGCTCCCACCTTGCTCAGCTGAGGGAATGGTGCTGCAGGCTGAGTGAGGATGAAGAGCTGGTGTGAGGCAGAGGTGGAGGGAGGTGTTTGGGAAAGGTGCATGGGTGTCTCGCTCATTCCCTGGGCTGGCGCTGCACTTCCAAAGCCATCCTTCCTGCCAGACCCCACTGGAATCCTAATGCACTGTTTATCTCTGCAGCTCCACAGCTCTGTGAGAGGGAGATGCTGTGCAGGAGTCAGAGCAGGATTTCAAGCTAATTGGATTCTGTGTCTCCGTGGCTTCCCGTGTAGGCAGGCGACTGGGATTAGTGCAGTGTTTCTGAGGAATAGAGGAGAGCAAGGATGACCTGCACAGGGATTTCCTCCTGCACAGCTTCTGCTGCTACCTTCAGGAAAGGACTGAGCAGGAAAGGTTTTGAACAGGCCATCTAGGTGAAAGGGCCCAAAGCAGCATGTCCCCACCATCCAAATTGCTTCTGTTCTTCCTAAACCTTTGAGCACGGTGCAGTTCCCGTCCCAGAGAAGGAAACAGCTCGAATACCTCCTGAGCCTGAGCCAGCCCGACATGGGATTGGTCTCTCTTGCTGACTCCTTTGTCAGGGAACCAGAAATGGAAATCCAAGAACCAGTGGCTCCTGTGCTTCACCACCCACCTGCCTGGCTTCGCTTCCCTTTCCCTCCCCACTTCCATGCCCAGGCCTGGCTGCTGGCTGGGAGCAGAGCACATTTGAACCTTCTCCCGTGCTGCTTGCTGTGTTTCGGAGCCTGTCGGGGCAGGCGCAGGATGCAGCTCATTAGCACAGATTCGTTCCTGTATAAACATTTCATTCCTTTAATTGCACGGCAGTCACGCCGCCGGCAGCAGCGGGAGCGGCCCCGATTGCACCAGGTGGGACACGGGGCTGGGCACTCCCACCCTTGTGACACACACCCCGGTGCCCACGGACAGAAATCTGAGCTGTGCAACGGTCTGGATGAGTTGTGGCCCCAGGCACTGTCTTATGGGATGACAGCAGGTCTGTGGGATTATAGAATCACAGAATCCTGAAATGGCTTGAGTTGGAAGGGATCTTAAAGATGATTTTGTTCCAACAACCTGTCATGGGCAGGGACACCTTCCACTGTCCCAGGTTGCTCCAAGCCCTGTCCACCCTGGCTTTGAACACTCCCAGGGATGGGGCAGTCACAGCTTCCCTGGACATCCTGTGCCAGGGCCTCCCACCCTCACAGGGAACAATCTCTTCCTAATATCCCATCTAACCCTGCTCTCTGTCACTGGAAAGCCATTTGCCTTTATTCTGTCACTTCATACCCTTCTACAATGTTCTTTTCATCTCTCTTAGAGCCCCTTTAGCCCCTGGAAAGGGCTCTAGGGCTTCCTCAGAAACTTCTCTTGTCCAGGCTGAACAACATCAGCTCTCAGGCTGTTTCCAGAGCAGAGGTGCTCCAACATCTCACTGGCCACAGTTCTGTGGTAGGACTGGAGTATTTTCCTTGCTGTGCAGAGGAAGGGCAGAGGCCCAGAGGTGCCCAGCCCCTGGCTTTACAGGCAGTGTAGCAGAACATTGAATGAGCCCCTGTGTCAGCAGCTGTGCACCCCAAAAGCTGCTGGGATGCTGGGTGTCCTTGTCTCTGCTGTGCCAAGGGACAGCCCTTGGGCACCTGGGCAGTGGGATGGAGCCATGCAGGATGCTGAGGGTGGAGAGAGGGCCTGAGCCTCTGTGAGTGCCAGGGAGGGGTTCCCCAAGGAGATCTAGGATGTGGCTGGTTCCTGCCCTTTGCCACTTACTCCCTGTGGCACTACTAAAATGCTGCCACCACCCAAAAGCTTCCTGGCAATCCCTTTCTGGCAATGGAGCACCCATTGTGCTCCACTGGGTCAGGCACTGGTGCAGGAGGCTGCACCCAGTCAACAGTGCCTGCTGGGCTCTGAATGCAGGGGTGGCAGGGACTTGCAGACCTGCTGCTGCAGCTCATGGTCTCTTCTCCCACATCCTCATTCAAATGTTAATTTTATGGATGCCTTTATAAATCTTGTGGCTTTCCCCTATCCACAGGCTACATAGATTTCATCTTGTTGAGAGGTGACACTTCTGGCCTTTGGTACCAGGCAATCAGTTTAATATTCTGAGAGTAGTAAAAAACATGGGACCATATTAACTCACCATTACTCTGCTGCTCCTTCCTGTAACTCTTTCTATGCCATCTGAAATGCCAGGATGATGAATAGGTGCCTCAGCTGCTGGCAGAGCCACAGGCATGGGAGAGCACCAGCCAGAGCCAGCCTTCTAGCTGGAACAGCTGCATGGTGTCCAAATTGTGAGCTGCTATTCTCTGCTTGCCAAGAAGACAGAGGCTTGTGCCCACCTCTTTGTTAGAGCTGGCAGTCTGGAGAATTGCTTGTACCTTACCTTTGAGGCCCTTCCATGTGTTCTGAGCAGGGGACACCTGCAAGTCTGCCAGCCACCCAGCACATTGATTTGCCAGGCTGAAAGGAAAAGGCATCCCTCTGCTCACTGTGAGGCAGCCTTGCTGCTGACCAGCCTGGAAAAACATGTTTGGGTCATTCCATCAATGTAAAGGTTAAATGTTTAACTGCAGCTATTGAAAACAAAGCAACAGCAGCAACAACAACAGCAGCAGAGGAGCTGGATGTCAATGTTATCAATGTCTGGAATTAAGATCTGCATCTCAGCACCTACCAGGTACAGTGCACTGAGGTCCTGTCTGGGCCCTGCCCTGTGTTGAGTGTTGCCTCTCAGCACTTGGCAGAGCAGCCCGTAGGTGACAACAGTTCGGCCCCCATTCACCCCAGCTGACAGCTTTGCAAAATGGATTTTTAGACTCTTATTTTTGCCTGGGAATTTTGAAGAAGCACCTGATGTGCTCTCTTTGCTGATAAAGAGGGCTTCTTTATGTTGTATCCTTACTTTCAGCCACTCAACCTCTGTGAGTATGCCAGTGAGAGTTACTTGAATACAGGTCCTTTGTTAAGTAAATATGGACCTGGAGGTGTCATTGTTTTCCTACCCTGCATATCTCCTATTTCAGTAAACCAGTAGATTTCTCATATATTTAACTCTTGTTGTTTTACAAAAAAACAGTTTCTATTTTAGCATTGCAGAGCAGGTTGTCATTTAGAAAACGTGGCTCACAGCTTTCATGGCTCCATTACAAGTTGCAATATGCATATTTGTAAAACTAAAACCTCATCATGACACAATATATCCAAGAATCCCATAATCCCGAATTGCCTCTTCCTGTCACATTTGTGGCATGTCACAGCAACTGTCCTGCTGCCAGGCTGTTGTCTCTGGAGTCTGGGCTCGCCCTTTGTAGTCACATGCCTGGCAAACCTGCAGAGTCCAAGGCAGACACCAGGAGACACGGGCAGAGGTCCTGCTCCATGTGTACTCCTCCCTGTGCTCCCTCTCTCTCTCTTTCTGCCTGTTCTTGTCACTCTGTCTCCCCAGGATTGATGTTCTTCCAAGCTCTTGCTGGCACAGTCACCCTGTGATGTGCCCCTTTTGGGCTTGAGCTGTGATCCACTGCAATCCACAACCAGCTGGCCCTGCTGACCAGCAGACTGATCCTCTGGGGGACTTGATCCAAAGGCTGGGTGGGAGCAGCTCTGTGACTCTGCTGGCTCCTGAATGGAGCCCTGGTGGGATGCCCTGGCTCCACGTGCTGCTGTGCATCAGCCCAGCCACAAGCTGCAGCCAAATGAGGCTGCTCTGGGGTGCAGGGGCCCAGTGAGATCTTTGCTGGGCTGTCACCTGAGGAACAGCAGCAGATGGATGTGGAAAGCCTTTAAATTCAGCACATGATCAATACTAAACTGATCTTCTGGAGTCTCTTATAAGATTACCCCAGCCTCATGCATCCAATTGCAAAAAAATCACTCAGCACACTAGGGGGATGTGAGAAACGCTGCAGCCCCCATTTAGAATGCATAGAGCTAGAGTAAGTGACTTCACAATTGTTTATTGTAGTAAATAATTCATCCACTTTACATTTGGTTTTGTTGCTACCCCCGTGCCCCTGCCTCAGTTCCTTTCTCTTAATCCTAAAATTCCCATGGTGGGTCGTTTCTTTGGTCATGATTCCCAAACACACACAAACACAAATCTGTCTCAGTCCAACTTTTCCTGACTGCCATACCAGGGAGAGCAGTGCTGAGGGAGGGACAATCCTGGTTCACTGCTCAGCTCAGCCCATGCCCAAGCCTGGCTTTGCTGCCTTGGTTTCTGCCCCAGTTCTGCTTTCACACGATGCCAATGTGCAGAACTGTTTGGAATACATTAACATTGCTAATAGTGTTTTTCTACTAATTAATAATGACATTTGAACAAACTAACACAAATTATCAGCTGGCCGAGTGTGGAGCAAGGGTTGCAGCTGAGACAGAGCGGTGGTGAAGGGGTGGGTGCTGCTCTGGAGTGAGACCTGGCTGGGACAGGTGCACCCCCCCGGCACCTGTCTGGAAGCCCTGGGCTTGGGTCCCTGCAGGCCTCTGGGCTGGGGTGCCTGCAGGGCTCTGCCCATCCTGATCACACACACTTGCCAGGGTGGATTCTGGTGGGCTTGCTGAGCCTGACAGCTCCTGTGTCAGTGCAGGTTGTTTCAGCTGCTAAGAACAGATTAATGAGAGTCCCTGCCATGGGATGAAGCTTTTCGAGTCCTGTCAGCTGAGACAAGACTGTTATACACATCTCTGAAGCCCTTGGCAGCATGCTACCTCCTGCTTCTGGATAGTTTTGTCAAAAAGACCACGTACAAATTGGCATGTGTCTCTTTGAATTGAAAATTGTCTAGAAGAGTGTTAGGAAGAGCATCACACCAGCGTGCTCCAGGCAGTTGTTCCTGGCTACTCTGGAGACACAACACAGGAGAACCCTTGGGACAAATTTTGCTCCCCCCTGTGGAAACCATCTTGACTGTCTGTGCCTTGGAGCCCTGCAGACACCGTCCTGGGAGTGCTCTCATTTGCACAGGGGGGTGCTGAGGCTCTGATCCCACCTCTGGTTCTGTCCACCCATGATCACTATGGAGGGCTGGAGAGTTGAGATCATGGTGGCAGTGATCTGACCTGAACTGATCCATCTTCAGGGATGAATCCTCCTTTACAAGCATTGCCCAGGCATCTCCACTGTCTCTTTTAACACTTCATCCAGCCAGGCAGCAGGTGACCTTTTGCAGTAAAATGATCCCAGCGTCCATATGGTATTTTGCATGCTGTCCTCTTGGGATCTGTAAGTAGAGGCCAAATCAGTGTTGTTCTCATCCACTGCTTTCAGAGGTGCCAGTGAGGTTTCGCCATCTGGGATACAGTCACTGCTCTGGGTGATTTTTTTCTCCAGGACAGAACCCCTGAAATACCTCAGGGTAATTTCTTCATGTGCCCCCTTGGAGCCCTTCCTGGGACCTGGCTCAGGCATGAGCTGCTTTTCCAGTTTGTGATTCCTGCTGCTCCTTGCACCAGACTCTGACTGCACAGAGGTTGTTACCCCTGCTCAAGGTGTCAGTCCAAGGCCCCCAGTGCCTCGGGCATGCAGAGCATTACATTCCCAGCAGCTCAGGTAGGCACCTGCACAGGGTGGGTGAAGACCCCAGGAGTGACCTCTGAGCTGTGGAAAGGGTTCTCCACCTGACCTTTGCCTAAGGTTGTCCATTATGTTCCATCAGGAAAGCCAGATTCCTAACCTGGAATTGTAACCAGGGTGGGTGGTAAGGAGGTGTGTGCACAGCCCTGCCAGACCCTCAGCTCCCTGCAGGCTGCCAGCAAGTGAAGGGGGGTGGAGGAGCACAAGGTGGGTGTTCAGCATCTTCTGCTGTCCCTGGGCCAGTCCCTGGAGCAGAGCACTCTGGATACCCCTGCAGGTGGCAGCTGGTGGCCCTCAGCACCTCTGGAGCCATTCTTAAGGCTGTGAGCTTGTTTCCATTAAAGGTGTGTGCCTTGGCTCAAGCCCACGTGCTTCCCATGGGTTTTGGCAGGCTGTGCCCATGGGCTGGCTGCTGACAGTCCTCCCGTGCCAGCAGACAGCAGCTGGGCCTGGGGCTGCACTCGGCCGCGTCAGGCTGAGCTGACAGGCCTGGTGTGAAACAAGATGAATGGGCTGAAGTTGGTGAAAATTATTCTAATTTATAATCTGCTGCTTTGTGGAGCTCCCAAATTAATTCTTTCTAGATACATAAGTAGGCCACATGTTTGCTTTGCTTCAAATGTAATAAACATTACACTCTGTCCCCTGCTTTTGGTGCTGGTTCCTGTCAGAGCATTAGTCCCTGTAGCTAATTCCTCACACCTGTCTCTGGGGCTCCTGGGACCTGGGCTGAGCACGGGGCGGAAACGCCAGGCTCCAGGAAACTTGTGGCATGGAGAGATAAATTGCTGATCAAAGGGCTAGTGCACAGTGCCTCTGAATATTTAGTTGTAGGCAAGGCAGCCCAGCCCGCTCGGGAGAGGGCTTTGTTCCTGACAGCACAGCGAGCACCAGGGCGGGATGGGGTGCTGGGATCTGTGCAACCCCAGGCACAAAGAGCTGGGGAAGAGTGGGGCCCATGGGGTGCAGTGTCTGTGGGGAGCTGCTCTTCACAGCTCTGCTGGGGTCTGGATGTCAGCACGGGGCTGCTGCAGCACCAAGGCACCAGCCCCGGGCAGGACCATCAGCCTCTCTGGCTGGTGCAGAAGTGACCCCTGCACCCACCCTCGGGGAAGGGGACTGATGTTCCTGCCCTCCCCAGTGCTGCAGAGCAGGAGCTGAGCACAGCCATGGCTGTGGAGTCAGACCAGGAGCTGCAGCCTTGTGGCTCAGAAATCCTGGAAAAGCCAGGAAGAGGTGGGGAGGTTCCAGCAAGTAGGAACCAGTGGTTCCAGAATGTCCCTGGGATATTCACAGCCCTAAAGTGCCAGGGTGCCCAAGGAAAGGCCCATACTGCCTCTGCAGCCAAGAACAGCATAAACCAAAGGTTTGGGCACTGCTGGCCCAGGCAGTGCTAGTCCTGCTGTCAGGGGGAAACAGAGGTGATGGGCAGTTCCTTGTTCCTTCTGTGCATGTAAAAATAGAACCAAATTTACAATGCCTTGCTGATCCCTGTCACCTCCTTCCCTATGTGCAGGGGATGGAGGCTGATTCTGGATTTGCTGATAACAAGGGTGCAGACAGATTTGCAGGAGCAAAAGCCAAGTGCTGGATGTTGGGCTTTATTTTCTGTTTTGATTGTCACATGACTGATCACAGACATCACTCTCTGCCTTGATTTCTGCCTCCTCTCCTGGTACCATCATTGTGATCTCTTCACCTACCTAACAAGTCAAGCCCACCTCACAGGCCTCAAGTGTGAAAGTGAGTTGAAAAGCCCAGGTTTTATCATTGCCATCACATCCATCCTCCACCTAAAATCCAAGAATTTCCAGCACTGAGGCAGCAAGCTGTGATGCAGAAGCATACACGAAGTTTTACCGAACTAGAAGTGACCCTGCTGTTTGTCCTAT
The DNA here is from genome assembly GCF_026979565.1 of Vidua chalybeata. Lineage (NCBI taxonomy): Eukaryota > Metazoa > Chordata > Aves > Passeriformes > Viduidae > Vidua > Vidua chalybeata. The sequence goes on from NC_071546.1 coordinate 6,832,654, forward strand.
TGCCAGTGGTTTCCATGGTCCCAGGGAATCTGGAGACTTTTCCCAAGCCTTTCTCTCCCTTCCACACACAGAAAACATCCTCCATCCTTGCCTACTTTCCCCCAGGCTGCTCAGCACCCTGGCCTTGCTCTGGTGCTGTGTTCTTTCCACAGGTGAAGCAGGGTAGAGCTGCTTGGCTTGCTGAGATGCCTTTGGTGGAGGGTGAATGAATGAATGGGGGCTGGTGCCTGCTGGTGAAGGTGCCCACTTCCACCTGGTTTGATACAGTGATGTCTTCTTGCTTGCTGTGCAGAAGAGTGGGGGCAGATTACTTTGTTTGCACCATCTGCAGAGGAAAGAGAATTTTAAAAATAAGTTTAGAGTGTAGTTGAATAGTGGGTTGCTGCATTCCTGCCACAAGCACCGCCTTGTTCTTTTCTGTCACCTGGCTCTACCCCTCACATCCACAGCTTCTCTGCTGGCATCCAAGTGCAAGAAAGCAGCTGCCTGGCCTTTAGCTCCTGTCCTGCCCTGGGTGGTCCAGAGCCAGCAACTCCATGTCCTTCAGTAAGTTTTGGGACAGGGACGAATTCCTTGAGCCCTGCTTGGGAAGAGGTGCTGGCTTTGCACCCTGAGCCCCAGCACTTTGTTCTGTGAGTGCCACAGGCACAAGGAGCCTGGCTCAGCATGTGCCAAGTGTCTGAGCACACCGAGGGGATGCACCTCCCACCTACCCTTCACCGTGGGGGTGAGCATTCGCTCTGCACTCCCTGGGGATGTTCCAGCAGGAGAAGCTGTGCTGGGGGCTCTTAAGGGCAGAGATGCCAGCCTGGCCTCGGGGCACGTGGTCCCCCCTGTTTCCTGCAGTGCCAGACACGGGCACTTGTGTGCTCTGTGCAGGCCTGCCAGGGAGGGAAGCCAAGCAGCCGCTGTTATCAGACTCACACAGACCTTTCCCATCTGGCTGCTCTTCTGAGGAGTGATCCAGACTCTCTGCAGGGGCCGGCAGCCAAAGCAGGAGGTGCAGCTGATCTGCTTGCAGGGTCTCAGGCTGCCTCCTCCAGTCCAGGCTGGTGCAGCCCCTGCAGCACCTGCAGCCCCTTTTCTCACCTCAGTTATGCAGGTGGAGCTGACAGGGAGTCCTGAGATTTGAGTCGGCTCAGGCAGCTTGAGATGTGTGGCCAAAGGCCGGAGACACAAAGCTCAGTCTGGGTCTGGGTCCTGGTCTGAGTCCAGAGCACAGAGGATGGAGAGCTAGCATGCAGTGAGTGACAAGAGGATGCACAAGATCCTTGAGACTCTAAAACCACCAGTTCTCTCAACTGCTGTGAGGGCCAGTCCTCTCTGAGTCCTCCCCCCAGCCCTGCTGAGGTCTGCCAGGGCCAGAGATCTCCTGGCAGTCATGGTCTGTGTCAGCACTGATGCCCTTTGTCCTCCCCACAGCCATTTGCAGTGTGCCACTGGCAGCACATGGAGGTGAAGGGAGAGCTGCCCACCAGCCGGGGTGGAGCTCAGAATGAACACCTTCCCTAGTGCTGGCAAGCTCTGTGTCTGCAGAGCCACTGAGGCCGAGCCAGGACATTGTCATCTCCCCTGTGTCTCCTAAAGCTATCCCCCCAGCTTCTGGGAAGGGCTGAGCTAAGTGGGTGTCCACCACCCTGTTGTCAGACCCTCTTGCAGAGCTGTGGGGCTTGGACTGGCTGTGCTGGGGAGGTTGAGCTGGGCTGCAGCCGTGCCACTGCCTGCAGACGCTCCTGCAGGACACAGGAATGCAGCAATCCCTCGAGTGCCTGCAGCTTGCTCAGTCCCTGGCAGATGGGGAGGGGTGCTGGCTCCTGGGGGGCTGTTCCAGGACACGTTTGCAGGCCTGAGATGGGAGTGTTTCTCCCTGATGGATGCAGTTTGGTTCAGAGGTGATGGAGCACTTGCTGCAGGAGCAGACCAAAGCTGGTGGGCAAAGGGGCAGCCAGGCTGGTGAAGCAAAACATTTAAAATGTTTTTAATTCCAGCTCTCTGCAGCCCATGCCTTGCCAGGGGCTGCTCTCTGTTTTCAGTTAACATGGTAACTGCATCAGGACCAAGTAAACAAGCTTTCCAAGTATGCTGCAGGAGCCAAGGCAGCTCTGGGCATCTTGGTCATGTCCCTGGGGGCAGTGCTGCTGAGTGTTGCTCATGCTGTGACACAGCTGCTCCCACACCTTGACTTTGGGGATCCTCAGCACCTTCTCTCAGGAGACTGAGCCAGGGGTCTGGCTGTGGAGAGGGAGAGGGCATCCCCCAAATGCATCCTTGGAGAGCAGGACTCTGCTCTCAGTCTGGGCTGGACACTCCAGCAGGGTTCTGCATGTGTTTCCTGCTCTTTTCTCCTTCCATCTTCACCACAGACACAGGACGAAAGCATCGTGAGGAGTTAGAAGAGGTAACAGAGCAGAGAACTCAGAACCACCAAGCCCTGTCTTTCATGGCACCCCACTACTCAGAGAGCTGTGAGTGCCAGACCCTCAGCTTCCCTATCCTGGCCTGGCTCCTCTCCTGAATATATTTTTACATTTTGTGACTCTCAGAGGTTTTTAAATTTAATGGGTTCCTCTTTTTTCCTTCCTCCTTCTTATCACCTGAGCTGGATCCTCTCTGAGCTGCTGCCAGCTCCAGGGATTACAAGTGAATAATTTACATCTGATGGCACATTTGAAGTTTAAGAAAAGGAAATGGCAAGTGTAGCCTGCTCCTTATCCCTGCCCCAGAGCCACGGTGCAGGCTGCTGCTGTGTCTCCAAAGGCAATTCCAAAGATTCCCTAAGGAGCCTTATTCTGCACATGGCATGGCCCTGCTTGGGCACGGCCACTCAGATCCTGGCAGCCTGCAGCTGAGGGATCCCAGGGCACCACAGCAGCAAAGGGCCCATGCCAGGAGGGGTTCCCTGCCAAACCAGGATGTGTCCTGGCAGCCCTGCAGCACAGACAGCAAGGCAAGGGCCAATCGTGCCCTGCTGGAGGGCTGGCTGCTGGGCTGGCTGCTGGGCTGGCTGCTGGGCTGGCTGCTGGGCTGGCTGCTGGGGGTGCCTCGAGGGTCTCCAGCCTGCTGTCTCCAGGGGGAGGAAGGAGGGACCGGCTCCCTCAGCTGTGCTGAGCACAGCACACGCCTCTGCTCGACTCACACAGGGTCTGGGGCAGAGAATCCCTCCACACCCAGGGGCTGTGCTGCCTCTGATGGGCTCTGGGCTGGGCTTTCAGAACGCCAAGCTCGTTGCTAATTCTCTGGGGCCACAGGAAGATACTCGGGGAAATTATTTTTAACTCCCTGAGATTCACTCTTCAGAGCTAAGTCACTTTTATCAGCGCTGGTTCAGCCCCAATGAAGGCAATCTTTCCTCATACATACACTTCTCTCTGCAAGGTGGCTCTGACAAAATTTAAATATGAACTTTAGTGGTTTCCAGGAGCTCTTGGAAGAACTAACAAGCGTATCACAGGGTCCAGCATTAAATCCTTCCCTGCTGGGATGCAGTAGAGAACGGAAACTGTCAGGCAGTTTGAGATCCACTTAGCAATTAGTGCAGATGAAAGAAGCACTAACGTGAAAGCCCTGGTCTCTGTGCTGCTGGTGGGAGGAGGAAAGGAACGTGTAAGAGAAACATAACAAAATGCCACTGTGTATCCCATAAAACAATGAATCATTTTAACATTTCCAATCCTTTTCAAGCAAGCAGAAACAGTCGATCAATATGTGACAGAATTAAAGACCTGCAGTAAAACCTTGGAGCTGAGGATCTGTGAGAATTCTGAACACAGACTAATCTGTGAAATTCTGCATATGGCAATAGCACACCAGGAAAGACCAGAATATGTACAAGAGCCAGAAGCTGCAACAGAACAAGTCTGCTGGGCAAGAAGGCTTCTCTGCCCACCCAGAGGAACACCCACTGCAGAGGAGAAATCATCACTGGCAATGGATATGCAGCAGCTACAGAAAGCAGGAGTATTTCCCAGAAAACTCAAAGTTACAACAAACGTGGCCCCAAGCCATATCCTTGTAAAAGCCTGCGAAAATGTGATTCAGAATGTGTATTCATAAAAGCTGCAGCCATAGCCGTGGTTCTGGAGGATTTTGGGCCAGTAAGAGCATCTCATAGCATTTACAGTCTGAAGTGGTGAAAACAGCCAAGAGGTGCCATTCCATGAGTGTGCCATAGCTAACTTCAGGAAAATGACAATTCCAAGGTGGGTTAGTAGGATGGTATGCCTGGAAAAAGGAAATGCAGGCATACAACAGCTAAACAGGTGACTACTTAATTATGTGCTCAAGGGATGTGATGGACTGTGTTTGAATCTATTCTAAAAATATCTGTACTGGACTGTGTGAAATGTAGTAGGGAAGACACAAGTATGCGGTTTGGAAATAATAATATTTTTTAACGTTAGGATCATTCTTTGAATCCTGGTAATTGAGTGAGCATAGGAGCCCCACTGATGCACTTAGAGCATGTCTTTGGCAGGTCCAGGTTCCTGCAGCTGCACTTTGGAAAAGCTGTAGAACCCTGTCAGATACTCACAGAAGCCTGCTAGTCACAACAGCAGGACAATAAATGGCACAAGGAAAGTGTAACTTTAAATTCATTTGCAGTGGGACTGCCACGGGATGAAGGAAGCCAGGGAATTGACTGCATGTGCACATACATTGCCAGTTAATTTAACAGTGGTGGTGGCTGAGCAGGATTTGAGTCAGAGGGAACAGGGCATGATGAAAGATAAGCAGAGCTGGGGCTGATGCTGCACCTCCTACACGTAGGCACTGAACCAATGCCCTTGGGCACAGGAGGGCTTTGCTAGTCCTTCCCAGCCACATTATGGTGATCTTCCCAGCTCAGACTGCAAATCCTTCCAGTGCTGGACTCAGCACTGGTGTACTCCAGCAATGCTCACCTCACATCATTTCTGGGATGTGAGTCCAAAGAACATCCTAGTAACAGAAATAAACAACTGTTTTCCAGCTTACAGCCTCTCCACTGCTTTTTGCAGCCAGACTGTGACTTTCACTGCACCACAGTTCTCCTGTAATTATCACAGGAAGATTACAATTGCTTTGAACCTCATTTTTCTCTGCCTTTGGCTGACCTCGGGGCTACAGAAGAGTGTGTGTGCCTGCATGTGTGTGGACTAGGGAGAAAAGGACAAAGGGAGGCTGTATCATGGTCCTCCTGCCACTTAGCCCTGGTCCTAAGCTTTCCATCTAGCTGAAATCCTTGGATGCAACCCAGACTTGATGGCCCCAAACTCTGCCTTTCCTCATTTTCTTTCCCTGTCTTTTTTATATTGCCTATCTAGGGCATAGCTTCAGTTATCCACTCTCTTGCAATGCCTAGGTGGTGAGCTGTGCATCTAGATGTAAGTCTTGGGAGCAAACAACTTGGAATAAGTCCCTGTGCCACTGAAGGGAGGGCACTTGTGAACACCTCACACAGCAGGGGCAATTCATCTGCCTGCCCATTAGCAGAGCCGAGTACTTGTCACTGGGCTTTCTTTAGTCTGGGCCTGGACCAGTAAAGCAAATGTTGAATGACTGCTACAAATAACTGCCCCAGCCACCAATTTTTATAGGCAGAATGGCAGCATTTCACGCTGGGCACAACAAGCAGTGGAGATGACAGCTCAAAGCCAAATAGACATCACAGAGCCAGTACAGATGTGATTTATTAAAGAAATGTCTGGATTGCAGAGGAAGCAGAAAGGTGTATCTTGAAATGAACCTTTAACGCCTATGAGTGAAAAGGAACAAGGGCTGGGAAGCAAGGGAAGCTGCCAGGGGCAAAAGCTAATGGGGCTGGTCCTGGGGTGTGCTGTCAGCAGGGGACGTGTGGCTGCAAGCCAAAGGGTAAGCTGTGCTGCTTCATCTGTAGGCATAAAAGCAAGAGCTGAGTAAAAGGGCTGCCCAAGCTGAGATGAGAGGCAAGAGAGTGCTGCTGGGGAAGGGAATAACCCCAGGCTCCCACAGGGGACTGACATTCTTCACTGGTTTGTGCAGAGAAACCAATAAACACACACCCGTGTCAGCAGGGCACTTTGAATTCTGCCCCTTCTCAGGGACTCCAGCTCCTACCTGGCTGTCCAGCCCCAGTGCCTGAACTGCCAAGTTCTGACCAGACCCCCCATCCATCCCTCCTTTCCCAGTGTGCCAGCAGAGCTGCTCCAGGCTGGTTCCAAGCCTTGGGTCCCCCATCACTGCCAACAGGCCTGCCCTGTGCAAGGACAAGTGTCCAGCTTCCAGCAGCTGACCAGGCCCTTCCAGCTGGACATGCTCAGGCCAGGCTGGGATACTTGTGGGGCGGGGAGCCTTAGGCCTTCCCTTTCCCATGCTGTGACCCCCCACTGCCCAGCCTGTCCTCTCGTGCCAGCACACTGCAGGGACAGTGCAGCACATGCTGTCCCCAGCCCTGGAGCCACTCTGAGCAGCAGAATCTGCTGCATTAGGTCGATTTCAAGAGCCCCTCCAGGTCAGTTAGCAATTACCTGCACCAGATACACGCTTGGAAAGGAGCTTCTGATCTCTTCAATGCACTCGTTTTCCTCTTTCAATTTCAAATTCGCCTCACTGGAAATAGGCACTTCAGCCTCTTTTGCAGACCATGGTAAATTAGGATTTCATCCAGTTCTGTTGGTTTGCTGATACAGATGTTTTCCTGTGCAGAGGCAATGCCATGGCCAATCTGAGGTGTGTCCAGACCTTTCCTGTTCAGCCACTTCCAGCTGAGCCTGTGGGTGATGTCTGGTACTGAGTGTTCCTGCACAGACCACTGGCCCTTGCATGTGCTGAGCAGCTGCTCCTGGGGTGGGCACCCTGGTTCCAAAGCTCCTGTTATCAATTCAGACTGGTGCCCCATGCTGTTGAGACATGGCCAGTGAGGAATACCCTCCTTTGAGGAGTCAGCTGAAGTTTCCACCTGCGTACTCCAGTCTTGTCCAGTCTTGTCCTGGAAGGGAAAGGACTGGAAAGAAGAAAATCCAGGGTGTTTGCATGTGTCCTTATCTTTGTGCTGAAACCTGACTGCCATCCACTTGTCACAAAGACATTTTCCACAGTGACATCCTTCATGCTGAGCTCTTCCAGCACTGCACTGGTCACACTGTGGGAATGCTCCAGCTGGCTCATTCTGCTGCTCAGCTGAGGGAGACACATCTCCTGCCTGTGCCGAGGACACGCTCCCAAGGGAAGGGAGGCTCACTGCAGTCCTGCAGCTGCTGCATCTGCAGAGGTCTCTGGGGCCAGTGTGCAGCCATCCCCTCGTGGTCCCCTCGCAGGCTCAGCTGAGGCACCAGGGCCAGCTGGTTGCAAGCAGGCACAGGCTGCTGGGAGGGGGTCTGGCAGTTTTCTGCTTGCCTCGTCACAGGGCACCCAAAGCCCGATGGGGTCATGCAGAGCCCTCTCCCAAAACTGGGGTTTAGTGCTCAGAGGCAGAAGCAATTTTACATAAAGTTCAATTAAATATTTGCTTTATAATTGCGCAACAAATTATTCATAAAGGCATTGGAATCTAATCACAAGGCTGACACCGTGGAGTCTGCAAATGACACAGTACTCGGAGAGAATAAAGATGGGGGGGAGCTGCCAGGCTGTGGTGACAGGCAGTGCCTGAATCTGTGGGGCAGTGGGAATGTTCCCAGAAAACGACCCACAGCAGCACAAAAGAACCTCAGCAAGGCAGGGTCATTTGGCTGACCGAGGAAGTAGGGTGGCATATGAGAAATGGCTCTGGACAAGAGTTTGGGGCATTTGGCTCAGATACGCCCAGCAAACAGGGCAGTGCTGGGGCTGTGTCCCTCCCAGTCATGTTTTGTCACCTCCATCTTTGTGTGGACACGCTCTGTGTTGTGTTACAGTGTCCCCAGTTCTGCAGGACTTGTGTGAGCACAGGACTGCTCCCTTCAGCTCATGCCCCTATGTCCAGCAGGAATTATGGTGCCCGACCTTTTAAGGGGTGCAGAAACTCTCCCACAGCCATGGTATGAAGAAAGTCATGTGGTACAACCTGCCTGTGGGGTCCATCCTAAACCATCCTAAACCAGAGCAGCACCCAGGTAAAGGCAGGAGGCAGTCTGGGCATGTAACAGGGCATCCCACATTGCAGCCCTCCAGAGACAGGCAGTGTCTCTGAGACAAGGATGAGCAGCTGGCAAGAGCTAGCTGAAAAGCACAATGGGAGCAAATGTGACCTTCCAGGGACCCTTTGCAGGGAGTGTGTCAGGGGGACTTGCTCCCATGCATCTTCATGGCATGCTGAGCTGCAGGTCTGTGAGCAAAGCCCTCTCTGCCAGTCCTGACACCCAGTGCTCAGCTCCTTTCAGGGTAAATTTTGGAGGGCAGCAGACTGAATCCTGCCCCCAGGAAGAGCGAGGCTGCTGGGACTGAGCTGTGTGCATCTCTGTTGTTCTGCTGAGACGAGGTGGGGTGTGGTGAGGGAATGAACACAGCTCTGCAGGACAGGTGCTGAGCCCAGCCACTGCAGCCAGGGATCTCTTTGCCTAACAAGTGCACATCCTTCCCAGATTCTGTCCCCTGCTGTCATTCTGGGCTGTGGGCTGCAGGCTGCCCTTGTCCTGCCAGGGAGAAGCCCTGCAGGGCACCCAGTGTTAGGAAAGCTCTGACTGACAGGGGAGCTGGATCCTGGACAGAGCTGGACTGGAGATGGATTGCCTGCCTGCCAAATGTGGACATTAGACAGGGAGTTAGATTAATGGGAGATGGCTCTGCCAACAGAGAGGTGAGTCACAAAGCTTGTCCTGTGCTGAATCTGTTTCTCCAATAGGGAAGGAGTAGGAGGATTTAGCAAGATTAATCTCTCACAGAGTTGTGAGAATAGCCAAGATTCATGGGCTTCTCAGCAACAAATTTCCAAGTAAGCAGACAGCACTTGGGCTTGCTCCATGTGACACAGCACAGATCTGTACTGGTAACTCTGGAGTTTCCTGCCACTGGTCACAGGTAAGATTGACCACACTCCTGTGCTCACACATGAGCCCTGCAAAGCACAGGCTGCGCAGGAGCACCAAGCAAAGTGGCTTGAAAGCATCAATTCCCTGAATTTCCCTGAAGTGGTCTGCAGCTGCTATGCTCAAAACAAACAATTTTGGACCTTTCACAGAACACGAGAAGAAGCTAAGAAAGAACTCCTTTTGGCGGATGAGAGGAGCTGGTGACACATCAGCTGGGAGAGTTTGCCAGGTCTCTGCCATCTTTACATGAAGGAAGAGTAGGAGCAGGGTTGGACAAGAGCCAGAGCACCTTTCCTGGTGTGACCAGCACTTCCCTCTGGATAGCAGTTTGTGATCCAGCACTGACACACCTGGCAGGATCTGTTAGAGATGGGGAAGGGACAGCAGGTTGCTCACAGCTACTTTTTGGCAGATGATGGGGAGCTCTCAGGCACCCCTGTGTCTACCCCCTACAAAACTGAAGTCTCCAGGAAGGAGGATGAAGCCAGGAAAATGAAATCTTGGTAAATGGGTTTTATATTGTGGTAAATGGGGTTTTGGTTGCATTTTAAGGAGCTGTGGAGAGAAAAATCTCAATGCTAGTGAAACAGAGAGGTTTTTTTGGAAAAGGAAGATTTCCATTCCATGTTAGGAGTCCTGTTTCTTTCTGATATTTCTTCAGTTGTTCATGTCATGGCTCTTCAGTCTGAGCAGTTTTACAAATGTGTTGTGGAGATGAAAGCACCAGGGAAAGCTGCTCAGGATCAAGTTGGAAAAGCTTTTAACTTTCAACTCCTTACAGACAAAGGCACAGAGAGGAAGGGGGGAAGTGCAAAGACTGGGAAAAGGAAGAGGAAGAAGCAAAAAGAGATAAGGGAGAATAGAAGAGTGAAAGGGACAGAGCAGAGAAGACAAATCACAACAAGAAAAGGAACAAGGCACCAGCAGAAAGAAAGGGAGAGATAGGGAGAGAACAAAGCAAGGGGCCTGGAGCTCAATGAGATGGGGAGAGTATAACAGAGTAAGGGAGCAGTGCTGCAGGTAGAGGAAAGCTAAAAAATACAAAAGAGCTATTTAAACGCTGGGGTAAAGCAGTGATGAGAATAAGAGGAAAAGAGAAGCCAGATGAGGACTAAATTCTCCTGGAGATAAAGAGGATGGCAGCAAAGTCAAAGGATAACCTGTCCGTCCTTCTGTCACTGCAATACAAGACATGACATGAAAGTGACATGTCAGCTTCTCAGAGGGGCTGAGACGCAGCTGTGGAAGCTGCATCCAGTGTTCACGGGGAGCCACAGGAGTGATCATGTCACTCACTAAGGGTGCTCCTTAGCATCCTCCATCTCTCCTTCCCCGTGGTGGCTCCTGGCCATGTGACCTGGGCATACTCTGAAGCACCACGGATTTCAGGTGTCATGGAAGGACTGTCATAAAGTGCCTTCTTGTGGTGCTCTCCAGGGCTCCTGTGGCAGCTGGGTGGGACAGGCTGCCTGGCCTTACCAGCACCTGCATGGCAGCAGCAAGAGGGCATGGAATCATGGAGTCATAGGATGGTTTGGGTTGGAAGGGACCTTTAAAGGGCATCTAGTCCAACCCACGTGTGATAAGCAGGGACTTCTTCAACTAGATCAGGCATGGAGCTGCTGTGCCACAGGGGAAGGGGCAATGGGAGGAGAGACAAATCTGTGTCCTCAGAACAAGGGAGTCTTAGCAAAAACAGGCTGGAAAAGGGCACCATGACTACAGACAAGTGCTGGGACCATCTCCTCCCAGTATCACACCAGCTTATTGGGTGCTTTCAGCCAGGTGGTCTCAACTCCACCTGCACTGTGCGAGGCGGCCTCTTGGCTGTCCCAGGGAAAGGATCTGGGTGTTCCCAGTGCCAGTGTCATAGCTGGCACAAGAGCCTTGCAGCTGTCCCAGGGCTAGATTGGCACTGAGCATACGGTCTCTGTTTGCAGACTGTGTTAGCAGCTCAGCAGCTGTGCTCCACGCTTTGCTCCTTTCCCTACAAGAGCATCAGGCTCAAGTGGGATCTACTTTGGCAGCAGTGCTTGCAGCTGGCAGGTCTCTCAGTCTCACACTGGGATTGAGGACATTTCTAGATGCTTCTGTGTCTGAAGGCGCTGATGTGGAGCATTTCCTGGGATGTCTTCAGGGCTCCCTTGGCCTTTGAGGGTGGGGGTCATGCAGCAGTAGGACGGTGGGAAGCCTTGTGCCAGCTTGTGCAAAGGTAGGAAATAAAGCTGCCAGAGCCTGCTGCTGGATCTGCATCCTGCTTATCTTTTGGTCCTGGAAAGGAAGAGCCACTCCTCCTGGATCCATGCTGTGCTTATAAGCCTCTCTTTTGCTTTCCACCCACCTCTCCCTCACCTTCAGAGCACCTGCCTGAACAGGAAGCACCAGATCCACATAGTTTGTGGATAACCTACTACTGGGTTACTACTGTTTCTTGACCAAATTGGCCAAGCAGAGGATTTGTTTGTGTTGTACACAAGGTGCTGTACAAATGGAGCACCACAGCATTCCCTCCTCTGGTGTTATGTTCCTTTCAGGGCCAAACTCCAAGCTCAAATAACAGAGAGTGCCATGGACACAGGAGAGCATTTTCTCCAGGTAAGATGTGAGTCTCTGGGCAGTGGAGACTGGGAAATGTCCCACTGGAGTCTGTTTGCCTGAGCTGATGAAAACCTTACTTGCAAGAGCAGATTTATCCATTCCCAAATACAGTACTGCAGTCTCACCAGCCTTGAGCTTCTCCCCTGCTTCCATCTTCCACTGGCCCAGAGTGCTCTGTACACCCTGCATCCCACTGCTGGTGGGTGACTCCACTGCAGGCAACAAGCCGTGTTGTCACTTCTGCCCCTGCGCCCTCAAAATGCTGCTGGGCCAGGACAGTGCCCACCAGGCATTGAGCAAGACTCTGGAGAAGGCACCAAGGAGCTGAGGTGGGTGCTGAGGATGCCAAGAGCCGCGACCACCTGGTGCAGAGTGGGAGGGGGTCTGACAGCCTCAGCCCCAGAGATGCCCAGAGCCCCTGACAGAGCTCCTGCCACGATGCCATTGGGCCATCAATGTCTGGCACCATACAAAGGCAGCGGAAGCGTGGGCTGGGGTGTCTGTCCCTGACCTGTCCGATGCCGTGGCACCCCGGCTCAGTCCTGTGCTCCACGCACTGAGCTAGCTCTCAGCACCGGGCACAGGAGGGTCGGCCCTGACCTGGGGGTGGCCAGGTCTGCCCCTGCCCCCGTCCGCGCCCTGCTCCCGCCCCCGGCTCGGCCGGCAAAGGCACTGGAGCGGCGGAGACCATGCGGGCGCCCGGGGCGGAGGCACCGCGGGGTGGGGAGCGGACCGGAGCTGCGGGCAGAGCCTCCCCGCCCCGCCGGGGGCCGCGCCAGCCCGTGGGGTTGCGGGGCCGCTGCCCCGGGGCCGGGCGGGATCCCTGGGGCGGGTCCCTGGGGGAGGCTCCGGGGCCAGCCCGGGGCGCGGACCCGGCGCTGCATTCTCAGAGTCTCCAGCAGAGGCTGGGCTGGGCCGGGCCGGGCTGGGCTGGGCTGGGCTGGGCTGGCGGGGAAGGAGGGGAGGCAGGCAGGGAGCGAGGGGGAGGAAGGCGGCTCTCGCCGCACATGCAGCCCCCGCCGCGCACCCGCCGCCCGCGCCCCGCCTCGCGCCCTGCCCGCCCGGTGCCCGCAGCCGGCTCCGCTCGCCGCCGCCGCCGCTCGGGGCTCCGCGCTGCTGCCGGGGCTGCGATCCGCTCCGTGCCGGGGCGCAGGGGCTCCGCTCCGCTCCGTGCCCGACTGCCCGGGCTGCGATCCGCTCCGTGCCCGGCTGCCGAGGCTGAGATCCGCTCCGTGCCCGGCTGCCGAGGCTGAGATCCGCTCCGTGCCCGACTGCCGGGGGTTCCGCTCCGCTCCGTGCCCGGCTGCGGCTGCAGGGGCTGCGCTCCGCTCCGTGCCCGGCTGCGGGGCTGCGCTCCGCTCCGCGCCGGCGGGTGCCGCGCAGGATGCCGCGGGAGGCCGAGCGCCCGGCGCGGGGGAGCCGCCGCGGCCGCCGCCCCAGGTAAGAGCGGGCGGGGGCTCGGGGGGCGGCGGGGCGGGCGCGGCGGGGGAGCCCAACTTCTCCGTCCCTCGCCGCGCCGCAAACTTTGCCGCCGCTCGGGGGGGCTGCGGCGGGCGCTCCCCGCGGGTGAGCGCGGGCTCGGCCCGGCCCCGGGGTCGCCGCCGCCTCGGGCCGGGCAGTCCCGCGCCCCGGCGTGCCCCGGGGTGCCCCGGTCTCCTTGGTGTCGCCGGGCGAAGCCAGAGGTTTGATGCCTCCGGCGCGGCCGCGGCAGCGGCGGGTCCGAGCACACCCTCCAGTTAAAACAGTCCGGTGCTTGAAGAGCTGCAGCTCCTTTTTTAACCGGTGGTATCTTAAAACGTCCTCTTCGGGCTCCTTCCTACCCAAGATCGATCTCCCCGTTTCTCTCGCTGAGACCGGAGCCTTCGCACTCATTCCGTGCCCATTCCGCACGGAATTTGCTCTGGGCGTGTGTGGATGTGTGGCTGCTGTGCCCGAGGAGCCCAGCGGGAGCCCTTTAGAGCCGGCCGGGTAACATCTCTCTTCACAGAGCCACATTTTTTTCTAACAACAAACTAAAAATAACTGTTCTAAAACTAGCACTTTCCTCATTTAAAATGTGGTTCCCAACTGGCTGTGCACAGGCCTTCTGGGAGCGAGATCTGCAGCCGCATCTGCTCCCCGGCGTGCCCTGTTCAGTGCTGCCACGCCAGGTGCCTCTCCCCGGGGAGCCCACCCTGTGGCATCTGGGCTCCTGCGGGCACTGCCGGTGGGTCTGGGTGTGGAGGGATGCAGTTGATGCCTCTTCATTTTTATTTGGTTTCTGACAGTTTTAACATCCTGCACAGTCTGGGGACATCTGCCCTGTCTTCTCATCTAACCTGGTTTTATGCATGAGCAGGACCAGTTACAGGGGTGATGGTGTAGACAGCGGCGAGGAGGGGCAGGCTCAGGAGTTCAGACATAACTTCATAAGGCAGTGCAGTGCACCTCAGGGAAGCCTCTGGACCTGAGAGGGCTGCAAAGGAAGGATGGGTGGCTCCGCCAGAGCTCTGATACTCCAGAGCTTGTTTGCATGGCCTGAGGAAATAAATGAGGGAATGTGCCTCTCTGTCCCTGCTCCTGGGTTGGTACTTATGCTATTAAAATGCCGTGTGTTGCAACACAGTCTTGCATACCACTGAGGAAATCTCAGCTCACGACTGTTTCTTTGGGACCTGCTTCTGTCTCTTCAGAGTACCCAATGCACAGAGCATGGCTGAAGCCTGCAGTCTCTGTACTCACAGATTGCATGCCCAGCTCAGAACCTGGGCTTTGCCAGGTTTTCCCTATGAGGGCTGATGGATGCTCTCCACTTCTTTCAAGAGCACTGGGTAATGAGTATTTGCAGCAAACAATTATCAGGGCTGGAGATCATTGTCCTGGTACATGAGTTTTTAAATGCTGAAAATAAATTGTTTCTCTGGCTTTAAGTCTGAAACGTTTTCTCTGTGCTGGTGCTGTGTTTGTTTGTGTTCGAGGCCAAAAGGTGGTTCTGCTGCTCATTGATGAATTCCCTGAAATGTTGACAGTACCCTGAGAGTAGCACAGGGTAAGAGCCCGCTGAAATCTAAATAAGGTGGCCCAGATTCTGTGCTGACTTTTGTCTCACATACGCCTCTGCTCCAGTGAGGTGAGGGTCAGATCAAGTGAGGTGTGGTCTCTGTATGAAATGCCGAATAATACAGTGCTGAAATTGGTGGGCTTATGAAAGAAAAAGTATATGCTGTTTCACAGGTAAAAAAGCCCAGTTTTGTTCCTTCTGAAAAAAAAAATGCCCTTTGCTTTTTGGTGCATTGACACTTTATAATATGATATAGTGATTTCATACCTATGACAGAGAAGTGGCTACTGGAACAAGGTCAGTTTTAAAACTCTTTTTCAAAAGAAGCTAGCAGGCGTCTGGGAAAAAAAAAGGAAAGAAAAGGTTGTCTTTGGGTTAAAAATAACAGTTAAAATCCTATTCTTCCTAGCTCCATCCCAAAAAATATTATATTTTCATGATTTAAATGCAATGTCATGTTTTAAAAATTCATAGTTCTTTCTTGTGTGTAAGGATTATGAGAAAAGGATCACAATTTACTGTTTGTTGTTTATATTATCTGTTCAGCTTTTGTTTTTTTTTTTTTTTTTGCATTAAAAATAATATTGAGTTAGCAAGGCTTTTTTTGTAGCAAATTTTACTTTTGTGCTCATAGTCACTATCCCATAGCAGTAAAATTTGGCTGGAAATATTGCAGAGAGAATGTTTGTTTATGTGAAGCCCCTTTTTCAACCCACGGACTTTATTTCATTAGAAGGATTAGATTATTTGTGAAAGCTTTGAAACAAAACTGGACTTCAGTTATTCCTTTAAAGTACAATTACTTATTTTTTCAAATAATTAGTTTTTATATTTTAAAAGCCCACATTTTGAAAGTAAAGGAAAACAGTTGGAAAAAGAAACAGTGTGGTGACACTTGGGTTCTTCTGACATCATGTCACTAAAGAGTATTCGTGCATAAGGATACAGCCATGTATGAATTTCTGTTATCTTTTAACCATGTGGTTATGCAACTGTGTTTGGGTTTACGAGCAGTGACACTTCTCTGCAGATAAGTCCATGCATATCCCGAGGCACAGGCCATTTTGAGTGATCTGCTTTCTTGAAAAATTACATGTAAAGATGAGGTGGGTGTGAATCCCAGCCAGATTGCTTGCCCGAGGCTGTAGGTGGACACGGTGTACAGCTCCTTGCTGTTCTCGGGATCTCTTTTGTCTCTAGCACCAGTTTATCCCATGGTGTTTCTTTGTGGAAGAGGTGCCCGGTGGGGAGGGATGTCACCGGCTCAGCCTCAGACTGTTTGTTGCTCTGGGAATGTCCTGCCCGTGCCCTCAGCACCCGTGTGCTCTTTGCTCTGCGGGGAGCAGGGTCCCCTGTGTCACCTTGCTCTCAGGTGTGTGGCTGCCCTGGGCTGTAGGCGAGGGCACAGGGCTCTGTCCTTTGGCTTGGCTACTGCAGCATTCACAGGGCTCATGCCTGCATGTCCCTGTGAGCTGTGTTACTTGTGAAGTCCCCGCTCTACCCCAGCAGAAAAGCCAAGTCTTCGTGGCTGGATTTCAACAGCAATTGCTGTAGACTTGGAGCATGGGGTTGGACTTGGACTCAGCTGTTCACCCAACATGAGCTGAGTGTCCACTGCCTGCTCAGCTCTGTGGGACATCTGTCTCTGCAGTTGTGTCCCGTTTGTGGGTTATTTTCTGCTCTGGAGAGCTGTGGAGGGCTCAGGCATGGGGCTCTCTGCTCCTGCTGGCAGCCACTGCAGAGACCCATCCTCCCAGTTAGTTCACAGTTTCTTTTTCATTTAGTCATCACTTTCTATTATTTGCAAAGTCCATAAAAGGAGTACAGCACATTACAGTAATTTTCAATTTTATCCTTTGCAACAACTCTGCTTTCAGAGACTAGGCCAGTCTTTACTTTAGCCTGACTCTGTATCTCTTGCATTTTTCTTTCTTTTTACTGTCCTTTGTGCTATGGCAGGAAGAAGGGAGTTCTGGTTTATCCTGTTGGGGAATGGTTGTTGGATGACATTTTTGTACTGGTTGTGCAGGATAATGTCTGGGTAGTAAAAGTGGATCTTTTTCCAGCAGTGTCTGCCTTTTGTTACCCCACAGGGCTGGCTGGGATGCCCGCAGAAGGTCTAGATCTAGCTCTGGGTCTTCTTGGTGATGCTCTTCCTCAGATCCTCTTGCAGTGTGGTTGGAATTCTTCTTGCAAATGGATGTCTCATCTCTTTGACAGCATTACAGCACCTTCTTCTGAGGGTCTGTGGGACACTGTGGGCCTGAGCAAGTGGTAGCTGGCAGCTGGGTGTGGGGCCCAGGGCAGCCCCAGAGCTCCCTCAGCTATTGAAGTTTCCTGGTGCATGTACAGCAAACGGGGGTACAGGACTCTGCTGGGAGGTGGGAGCTCAAGGAGGGACTGTTCACAGCATGTGGTTTGTCTGGGGGTGCCTGTGCCTCAGTGGCTGGGCATGGCTTTTGTCTTCAGATGGGTTTCCAAGTGCTGTCTCAGCTGCTTCCACACTGCTGACCCAGCCTCGGTGGTGGTGAGGACACACACCAGTGTCAGCTGGGCGTAGCTCTCCCCAGACCTCCTAGGAGGCATCTTTGCCTAAAAGGTGGGGGGCAGACCCTGCTAAGCTGAGGCCCCTGCATTTTTCTTCTTGAAAACAGGTGTAGTTGTGCCCTTGGGCATAGGAGAGGCAGCCAGCCCAAAGCTGGTCCATCTGTGCTCCAGCCCAGAGCTGGTCCATCTCCTCCAGCCCAAGGCCCAGGTTTGACTGGATCATTCATTGCTGCCACACCTACAAGCTGAAAATCAAGGTGCTTGTCAGAAAGTGCCTCCTTTCTGCTGGGTGCCCCATCTCAGGATAGCTCACTAAACACAAGGCAAGGTTGCAATACCCATTGCAGGAAGGGCAGCACTTCTGTGTTCCCAGTCCTGCCCTCCTGCTCTTGTCCGAGAAATCTGCACTTGCCTCCTCTCTGCCTGCTGTGCCCTGTTCTGCTGTCCTGCTTTTACTCACTGCCTTGCTCTGGCAGTGCCATCCATGAGCCTGGAGAAAATAAACCCAACAGAACTCATTCAGTTTTGACTCTACTCAGCTCTGCACTTCCTGATTTCGGATCTCTTGTGGGAGAGCCGTGCCTTAGCTCGCACTCCTCAGGGCTGAGGCCGTGGGCTATGTGCCTGTTAGCACTGCTGTCACAGTGTTGTGGGCAGGCTCTGCTCCCCAGACAAAGCCACCTTGCTTGTCTCACGCTGTCACTGCTGTCACGTGTGCTGAATTTGGCCCTGCCCGGCTCATGATGGAAGCTGTGGCTGTGGTGGAGGTGATGCTGGGCCTGGTGCTTCTCAGAAGCACCTAGAGATTTGTGGCTGCCCTGCAGGAACACTTAGTGAGGTGCCCAGTAGGAGCAGAGCTGGGAGCTCTGCCAGGGCG
The DNA here is from genome assembly GCF_026979565.1 of Vidua chalybeata. Lineage (NCBI taxonomy): Eukaryota > Metazoa > Chordata > Aves > Passeriformes > Viduidae > Vidua > Vidua chalybeata. The sequence goes on from NC_071546.1 coordinate 6,850,682, forward strand.
CTGGTGTGTCAGGGCCCGTCACTGCATGGACTGAAGTGGTCCTGTGCTTTGGTTATGGCAGTTCTGTGAGCTTTGCTGATTGGGAAATCCTTCAGGGAATATGAAAGCAGAATTGTTTGTCCAATACCCTTCTGCAGACACACCCTGCCCCCCTCTGTTGCTCCTCCCTGCTACAGAGAACCCCAAGGGGAAGGAGACAGGCCCACTCCTCTTTGACACCGCCGTGCTCACCATTCAGTGAGGGTTTTGTTAAGCTCTTCCCAATTGGCTGTAGCCAGTGGCATTAACAACTGCAGGTGACTTGAAGCTTGAGGCCCTCAACTCACCTGAAGCTGCTGATGGCCAGAAGCTTTCCACAGCCAATGATGGGATGTGAAGGTAGTCGCCATAGAAACATCTTGGACAATAAGTGGAGCCTTGAAAGCTCTGAATGCCTTTTGGCAGGAGCCCACGTGTGAATGTGGGTACAGGTAGTGGTGTTCACCCTGCATGCCAAGGCTGTGAGTGAGACATTTGGAAACAGCAGCTGTGGGAGCAAGCACAGGATCTGAGCACTGCTTTGGTAAGCTGGCACTTCCCTGAGGTTTGATGGCAAAGCAGAGTCAGAGCAGGAGGGTGTGATGTGGTCACAATAGTGGCCTGGCAGGAGGGAGTTCATTCCCACAGATGAGCTGTCCAGTTCTGTGCAGCAAACAGCCCCTCCTGGGTGCTGCAGCCACAGGCTTGGGGCAGCTTCATCCCCAGTGCTGTGCCCGGCAGCTCCTGGGAACTCAGCACAGCCTCTGCAGGTGACACCTCTCTGTCTCTGGACTCCTTCTTGAGCACTGCTGCCCTTCCCCGTGCTCTGGCGAGCTGTGTGCAGGCAGACACCAGACTAGGAAGGGCCCCAGGCCCACCTGAGAGGTGTTGGAGCTGGGTACCCTGGGCTGTGTCCCCTTTGTGCCCCTCTGCTGCCTTCAGGGCAGAGCCTGGGTGCCCCTGGCTGGCTGTTTGCTCACAGGTCACAGGCTGCCCAGGGAGCCTGTAGAGCAGATGGAGCCTCTGGCTCTGAGGCCCCACTGTTGTCCAGAGTCAGTGAAAACAGATAAAAGTTTGGCTGGTCCAGAGAAACCATACTGGTCTGGCCATCCCAGGAGGGAAGAGAGCTGGAAGCTGTGGGCCAGGCCCTTGTTCTGGCAGCCTCCTGCTCTGGAATGGATGTTCCTTTGAGCCAGATAGTAACTTCTGTGTGTGCCTGGGGATGCTGCACTCCCTTCTCCAGTCCTGCTTCCTTGCATCTCTGTCTGTCACACTGGGATTATCTCCCTCTGCTCCTACTGCAGCTTCTTCCCGGAATCCCAAATCCCCAAAATGCTGTTTCTCCAATAATCCTTGTCATTAAAAGTGGCTCCTAAGCTCCAAGCACCTCCTCCTGTCCTCATCACCCTCTCTGGAGAGAATCAGTTTGAGATGTGCACATACTAACAGTGAGCAAATCATCTTGTTAACCTGGGACAGGACACTGTTTTGTTCCCCCCCCTGCCACCACTACCAGACTGCAGAGTTACCCTTGGATAGCTCTGTATTTTCACTATTCACTTCTTTTAGCTGTGTGAAAATGTGCTTTCTTTGCTATTGTTATGCCCCAACTAGGCATGTGGCTGTTGCTGACGGTGTTGTGCCTGTGTGGGAGAGGGAATTGTTTCCCCTGCCACTGGAGTCTGGAAGGTCGAGGACAGACAGGTGAGGGATAGGGTTGTTTGGAGAGCTGGACTTCACCAGCTTTCTGAGCTTGGCTGCCTTCCCACTTATGAAATACAGCTAAACCTTTTAATGGCAGGTAGGAATAGCTGAGCATCAGCAGAGTCCTTAAGAAATTACATCCCTGCTTAAACTTTTAAAAGTCAGCTGAACACCCGTTTGCTACAGCCCTCCCGGGCTGTTTCCCAGTGGCATGGTATTTTTTCCCAAAATAACTCCTGCTGCAGCAATACTGTCCCGAGGCAGGGCACCCCTTCCCTGGACATCCTCAGCTGTGCCCGGGAGATGGGAATTCTCGCCGCGGCGGCTCTCGGATGCTGTGGCGGTGCGAGGTCAGCCGTGCCCCGGGCCGGGCTGCGGCTGCTCCCGGTGCTGGGGGAACGGGCACGGGCGGGGGGCTCCTCCTCGGGCCGGTGCCGGCAGAGGGAGCCATCCTTCCTCCTTTCCCGTGCACAGCCCGCCGTGCCAATTAACCAATTAATCTGAAAGGTGCTGCGGGAGGTGAGCTGAGAGCTGGGCTCCTCCGCTGGGCAGTGGCTCTGCTCGTCTCGCTGAGGCTGGGAAGTGACCGTGTCTTTCCCAAATCCCTCTTTTCTGCTTTGTTGCCCAGATTCATCTCTCAGGTGAGCCCTTGGGTGGGTTAGATCTGGCCCAGCTTCATGCAAGGCAGGGGCGGCCTCCGTGGCAGGTATGGCAGAGGCTGATGCCAGGGCCTCGGCCAGCTGGGTGTGTGAGCAGGGGACGAGCCCCAGGTGTGCAAAGGACTGGGGCTGCCACTGTGAGTCCCCATGGCATGAGTGGCCAGGGGCTGTGGCTGACCCTGCAGATGAAGACATGGCCTTGCCCAGGAGTTGGCAGTGGATTAGTGAAGGCAGACAAGGGCTTTTGAGCTGGAGCGCTGAAGTCCTGCCTAGAGGAGTGACTGTTGTGCTGACAGATGATGCTGCTCCTGTCCTTGGCACCGCAAAGTGATGGACGTAAGGAGTGAGTGCAGGCACTGAACCCTCCCCAGCTCGAGTAGTCACCACAGGTGAGCATTTATGGGTTTTTCTCTGAAAAAGCGGTTTACATTTTTGTGTAATGGGAGACTCGTGTCTGGCTGGGAGGATGCTGGAACCATCAGTTGAGGCTTTAATTGGTTTTGCACCTAGAGTGCTAATGTATTTCAGTGGATTAGATGGGAAGTGGGGTGGTGCTTGGCTGCTCCAGAACTGGAGATGTGAGCTCTCGTCACAGGACTGAGAGGCTCAAAGCGTTGTGCAAGGAGAATGGCAGTTTCTCACTCTGCCACGGCTGCTGCTTTCTGGTTAATGCATTTGGAAGGGTTCAGTCTGCTTTCCTCTGCTCTGGCTGTGAACGTGGCCTGCACTGGCGCAGCCAAGTGTTTTGGGCTGTTATGGGATAGCCATGGTAAGCTGCTAAGCCCCACACAGCCAATTACTCACTCCCTCATTCCCAAGTGGGTCATGGGAAGAGGAAAGGAAGAGTAAAAGCAAGAAAATGTGTGGGTTGAGATAAAAATGGTTTAATAAGGGAAAGTGGAAGAAGAGAGAAAGAAAACAAGGGATGCAAAGGCAAACACTCATTGCCTTCTGTGTGTGGACTGATGTCCAGGAGTTCCTGAGCTAAGGGTGGCACCCCCCCCAGGATCTCTCCTCTCCCTTTTTGTTGCTGAGCATGATGTTAGATGGGACAGGGTAGCTTTGTTGTTGATCTGGGTAATCCACTCCCAAACTCTTGTGCACCCCCAGTCTCTTTACTGGGGGACATGGTGAGAAGCAGAGAAGGCTTTAACACTATAAACACCATTTAGCAGTAGCTAAAATATCAGTGTGTTACCAGTTTTGTTTTGGTCACAGACCTAAAACTCAGCACCAAGCAAAGCTAATTAACTCCCTCCCAGCCATACCCAGTAGAGGACAGTTAAACACCTCTTAGTGCTCACACCGAGGGAGTGCTGGAAAGCAAGCCTTGGTAAGCAGGGCTGTGTGTCAGTGGTGAGCTGCTCACTCAGCTGGTGTAAATTATCCTCAGTCCTTCAGAGTGCTGGAGCTGGCAGGACAGGGTCTGACCTGGGACTGCTCAGGGCTGCTGCTCAGCATCTCCCTTCAGTTCCTGGCCACAGGCTCCAGTCACGTTTGGTGCTTCTAGGGAGGCATTTTCCAAACCTTAGGCTGTCCCAGAAGGAGAAAATCCTGCAGCTGAGCTTGTATTGCTTATAGTAAGCAGTGTCAGGGTTGTGAAAAGCTGCTGTGAAATAGAATTGAGAGGGAGGGACTGTGAAGCACCAGGCTGGAAGGCCTTTTCTTTAAACTGCAGCTGAGCTGGGCTTAGGCAGAGGTAGGACACAATGTCTGGTCCTGGTTTCCAGAAGGCAGCACATGCATTTCCCTGGTGAGCGATCAAAGGCTGGGACTGAGACTCATCTGTATCTTTTTTATATCTAGTCCATCGCTATGCTATCTGGTGCTTCCCAAGTATATATAGAAATAGCTTTTTTTTTTTCTTCTTTGTCCTCTTCTAGACAATGCCTGGAGTCTTTGATAACTTTTTATGTTTTATATGTTTTTGTGTGTGAGGTCTGTCTGTGCCTCTGTGTACCAAGATGTAGAAAGCTGTTTCATGAGTGAAATCTCTTGGTGTCCTCCACCATGGGGGCCCCAAAGAGTGCTCAGATGCAGTGCTTGTGTCTGGCTGGGTCCTGAACCTCTCAAAGGTTTGTAATCAGCCCTGCTCGGGGCAGCTGTGTCTTGTTTTTCTGTTTTGGAATCACAATGACTGCATGTCCAAGGTGTGAGTTTTGGCATCACACCACTGTGAGGTGTGAGGGGCAAGACATGCACAACTCAGAGGCCCAGGGGGCTAGAACGGCTTCTTGGCTGGACACTGCTTGGCTTTGGTTGCCCAAACTCTGCCCGAGGTTGCTGCCAGCCCAGCAGCCTGAGTTAGGTGGTGGGTTGGAGAGGAGGACACGAAGGAACACGTTTTGCTTGCGCTGCAGTCCAGGTTGACACAATCCAGTGTCCAACTGGAGCAGTGGGGGCCTGGAGGGCGGTGTGGCAGCACACAGGGGGTGATGTGCAGTTTGGGTTTCAGCACTTGTGCAAGTGACTGCATGGATTGGGTGTGGTGGGCTCTGGGCTGGGCACTTGGGGCTGTCTGAATGGGCTCTGAGGTGACTGCCATCAAGGGAGCTAGAAAGGCTGTGAAGGGAGAAGTGAGGCAGCCCAGAGGACAAAGGCAGTGCAAGCCAGGGTCTGCAGTGTAGTGACAGAGCAGGATGCAAAGGGTCAATGTGTGTGAGGGTGACAAAGCTGGAGAAAACCATCCAGGGAAGTGGCTGTGTCTGTACGTGTGTCCTGCCACTTCTCCCTCTCCCAGGCACAGAAGTTCCAGTTCCAAGCACGGAACTGCTTTGGGGAGAGGTGGGGTGCTCAGAGCCAGGGTCTGTCAGTGTCTCTGGTTGTGAGGATCTTTCTCTGTCAGAGTGGCTGCTGTACTGAATGGAGAGGGTTGGGTCAGGGGAGTCCTGCATGTGCCCTGGCTGCTCTCAGGGAGATCCCGTGCTGAAGCAGTGCCAGGCTGCCAGCCTGGGGTGGGGCAGGAGGACTGGGGGCTGCAAATGGCTGCACCTGCCTGTGTGAGTGTCTGTGCCCTCTCCTGCACGCCCACACTCCCACACGTTCCAGCACAATCCTGCTTGCTCACGTGTATGTATATCTCCTTCATTCTATTCTTTCCCATGCACTTTGTCCATTTGCTTTTCTGTCCTCCCTGTTGCTACTGTAATCTCTCTCTTTCTTTCTCCCTTTGTTGCCTGGGCTGCTTTGCTGCCTCTTACTTCACCATGTCCCTCTTTATTCCTTTTGATAATAATAACATTAGAACCTACATACAAGGCCCCAAGGTCCCAGCTCTGTGCAGATACATGAGGAAAGACCCTTCAAAGCCTGTGTGCTGGATTGAGAAGATTCTCTCAGTCTCACTATTTCCAGGAGTGTCAGAGGCAAAGGGCTGGACTGTGAAATAAGGCCTGTGCAAAACCTCACGCTGCGTCCTCTGTCCATCAGGAATGTCAGAAGTGAAGATGCCAGTCTTGTTTGATGGAGTTTTACACCAAAGCCCTGAACCCCTGTGCCTGATGGAGGAACTGAATGATTAATCCCGCTTTATCAGTTGTGCTGAGCAGAGTGGTTGTTCCCAGGGCTCCCAGTCTGTCCCTTCCTCTTTGTGCTGTTGGTTTGGTAGTGACATTAAAGTGAAGCTACTTGCAGATTCTGTTCCAGTCTGCTGTGTTCACGTGCTTCGAGCTTTCAGAAATGTTCTCCCTTTCAACTGCAATTTGCACATTTGGCCTCTGCTGAGAGGTGATGCTTCAATGGGATGCTGAAGTCTGGTGGTTGGAAAGCAGTGTTTCTAGTGATGCACTGAGCTTTGCATATGTGATACCCACTGTATTTCCCGTGCTTGAAGGCCCTGTGTGGCTGCTAGATGCTGGCTCACAGTCTGCAAATACAGCAACATTTAGCCTGTTGCTGTTGTCTGCAAGTTGGGGGAGGAATCAAATCCAACTTTGTGGAGGAGGAATCAAATCTTTTTTGTCACTCAACAAAGTGGTCAGAGTTTCTTGCGGAAGGAAGGCTGGTGCTGTATCTGGCTTGCAGAATCATACCCAGAGACCCACAGACTTGTCATAAGGATGTATCTCTGCTGTGCTAGTCCATCACAACTCAGACCATAGCTAGCAAAGGACTCTGAAATCAGGAGACACATTTAACAGTTTTTGTCCCACTTAAAGTCCTCCAAGGAATGTACTTCCTATGTGTCGTGGTCTCTTTCAGCCTTGTTCAGCCACGTTCCAGTTTTTTGATGCTTCCACTTCAGCTCTCTCATAGGTGAACCTTCTGTTATTTATGCCCGTGTCCCAAATCTCCTTGCTGAGAGCTGGATTTGGGAAAAGAGCAAGCAGTAAAATCAAAAGCCATCACCTGTTCCTGGGGTTTGCTGCTCTTTGCAGCCCTTTGAGTTTATGTACAGCAAATGTCTGTTGCAAACTTTGTCTCTGCAAACAGCAGCAGGCTGTTTTGGGATATTTGCTTCCCCTGTGATTTCTCTTTGAGCAGCATGACCTGTAGGCAGGTCATGACTCAAGAGCAGTAGAAGGAGATGGGGGTGGGCTGTGGCAGCAGGACCCTCTGTTTTTGTCTCTGCAGTAAAGAGGCTGTAACACCTGTGCCAGCCTTTTCCTGGGCACCGTGGAGCACTGTGGAGTGTTTTTGCCAGCGCTTACATTGGTCCCTTTGTTGGAGCTGGCTGTCAGCAGGGTCATTTCCTTCTTTCTTTGGGCAAAGTGCCTCAGAGAGCCTGAGCACACTTTCTGAGGAGAAACTTGGTCTCTCCACAGACCTGGGAGAAGATGTCATTTGTGGATGCAGCAGAGTTGGCAGCTCTGGGTCCTCCACATGAAGATTTTGGGAATTCCACCTGGGAGCACCTATGTGTCAGTGCTGGCAGCAGAGAGCAAGGCCAGGGGCTCCCAGAGCAGGTGGCCAAGATCCTTCTTGATGAGATGTCTAGTCCTGTCCCAGGCTCACCACCCTGGGAAAGGGAAGTGGGTGGTGTAAGCTGTTGCTGCCCTTAGGTCTGCCCCTTGTTGCTCTGCACCTTCCTGCAGTGTTCAGGAGAGTCCCTGATAGGTGAAGGTGGAGGAGGAGAATGATTTCTCCCTTGGAAGTCATGTTGGAGAAAAATGAACTGGATCTGGCCAGGTGAGATTTTTGAACAGTACCTAAGTTCTATTGGGGCTGCTCTGTGGTGGCTGCTTCTCCAAGGGTGTATATTGCTTTGAACTCATCCTGAAGCTGTTTGGAATGTGGAGAGTGGCATCATTCTGCTTACAGGGGGTTTGTGAGAGGTGTAATATTGCTGGCAGAGCAGAGAAAATTGGTGTCTGTCCAGTACAAGGCACTTTAGACAGGACAGAAATTGAATAGAACCTCGTCACCTGTTGTAGCATTTACTGGTGCGTGTTGGAAGATTTGCCCTTCCTCGAGGCAAGGAGGAAGGACCAGCCCTGGAAAAGGCAGTGGGACTGGTGTGTCTCTTTCTAAACTGTCCCATCACTCCTGCTCTGCAAACTCTTCTCCTCTTGCTAGTTAATATTAGTATTCCGTTTGTGGAACGGGCGATGCAATTAACACAAAGGTACAGTCATTCATTCTGGCTGGAGGACTCATGGGATCAGATGTACTGGGGATAGGAAGCGGAGGCTTTCTGCTGGGAAAGAATGTCACAGCACAGCGGACACAGAAATGAAAAGCTATTAATAATGATCCCGGAACTTCACTTCCATCAGCTGTTTATTTAAAGGTGCTCCATATTCAAAGCCTCCTGATTTATGTGGGCAATAACACTCACAGTCCTGGGATCACTTTTTTAAGCAAGGCTAATGGGGTGAAAACATCATACTGCGACAGTAGAGATCAAGCTGGGAAAATGATACTGGAGAGAAAAATAAACTATTGCCTAGATAATCCCTGAGCTACGCTGGGCTGGGAGCTGGTGTGAGCTCCCTGCTCTTCCAGCATTTATTAAGGCTTTTACTTCCTTTTTTTTTTTTCTTGGTCTTTGTGAACAGAATTTAGTGGCCATGAAAGGATATCAAAATTTGATTTCTACAAGACTGGATGCTAAAATGCTTCTTCATTTGCGTGCAAGTGACCTGGGACATGTGGTCTCTCTGTCCCTGTCTCCAGAGCCCCCATCCAGACTTGGTCCATTCCCAAAGGACTGGTTCCTCTGGAGAAAGGTGTCTGTGCCCTCTGCTGTGTGGGTTTTGCCTGCAAAGTGGTTGCACAGGAGTGCCTGGGGGGACACAACTGGGGAGTTCTGAGCTGTGGCACTTAGGGGACAAAGGGCTGCTCTGCTCTGGGGGTGTCTGGTTTCCATGTGGGTTCTCTTTGTGGGGCTGTTTGCCCTTGCAGGAAGGGCTTCTTGGTGGGGCCCAAGTTGGGCCATTGACATGTGAATTTTGCAGAAACTCACTGTAGCTACTTTGTTCTGCAGTTAAACCACGGCAGTGGGCTGGGCTCAAAGTGCAAGAAGGACTCGGGGCAGGAGAAGAGTGAGTGTGGTGCTGGTTTCTTCTGACTGCTCACTGAGCCCTTGGTGGACAGGAGCTGCTTTCAGCAGCTCCCTCTGCACATGGGGCAGTGTGCAGCCGTGCCAGAGGCTGGCCATCAGAGGGTAAGTGGCTCCTGGTGTCTGCAGGGCAGTGAGCAGGATGTTTTCCTGGGGAGGTGAAATAGCCCTGAGGCCACTGAGCTTCGGGTTGAGTTGCTCTGGGCAGGGAGTGACTCCTGGGACATGACTGTAAGCACTGTTCATTGTCAGGAGCTGGTAGTGGTGATGTGATTAGTAGAATGAAGCAAATGATTCCAGATAAATAATGCATCAATCATTAATGGTTGAATGCAAAATTTAGCCTGTTGCTGTTGTCTGCAAGTTGCTTACAAGGAGGTCAGTCCTTTATTGTGCAGGAAGCTGTTATCTGCAGCTCATGGGCAGACGCTGTGCTCTGAGTATTCCTGGCACATGTGCTCCAGTGTGTAGGTCCCTGGCCCAGCAAGAGGCTCTGGTCGCTCCTGTTTGTTCTTTGTGAGGGAGAGATGGGCTTTGCTTCCAGTGAGTGTCTACCAGGGTGACCATCCAGAGGCTCCTGTGGGGCTGCGATGCTCTGGGGCTTGTTCTCAAGAACGCTGCTCACTGCTGAGCTGTTTATGCTCAAGGTGCAGCCTCAGGGACCCAGGAAGGGACTAGGAGAGCTCTGATCATCTGGGCAGCCCCTCTCCTTGCTGTGCTCCTCGTGGAGACGTTGGCTTTCAAACAGACTTGGCCAAAATGCACTGTGTTGGAGACTCAGCTGCTAGGGATTTCTGCCAGCTGTGGTGGAATATTCTGCACAGTGCTGTGTCTTAGCAAAGCATGTTTGCCTCCTCTTTTGGGGATGAAGCTGTGCACCATTCTGCCTCAGGTTCCTAAATTCCTGTGGTACCCAGATTCCTTCTTTTCTTCCTGGTGCTTAGGATTTCCTGGGGAGCAGGAAGGTTTGGAGCATCTTCTTCCAAACCAGAAAAGCCTGTCTTTAGGCAGGACAGTGTTGGATTTTAGCAGGATGTTGCAGAAACAATTTTCTTACCCATTATACTATCTTCTTTCTAATTTTTATTTAATGAGCTCCTCTGAAAAAAAGAAAATCGTTGTAACAGTTTTCTTAAGTGTGAGAGATCATGCTGAAATTGGCATTAAGGAGACTAATTACACTCATTCTTCCACCTTCCTAACAGCTGTTTATTGCTGCAGGCTTGTCTTGAGGTGCTGAGGAAGCCACTTAGCTTGGACCAAAGGCACCCAAAGAGGTATCTGCAGTAGAAAGCTGGTATGGACTTCTAATCTGGGCTGTGCTCAACCAGATGATCTTGTTACACTGCAGAAAAGTACTGTGAAAACTGCAGGTGCAGCCCCCCAGGTCTTGTCATGGCTTTTTGCTGCTCTCCTGTCCTTCCTCACAGCCTTTCAGCTTCATTGTGGAGGATTCTGTGGGGGCCTGGTCTTAGTCTCAAAATGACAGTGTGCTGTCAGGGGAAGGGACTTCCTCAGGCTCGTGCGTTCTGTGAAGAGAGGTTGCAGATCTCCTGTCATGAAGACTGAGGGATTTCCAAGGACAAAATTGCTAAGAGGATTAAGATGTATAGGGAAGAAGAGTGAGCAGCAGCAAGAGACCTTCCTGAAAGTGATGTGTGCCTGCCATAGTATTTATTTCACCAGAGGACTGAGTCTGAACGTGACCTTGAACCTTGAGAAGCAAATTGAAGGAGGTTTCTTTGAACCTTTCAGACTCAGTATAATACCCACTTGTTATTCTGTGTAGGAATTTGAGAAGTCTTTCACAAGAGGTAGAAAGTTGCAGACAAAGCTATGAACACCTTCAGTTTTCCATTTAATCACACAATATTGAATGATAAATAATTCATGCATCTGCCAAACATTGGCTTAAAAGAACCCAATTCCCTCCACATTTGTCAAAGCGGGAGAATTCCATTTTGTGCTTCTTTATTTTACTTTGTCCTTTAATTCCTATCCAAATGGCCCGTTGTCTGGGCCATCAGCTTTGATTCCACCTGTCCTGTTCTGGGCTCATGCCTTTCCTTTCTTGTCACTTTTGCTGGTGTTCAGGGCCCCAAGAAGTGGCAGCAGGAGGCAAGGAGGGGGGTGATGGAGGTCCCTGTGTGTCCTAGGGCTGTGCCGCAGGTGCAGCTCTGGCAGGGGAGGCTGGTGAGGGTTCTCTGCCCCACTGCACAAGAGCACTCTCAGGAGCTGCTGGGGCATTAAAAATGTGGCTCTTCTAGGAATGCAACTTCTGACTTTATGCAGGGTGCTTGTAAGGGAACGACTTTCAGATACAGGTCTCTGTCCAGATCCTAAAATGAAAGGCTTGGTCTGAGCTCTAGAGCTCTCTCACCACAGCAAGAGGAGCTCTGTCCATCTCAGAAGTTGTGACAGAGGTGCTGTGATGGCTGCTTCCACCTCCTCTCAGAGACTGTTTTTAAAGAAAAATTAAAAGTATTGTATTCACGTAGACAAGGCATGAAAATTCCATATTTGGAAAAGAATTGCTGCAGAGCGAGACCGTTATGGCTGTGAAAACCTCTTCCCTAGGGCAAATGTTGAGATTTTCTTTGCAATTAAAATTTCTTTGAAACTTGGACTAGAGAAGATTTGGAGGAAAAAAACCCTTCCAAACTTTGAAAATACTTCTTTCCAAACAATGCTTGTGTGAGAGCTTTAACAAATACTGTTCCTCACAGTGTGTCTGATAGCAGAAAGTGACTGAACATGAGAAGTCAAAAGGTTGTGAATAGCTCCTGCTCTGGCAGTTGCCTCATTTTTCTATTATAATTTCTTAAGGCAGCATCAAAGGGGACAATAATTAAACTTAAAGCAACTTAAAAAGAAGGGAGAAAGAGGCATATTTATTCATAGAGAGCTGAACGTTGTGTAGGTACACATTCCTCTGCCAAAACAACTTTTCTTAACTGTGTGCAAGTTGATCTGAGAAGAAAGGCAGATGAAGGAGTTCCTTGCTGAGAGAATAGTTCCAACGAAGCAGAAAGAGGAAATCCAGAGATTTACTTCAAAAATAAGCATGACTAAACTTTTACTACGGATAATGGGTTTTCTGCCCTGTTGTTAAAGCTGAAGCTATGGTGACATCAGAGAGAGAACTTGATTTTTATCATTGTCTGCCTGTCTTCTGTGCTCTCTATCAAGGCTGAAGACTTGCTGAAAGGCAGATTGCTGCCAAATGTTGCCTTGCATGGTCTAGACCTGAATTTGGGATATGCTTATCCAGTAACTGGTTACATGACTCTTTCACTGTGTAAGTAAAGACAAAAGTAATTTAAATATCTTAATTCAAAAGCCTCTGCAGTTTTGAATCCTTTTGCCACTGATCTCCAGCATTTGTACACAGTGTGATGCTATGTGCTATCCAGGTTAATATCTCTTGCCATCTCTCGCTTGGTTGGCAAAATTTGGTGATATTCTGGAAAGGACACTGGGTTAGAGTCTGCCTTCTGCAGGATCCATTTCAACAGAGGGTGCAATGGGAGTTCCAGAACTTGCAATGGCAAAAACCTGTCTAGCTTCCAGATGCTCTCTGTGGCACCAGTATTCTGGTATTTTGTCCGGCTTTATCTGAACATTGAGACTGAAGTGGCACTGATGGGATCTGCTGTGGAATGGGAGCTTGCAGTGCAGTGGTTGTGACCATCACCTGTGTTGATGTGAGTGGGCATCCCACACCTTTTCTCTCAGCAGTGCTGCCATCCCTTACAGAATTAGTGATATGTGTTCGTGTTTTCCAGTCAAGGACACTGGTTTGTGAGGGCTGCAGCCAGGTTGTGTTGTTGGTCCCTGGTGTTCTGAAACTGCAGAGTATTCCCTGTGGGGCAGGAAGCTCGGTGCCCTGAGCATTCCATTGTCCAGCCCAAAGGAGTAATCCTGAGGTGCCTCTTGAATGCTGGAGAGGAGCTGTGGGGGGCTGTGGGGATATGGGTGGGTGCTTGGCCCAGGTGCTTGGTGTGGTACGGACATCTCTTGTCAAGAGACAGCGTGTGGGATGCTGGAAGCTTGATTGTGATACACCTGCCTGGCCTGGAGTTGACAGTATTTTATATCTGGCAAGATTGCCTCATCTCTCATCTCTATATTTCGAGGAGAAGTTTATAAAAGAGAAAAACGTCTCATCTTTGCCTCATCTTGTCTTACAATATCCAGTAGAGAAAGTGAGCTCCAGAGAGCCTGAGTTCATGTCTTAGCCCTAGGCTTGGAGATTATGAACCATCTTAAAGCTTTGCAGCAGCCTAGCCATGCTTGTATTACCTCCATACAACAGATCTGGGGAGTGTGCTCTAGCCAGCCTGTTCCTTTTCCCAGGAAGGGGAGCTTTAAGCGGATTTGAATCCTGTTTAACAGGAGGAGACGTGGTCACAGCCCGTGCTGCACTGTAGGCAGTGCTGGAAAAGAATTGCTGTTGGAGTAATTGCTGCTTTTTCCTGCCCCATCTCCCAGCAAGGGCTGTCTGAGGCTGGCCTGTTGTGCTGCCCACGCTCTCACATGTGAGGCAGGTGGGCTCCCTGTGGGGTGCAGACTGAGCTGGCACTAATTTGACCCGCAGAGCTGCTCTTGTGCCTGCTATGGCTTCAGCTGTTCCCTTGAGGTGACACAGCTGACACGTGTGGATGGTGCTGGAGCCAGTGCACACCCTCTGAGCTCTCAGGTAAAGGCACAGTGGGGTCAGAAGGAGCTGGGCAGAGAATGGAGGGGGCTGGTTGGTGCTGAGGTTGGCCCCACTCTTTAGAAAGGGTTTCCAGATAGGTTTGCATGTTCTGGGAACAAGCTGGTGTGAAACTTGTGCTCTTCTTGCTGCTCTAACAGTGGGGCACTTATGGCTGCTTGCTGGGAGTCAAGTAGGAGCTTTTGTCCATCTGACTTTCTATCCTGGGTTGTCTCCAAAGGTGCTGTAGTCCTTCCTGTTGGAAGCAGAGCTGCAAACCACTGACAAAGCTGTGACTGTGCTCTGTCTGCATCTCCAACCTGCCTCTTACATGTCCCCATGCTCTTCTCTGCAGCCTCCCTGTGAGGTAGCTGTGGTCAGTGCCCAAGCTGGCAGAACAGTGCTGGACCTGTGTGGCTTCCTCATGACAGGTGAGAGATACCTGCTCCAGACCTTGGGCACACCACAGCTCTTCTCATGCCCCCTTTGTCCCTGCATGATCTGCCCTTGGGAGAGCACATTGTAAGGAGCAGCTCTCTGGCAGCATGGGAGTCCACAAGCTCCCAGTTTTCAGCCATGGGGTTGGGATTCTGCGTGCAGGTGCTGGCAGCCACTGCTGTCCCCACCCTGAGGACTGTCCCTGCTGTGCTGCTGCTGTCTGCTCCTTCCTTGGCTTTGCTGGGTAGTGGGGCTGGAGCTGTGTAAGGGGTGCTCCTAGCTCGGGGTCTCAATGCTGGGCTGACCCCAAGATTGTAAAAGTCCTTGTTTCCCAGCCCATGCCGCCAAAGAAGAAGTGTGAAAATGTGTAGGATCGAGTTCTCAAGGTTGTTTGTTTTTCTTTATCTATAGCATTCTTTCTCTGACCTGCTGAGATCCGTCTAGTAAAGCAGCCATGGCAATCTGCCTGCCCTGTCGGGCAGCATCTACATTTTATATCAGAAATTACGTGTATTATATTTACAATAATGTGCCAATAGTTATCACCTATGTTATACAGTGTGTCTCTACATTTAAACCAATAGAAAAGTGTCACCATCACACCAAGACATGGAGGACAAGAAGAAGGCCAGGACACGCCCAAATTCCTCCACCTTGTATCCCTGAATCACATTCTAAAAACCCCAAAATTCTACTTTTCTACCCTGTGTCAATTCACCTATTACACTAATCAAACCCTTGTGGCTTGTAATTCCTCATATAGAGTTGGCAGCCTCTCCCACGGGCTAAAATCAAAGCCACAGGTGTTTTTGACTTCCTGCCAAGGTCTCCCAGCCCCCTGCCAGGGTCTCAAGACAGCCAGGGCAGCCAGAGGGATGTCCTGGACTCCGACACTCCTAGTTTGAACTCATTCTGCAGGCAGCTAATCCAGCAGCAAGAGGACCATGGGTGTCAGGACTGAGGTATTGCCTCTGTCCAGCAGCCCTCCTACTGCAGCCTTCATTTCCTTGTGTCCTCTGGGGTGTGGAAGGGCTGTGGTAAAGCAGAATAAAGCCCAAGCTTTAAGGAGCTCCTCTCATGTGCTTGGTATTCATGCTGTGGCTCTGCATTCTAGAGGGTGGCACAAGCAGTGCCTTGCTCCTGCCTTCCTCCTCAGCAGCCTCTGTAGCATCCTCATGGCTGCTCTGAACAGCTGGAGCAGTCCTGATGCTTGTGCTGGTGGTTGGTGCCACTCTGCTGGGAGGAGTGGGGAGCCAAAGAGGACATCCCAGTTCATGTTTGGTGAGGCTGCAGACTGGGGGTGAGGAGGGAAGGCTCTCTTTCCCTGCCTTTGCATCTTCTGGTACCTGGTGGGCAGTTCTGCGTTTTTTACCAATTATTAGGGCTTGTCAGAGGAGTAGTACTGGTGTGCCAACCCTTCCAGTAGAGCTGTGTGCATGGGAGCACTGCGTGAGGTCCCAGGGATGCTCCCTGGCCTCTGGGTGGGACAGTCCTCCCTGGGCTCCTGGGCAGTAATGCAGGACTGTGGTGTACTGGGCACTGCTATCCTGGTGTGCTATTGCCTGCCCATGTCTTCCCCCTCCCCCTGCCTACTTTCTCCTGCATCAGCCTGCATTTATAAAATGAAATAAATATTGACATGGACGGGATGCTATTCAATTTGTCCTGATCACTGGGCTGCGGTGAGTTCTGACAGAGCACAGTGTAAAACATAAGCTCAGGATGTAATTTCTACTGTCAACATGATGTACAGTATAGCTGTGCCAAATGCACACCAACAAACTGCACGAGCTCCTGTGGGGAGGGGAGGGGGGACTGGTGCTGATAATTGGAAGCAGGATGGCAGAGCAGCAGGAGAGGGGACATCCCCCTGGGCCTGGGGCAGTGTGAGGGTCTGGTGCTTCACACTGCATGGAAACCTGCTTGGTGTGGTGAGTGCTGCCATGCACGCTGCCATGTGGGAGCACGTGTGCTGCTGTGGGCTGGGCTGGCTGCAGCAGCAGCTCCCACTGGTTATTTACAGCCCCACTGCTCTCGTGTGGCAGAGAGAAGGGGCACTTCCAGCTGTTGGTGAAAGGTTTTCAATAACATAGGGAAATAAATATTGTGCTAGTCCTAGTTCCTCTGGATGGGACCTTCTGGGGTGTCTTGACTCCTGCTGCTGCCAGGGCATGAGTAGGACTTGGGGCTCTTGGCTTTGCAGCCTCTGCAAGAGGTCTGTGATGTGACAGCTGGAAAGAAGGTTCTGCACACTGAGGAGAAACATGACCCTGAAGCTGTCACAGAAGAGACACAGGCTGAAGATTTGTCACTGGAGAAGAAGGATCTGGTTTGCAGCAATGAGCCTGGCTACATGTGTATGTCTGGGCCCGCATTTTGTGGTGCAGGAGACTGGAAGTTGCCACAGGTTTCTGTAGTTGGGCTTTGATGTCTGGCACCTGGATGAGGCAACTCAATCCTGCATTGCTGCCCAGAGGAAGAGCATGCAGACAGCTCAGCTGAGAATAGCTGAACTTTGGACATGTGACACTATCACCGGCAAACCACATTGGCTCAGATGAGAAATCTGTTAAATATAAAAAACAGCACAATAGCTGAGACTATACATAAGGTTGTGTTTCCCACAGCAACGCAGCCCAGCCCCAGGGGTGCTCAGCAGGACTCTCCTTTCCATGGCAGAATCTGCTCTGGGGAGTGCTCAGATGCAACAGGGCTGAACAAGTTGCCTTGGGAACTGTGGGCCAGCTTGTCTGCCAGCCAGGGAGCAGCTCTGCTCAAGTGGAGCTCGCCCACTGCAGCATCTTCTGCCCTCACTTCCTCTTTCCTGCCTTGCCTTAGTGTGTGCATTTAAGCTGTTCTTGTTACTGGTTTATTGATACTGTTTGGGACTGTGCTGCTTCCATTGGTGTGCTGTAACTCTGGTCAGGCTGACAGAGTGGCCCAGTGTCCATTTCTGAACAAGGAGCAGTTCCATTTGTGTGTGCACTGGGCTGTCTGCAGTGTGTGCCTGGGGTAGCTGTGTCGTGCAGGAAATCAGATGCCGCTGAGGTGTGAAATGATGTGATGAGGGGAGTGAAGGTGGCTCCTACTGCTGTGACAGAGCCAGTTGCTGGTGCTTTCTGCCAGCTGTGTGCCCTCAGTGCTGGGTTCTGGAGGCCGTGAGAATGTGCTGCCTTCGTGTGCCAGCTCGGTTGGAGACCCTGGATGCTGATGTTAGTTGTGGTGCCAGGATTTGCTCCATTGGACTGGCTTCCTTGCAGCCTCCCCGTGTGTTCAGAAGGCCTTCAGTGTTGCAGAACTGCACCCTGGCACTGGCATTGCTGCCTTGTCAGGCTTCTGGCAGGGCTTTATAAATCAGTGTGGATAGATTTGCTCCTGGATGGCAAGGACAAATGCTGGGTGGGCAGAATGGGAGATTTCAGCAGGTGGTGGCTGCTTCTCCCCAAGGCTCTGGCGGACACAGTTGTCCTGAGACCACTTGCAGATGGATTATTTTTTAAATTCTCTTTCTGGCAGTTGAGTTTACCAGCTACAACTCATTTGTACTCAGATTTTGGATGCAACCTGAGGTGTTGCCTGCAAAAGTGCTGCAGAGTGACAGGCAGAGGTGCTGGGTAGGGTGTTCTTCCCACACTTACTGTTTACCCTTGCTGCTGACCTGAAACTCTTGCTCTGGCACAGCTTATGCTGCTCAGTTTATTGACATGTCTCACTATCTGGGTAACCTACTCCAAAATAACCAGAGATCTCCTAGGTGTGAGAATTTGGAGAGGTGCTGTTTGTGACAGTGATGCGCTATGTCTTGTTGTATTTATCTTCTGTATACCCAGGTAAATGTGACAAAGCACACTTGCACTGGTGCTGTTTTTGTGAGTGTCTTGCTCTGGAGCCTGCTGTGGGTCAGGCAGCCTCGGCTCCGTTGCTCCAGGGCAGGGACCCCAATCTCTGCATTTGATCTGTGAAGTTTCTTTACCTTCTGCGTGGGAAGAGATGGCTCAGTCCCCCACCTACAGGTAGTCTTGCTCCCCTAAGAGTGCAGTGTTAAATACTCTGGCGTTTGATAGGGATCCTCGCCAGCTGCCCTTTGGGAGCAGGGACAGGAAGCACTTCTGCGTGGGGAGGCCTGCCTGCAAGACAGTCATGGCATTGCCAACAACCTCACCTGGCTGCTGTGGAAATACCTTTATAATAAATGGGCTGGCAAGGAGGAGGAGTGGGGAGCAATGTTACTGCTTCTGTACCATGATTGCTAACTTAAAAATACACTGGAGGCCCTGTCTTCCTTGGAGCATGAAGTGCACAGGGCTGGCCCATGTGACAGCTGATGTGCATGTGTGAGTGGAATATAGCGTGTGTACATGGGGAGGAAATGTGTGTGCACACTAGTGAGACACAAATAGACAAAAGAAGCCAGTGTGTATGAGTGATCTTAGCTGTGCATGGGGATGGGATGTGTGTGAGACCTTTTGGTGAACAGATTTGTGCACATTGTGTGACACACAACTTGTGAGCCATGAACAGGCAGTGTAGAATGATGCATCGTGGTTCTCAGGGAAGTGTTTGTCCAGACAAGTGAATGCAGACAGCAAAGAGTGCAGCAGACATTCCCTGTTTGGGAGGCAGTCCCATTGGTGGAGTCACATTGGGGAATGGCAAGTGAGGGAAAGGGCTGGATAAATATGTGGGAGCTGTCCCTCCTCTGAACTGTTCAGATTCATGCAGGGGTCTGTGCAAAGCACAGTCCAGTTCCCTTTCTATGGGGAGTAGATGGACATCTAGTCCAGGATCATTTGCATTTCCATTCACCCTTTTTCTGCCTTCTATTAAGAGTAACAGCTGACAGATGAATTCTGCAGACTGGTGCATGTTTCATGAGTAGATCAGGCTGTGGCTGGTATTGCAGAGCTCTGGTGGAACCTCAGGGCGTTGGTGCAGGGAGAGATGGATGCTGCATCCCCATCTCCTGATGAGGCTTCTTCTCTCCATGTGCTCACTGGATGCAATGTACCCTTGGCTAAAGGTCTCATGTCTCAGCCCTTAGTGCCTTGAGGATGGCTTGAAGCTTACCCCAGAGCCCTTTTTCAAACCGTTACCTTTAAAGTCAGCCAGGTGGCAAATTCTTGAACAGATGCTTTTCTCTTGCCTGTGGCTGCAGAGGTGAGATGACAGAAAGGTTCTGCAGGAAGGGCTTCAGGAGTGTCTGCACAGGCTGTACCAGGGGCTGGTACCCCTCAGTGTGAGCCTTGTCTGCCTGTGCAGGACTGCTGTGGTCTGGTCCTGCACAGGCACCAGCAGCTGTGCTGTGCCAGGAGTGCTGCTACACATCTCCTAACAGTGTGGGTGGGCACCAGTGACTCCCTCCAGGCACAGACCTCACTCCTCACAACAGCCAGGACCATGTGGTGAGGGGATGCCCTTGTCAGCAGGGTCCTTGGTCTCTGAGTCCCTGCTGGAGCAGATGTCTGCAGTGCTGAGAGCTCTGCAGCCCTCCCTGTTGTGTTCCTGCTCTGGCAGGACCTGTGGGATTTGGCCCTGCTGTGGAGCACCTGGGGCAGGGCAGGGCAGGAGATGCTGAGCAAGGCTGCAGGAGCAGCATGGGGGGACATTGGGCTGTGTTTTCATACCAGCTCTGACACCTTGGCTTTTTCCAGGCTCTTGGAGATGCTGCTGACTGCCCTGCACCTCCCTGCATGAACCAGCAGAGAATGGAAGTGACCGGAATCATCTGGGCAAAGGACCCTTCAGCAGGCACTGGGATGGTGATCCCCTGGAGACAGGAGTTACAAATGGCCTTGTGAACCTCACGGACACCTGCACCGCCACACCCCTTGCACAGTAGTGCCAGGCTGCCACAGGGCAGGCAGACGTTGGCCACAGCAGCTCATCCTGTTAACTCCTCTGTGAAAACCTTTGTGGAAGAGCTTTCCTTCTCCTCCTGTGAATGCCAGCAGTGGGTGTCCGTGCCCCGTGTGCCCGCCGGCGGGGTGGGCAGCAGGCTGTGTGTCACCCCCTTCCCCAGCGAGACCGGCAGCAGCTGAGCACAGAGCCCTGCAGCTCTGTCCCGGGGGACAGATGCCAGCTGCCAGACTCTGCTCTGGAGACCCAGGAGCAGCCTGCGAGGCACCAGCACTGACTGCTCCCGTGGCAGCAGCGGGCAGTCCGGGACACCTCTTGTCACAGGTGTGACTCACACAGGACAGGAGTGCTCCAGCTGCAGGGCACAGCATGCAGCAGGGACGGGGATGCTCTGCGTTGACCGGGCAGCCTCACGCTGCTAGTGTGGACTTTCCTCCTACTTTTCCCTAAAGGATGCTGGCTGCACATCCAGAAGCTCCTGCTCATGCAGCCTCCTAGAGTGCCATGGCGAAGGGTCTGCAGGGCTTCTCGTGGACCATGCTGCTGCTGTTCTGCGCCATCCAGGAGCTGGGGTCCTGGGCCATGCACACGGCGGTGGAGGGCCCTGGCCTAGGGGAGCCCGGGGATCCTGCACTGCTGGCCAGCGGGCGAGTGAAGCGCGGCTGGGTCTGGAATCAGTTCTTTGTGGTGGAGGAGTACACGGGCACGGAGCCGCTGTATGTGGGGAAGGTAAGCTGACCTGACATCTCCATGGGGCAGGGTGGACATGCTGGCAGTGCTGAGCAGAGAGAGGGCTCATGTGAAGGTTGTTCACGGGAGCCTGGCTAGAGAAATACTCTGTGGACTGCAATGGCAGGAGCCTGGTCCCTGCTGGGGGTGGTGAGGTCAGTGTGCTCCCAGGGACGATAACAGGACACACCAAGATTTACATCTGCGTTCTTACAGTCGTATACTGGCTTCTTGTGGTGTCTGGGGGTGGGTGCAAGAAGCCCTGTCTCTGTGGGAGCTGCTGGCAGGTGACAGTGCCTTGCTGAGCAGGACTGGGTCTGCAGGTGGGAGCTCACCACACTTCCCTGGTGTGTGACCTCCTGGGTAGGCTGGACATGGACCTCTGCTCCCTCCACTCCTGGTGTCCTGAGGCTGAAGGAGCATTTCACCTTGGGGTTGCTGGGCTTTATCCTTTTCTGGGAGCTTTGGAGAAACAGCTGCCCCACGTGTCAGGCAGACGTGGTGTTTGTATTTGGGTGAAGGCAGTGCTAGCTGTTGGGACCAGTCAGAGGAACACGCTACAATCCAGCTAGAGCTGGAGGCATGGGCTCACCCCGAAGGAAAGTGCCCAAGAGCTTGTACAGTAGGGCTGCCTGATGGCCTCAGCCGTCTGGGCATGAGTCTGGAGGAGCTTGAAAATGGGTTTCTTGGCTGGGGGCCAGCAGGGATTTCAGTGGTGATTTGTGTCCGTTTCAGCAGACACTCAAAGCCGCGCTCCTCCGCCGCCCTCGGAGCAGGCACAGCTAATTCATGGCTCCCCTGGGAGCAGCGGAGGCACCGGGCCCTGTCACAGGCCTGGCAATGCCTCGGCTCCAACTGAACCGAAACCTACAACTCACCCGTTTTACAGCCCCTTTCCACATCAGCCACCGCATCGCCCGCCCGGCTCACAGCAGCAGCACTGACATCACTGCCTGTGGTCCCCAGGGCTGAAAGCCAGCAGGGCCAGGCTTTTCCTGGTGCTGGGAGAGGATGGAGTGCTCGCCTGGGACACTCTTCGTCCCCAGCAGTGTGCCAGCCCTCTTAGCAGAGTCTGTGGGTCCAGAGCCTTCCTGCACTGGGGGACCCTGCAGAGTAGTGGGGCTTGCCCTCTGTGGATGCCTCTCACACACCTACACGTGCTTTCTGCAGGGCCAATACCATTTCCATAAAATCTGGGTTCTCTAGCTAATCCTTCTTCTGAACTGTAATTTCCCCTGAGGCTGCTGTCAGTTTGATGTGGATTTCTTTGGGTTTTTTAAATAGAATTATGGGGTCAGCACTAGTTACAAACTTCTGCATGTGGACAGATCTATTTTAGATAGAGGAGAGGATTAAAGGGAAAAAAGCAGATTTAATTAAGTTGCTAATATTTAAAGAAAATTGATGAACTCGGGCTTTATGAGTTGGAGCAAACAGAGTGCGCCTTTATTACGGGCTAGTTTTTATTTGATTTTCTTTCTTTTCTAGCCCCAGAGTCATTTTTTATTTGTGTATCTGTGCTTTCTGTTTAATTGCTTTTAATAAGGAATGTGCACCTCTGTTCATATTTAATTTTGATTTAATTATTAGTATGTAATTAATGGCTTCGTAAGAATTCTGGTTGTAGTCTTTTAGGACAAGGAAAC
Source organism: Vidua chalybeata (assembly GCF_026979565.1). Lineage (NCBI taxonomy): Eukaryota > Metazoa > Chordata > Aves > Passeriformes > Viduidae > Vidua > Vidua chalybeata. The sequence continues at coordinate 6,872,927 of NC_071546.1, forward strand.
AATTTTTCTGTTTGACAAATGGGACAGATCAGCCCATTGTCCGCCCGCTGGATGTCCCAGTTCTGCAGACACTGCTGTCCTTGCTTGGGGCTGAGCTGCAGGCAGGGCTGGGTGGTCCCTCTGCTCGTGGGGCCCAGCGTGTGCCAGAGCTGTGAGACTTCAGTCTCCTGCCGTGCCCAGGGGTGGAGGGAGCCCTGAGGCTGTGCCAAGCCTGCCTGCTGTAACAGGGAGGAGAGAACATCCCTGGGATGTGGTCGGGTCTGTGGCATCTCCCCTCGCGTTTCTGTAGTCTGCGATCTGGCCCTCCCCCATTAGTTGTTGTTTAGCCAAGCAGCACAGATTTAGCTCTTTTAATCTTCCCCTGTAAATCAATCTCTGCAGCCCCTTGAGCCCAGGCTCCATTTTTCTTCCTAGCATTCCGGTTTGCAGGGATGCTGGTGTCTGCTCCGAGCAGTCAGTGATGAGCAAATATGTGAAGAGGACGTGCTGAGAGCTCAATGTGGTGCTGGATGCTTTATCTCTAGCCTAATTATTAATCATGAGCCCAGTGTTCAGCAGAAAATGCAGGTTTCTGCTGCCTGCGCTGTACAGACCTGGTGCTCCTTCTTCGTTCTGAAAAGCTCACGGAGTAGCAGTGAGAACTGGGAGAGGATGATAAAGTGAAGAGAGCAGCAAGCTCTCCACCAGCCAGCAGGGAGGGTTGGGACTGGATGGCCAGGATGGGATGACCATCCCCACAGACCAGGGCAGGATGCTCCAGGTGGCCAGGGGGGGTGACCACCCCATAGGCACGTTTGCAGCCAAAGCCATCACGGTGGTCCCACACTCTGCTGGGCTCACAGCCCTATTAGTGAGCTGAGTGAAGGTCTCCTTCCAGGCAAGCCTTGAGAGATGTGTCACCATGGGCAGTAATTTGTGAATGTTGTGCAAAATGCATTGAACTGCCTAACATGTGGGTCCCTCACTTGTGAAATAAATACATAAACTGTATCTAACAAGACAAATATAATGAAGGCATCGTAAAAAAAGAGGCAGCTCTGGTATAAATTCTTGCTGGTAGAGCTGTATGTCTGAAAGGTGGATTATAGAACTGCAGTTTGGAAGATTGAATGGCCCATAAACATTTTCATATTTCATTAGCCGATTAATGGACGGCTTTTTTCTTTTTGTGGAGGGGGGACATGACTTTGCTGATTCTAAGCAAAAATTGTAGGAAACAAATGAAAGCAGCTGATGAAACCTTTCCGGGGGCCTGTCCCATTATGGATTGTCCCAATTAATGCCCATGCTGCTCTCTGTCAAGATGCATTCTGCCTGTCCAGTTACTGTTAATAGATTTCTCATAAGTGGCTGGATTGTAAAAACCTCATAACTCAGTTTAATGCCACCAATAAAATTATCTCTGGACGTCTGGCCTGGATTCCAGTCAGCTCTTGGTCCATGGGAAACTGCTGTTTACCCTTTCTTTTCCTAATTCTAAACATTGTCTTAATTAAAAACATGAAACAGCAGAGATTGCCTGCAAAGGCATCTTCCTCAGGGTCTGTTTTTAGTCCTGAACATGAGCTAATTTGTCACAATCAAGATGTTGTCAAAATCTTTTGCAGATTTTGTCCGGGTGGGGCTCTGGGCATGATGATAGGACGTTGTGACCCCTGTTACCCTGCAACATAAACCCAGCACAGGGGTGCAGCAAGTGTGTGAGCTCTTCAGCAGGGAGACTTTGTCAGCTCCAGCTGCCCAGATCATGGAAGGTAGCTGTGGCTGAGGCAAAGCAGGTGGATGAGGATGGACTTTGGGCAATTGGTTGCATAGAAGGGGAGGGATGCTGATGGTGAGGTACCTGTGCAGCTTGGGAGAGGTGATCCCATGCTGCCAGAGTCCTGGGTCCTTGCCCATAGGGAAGCCTCTTTCTTTGGAGTGCAGTTGAGTTGTCCTTTGCTTTTCCATCATCTCGTAACCCCTTATTAAAGGGATTTTTCCCTTGGTTTGTAGTGGGGGTAGGCACTGGCAGAATCTGTAATCTGCAGAGCTGTAACGACAGGCCTGAAGTTCCAATTTATTGGGCCTTCCTTTATGCACTGGAGTTGTCTGGTGATGCTCTCTGTCACCGTCCAGTCCAACAAGCGCAGAGTGAGCAGAGGGGCATCACACAGGGGCCATGGGCATCTTGTGCAGGTGGCTAGGGTTGGGTACAAGCACAGCCCCAGCCTGCTCCCACCCTCTCCCTCTTTCCCTGGCAGATCCACTCGGACTCGGATGAGGGAGACGGCTCCATCAAGTACACCATCTCCGGGGAGGGCGCAGGGACCATCTTCCTCATCGACGAGATCACAGGTGACATCCACGCCACTGAGCGCCTGGACCGGGAGCAGAAAACCTTCTACACGCTGCGGGCGCAGGCCCGGGACCGGCAGACGGACCAGCTGCTGGAGCCCGAGTCAGAGTTCATCATCAAGGTGCAGGACATCAACGACAGCGAGCCGCGCTTCCTGGAGGGGCCCTACATCGGCAGCGTGGCGGAGCTGTCCCCTGTCGGTAGGTCTGCTGCGGGGGCAGTGCGGGCTGGGAAAGCTGCACCTCTCTCTTGTCAAACCTTAAGCCTGCTGTACCCCACAAAAACCACTTGCAAATCCCAGGGATTCCAGAGCTAGGGAGCCAAAAGGGAGAAATAAATAAGGTGGCTTAAGAAAAACAAGTGGATAAATCCTCTGAGCTGATTGCCAGCCTTTGGCTGAGCGCTCAGTCTCAGCCCTAAGCTGTGCTCCGGGGATGGGTCGTGGTGGTGGCAGCTGCCTGCTGTGCATTGACTGTGGCTTTGCACAGCCCCCTCCCTCCTAAATGCTGGGTGGTTGGACTAAACCCTCACAAATCAAGGGGCTCATGTCTGCCTGTGGTTCAGATTGGTCTGGGTGGTGCTTCTCCCCCAGCTCAGGCAGTCCTCTGTGTGCTGCTTTGCTGCTCCTCTGAGCCCAGACATCATCCCCTTGTGTGCCCCCATGCAGAACTGCCAGTCCCTTCTCAGCTGGATCTGCTCTTCTCTGAGGGGCCAGGCATTTTTGGCTGAGACTGGGGAATTCATGTCCCTGTGACAAAAGTGTGGCTTCCCTGTGTTCACCTTAACTGCCCATCCCCTTGGCACCAGGCCCCTCTTAAGTGTGTTGGTGATCAGCCTCACTGAAGCTCTGAGGGCCGGGCTGGGATGATGAGGCTGGGATGGCAGAGCAGGACAGTCGGCTTTGTGCTCACCCAAGCTTCAGGAGGGGTGCAGGGAGGTGATGTGTGAGCTGCAGCACTGTTGCCCTCACTTCTGCTGGGCTCCCATGCTGGTGAGCACAGCTGGAGCCCAGGAGGATGGCTGGTGCTGCACTGCCTGAAGCCACACCGTCCCCTGTGCACGCTGGGCTCTCTGCTACCCCTGTAGCAGGCTCTGTGTGTCAGCATGTGCTGCAAGCAGGAACTGTAAATCATGTTCCCAAAGGCTGTGTCCAAGTAGCAGACAGCTTGTGAAAGGCTGATGTTGAAGATCAGGCGGGACCCCAACACTGTCAGCAGGAGAGGAGTGAGCACAGGGGGCAGTAACAGTGCCAGCACTGCAGAGAGCCCCCAGGGCAGGGGCAGCAGCTGAGCTGCACCAGGGGCGTGAGAGGCCAGCTCAGGGCAGCCACCAGGTCCTGCTGTGCTGCTGCAGGAAGGTCTGGCTGCAGAGGCATCTTGGCAGCAGAGTGCAGGGAATGGTGCTCAGGTCTGCACTGCCTCAGGACAGAGCTCCAGCTCTCCATGGTTCGTGTGCAGCATATTGCAAGGCTGGTGCGTGGCCTCCAGCAGGTACAGATGTACAGGAATTGCCTGCACCAGAGGAGCTGCTGCTGCCTAGATTCTCTTCATGTATGGAGAACAAGTTCTGAGGCATCCCAAGCTCTTCTTCTGCTTCCAGTTAGCTGTGCAAATCCTTCCCTCAGTCAGAGAGTGACCCCTTGAACTATAGCTGGGTGCTCCTGGAGAAATGAAAGACAGCATGTGGGCACCAAAGCAAGAGGCATCCTGTTCCCAAAGGGAAGAAAGAAATTAAATTAATCTGATTTGCTTGAACAACATTTTAAAAAGCAAGGAATTCTCAACTCTGGGTATTAGACAAGGATCCCAGTTCTTTGAAAATCACTAACAATTATGGAGCTGCCTGATCAGACTGATGTGAACAAGACATATCAAAGGAGACAGTTTCTATGCGAAATTGGAGATCAGAGGGAGAAAGAAACACGGTTTCACAACATGAAAGAAGGCGATTCCTGCAAATTAAAATACTCGGAAGTTAAAAGTGAAGAGGAGTGCTGTGAACGGCGTGGGCTGCATTTCCCAGCTGTGTGCTTGGAGAGGGGAGCTGGAGCCAAGAGCCTGTTCTGCTTTCCAGGCTACCTGCCTGCCACAGCCTCGGAGCCTTCTGCAGTCTCGCCATCCTGGGGAGTGTACGGGCTCCTCCAGAGCAGCCTTGCCCTGGAGATGGCCCAGGGAAGGCTTGACACATCATCTTCCCGTGCTGCTGCTGCCTGGGCCTCAGCAGTGTGAGTGCAGAGCTGGCTTACCCTGCTTTGCCCAGGAACAGGCAGCACAAAGGACAAGATGGACACATCCTGTGAAAGCATAAACAGGCAAGGCTGGCAAGGAGCTTTCTGCTCAACCCTCTGAGGTTCAGCAGCTGGGAGATAGATACGGCTGGTCGTGGACCTGGTGTGAGAAGTTCAGCTCCAGATGCTGTAGGAAGGGCTGAGGGTGCAGGATATGGGAAGCTGCTGGGCCAGGGAGGTGAAGTTCAGGATATTCTTGTGGGAAGAGACCTGCCAGGCCCTTTTTGTGTGGGAGTGCTCTTTTTGTGACATCAAGGCTGGGTGCAGCTGTGCTCATGGCTTTGTTGTGGTTGGTATTGATAGTGACATTTGCTGTCTCTGAGCTGGACAGAGCATCTCCCCTAGAGCTGTGGGGTATTGTCATGAGGCTGAATGGGGAGTGTGCCTTGCTGCCTTCCTGAGTGGGTAGAGGTGATCCCAGCTTGGTGTTGGCCAAGCAGGAGAACGAAGGCTGGAGAACTTAGGTTGGCTATTAGTGTATCAAGATCAAAGCCTGGGGACCTGCTGGTGGCCATGCCTGCTCTCAGCACCACTTGGATTCAGCTGTGCTCTGCTGGGGAAGGGGCTGGGGCCACTCCAAGGACAGGGCTGCTCTCCAGCTTGGAGCTATAGTGAGCTGCTAATTCCCTGTCTCTGCTGCTCTGAAGCCTTTGCTCTGCATCCCAGCCTGAAAAGTTAAGGGTGATCCCTTCTTCCTTCTCTCATGGTCTTGGCTTCCCAGACCTCACTGGGGTTTGTGCTTGGGTGGTTTTTGTTCTCACTCAAGGCAGCTCTCAGCTGCACTCTCCATTCCCTGCCAAAAGCAGAGTCCCAGCTCCCAGAGGTGGGTGCCTTCCTGGGGCATGAAGAGGAATAAACCAAATACAGTCAGATCCGCTCTGTGACAGCAGGAGCAGATCAAAGGACATTATTTGCATAATGAAGGAGTACTAATTGGGAGGGAAAGTCATTTGATTTCCTAGTGTCTAAGAGGGAATAACAAATGAGAGAAGTGCAGAAACTCTCAGAGTAACTGGGAGTGCTTTGCAGCACAGCTGCCCCTTGCTCTGCGCTGGGGCCAGGGCAGTGTGTTTGTACGTGCTGCCTGAGACTCTGAGACTGAGGGTGGACTGAAGGCCTCTTTGTTCCAGGATCTTGCCTTGGCAGTGGCCAAAGTGCATTCTTAGGAAGGAGGAACAGCACACACAGGACATGTGATGCTCCTTTTAATATTCTCCCAGCCAGCATCTGTTTTCAGCTTGGAAATTTCTTTGGCTGTGGGTGGTTTCTGGGGGTTTAGTCAGCTTTGGTATCTGTCTTCCATGAACTCATCCAGACTCACTGTAAACCTCTGCAAAGGGAAAAGGAAAGGGATTGCTGTTATCTGATGGATCAAAAGTGGCAGATGCAGGATGGTCAGGAGGATAGGGGATTTGTAAAGGGCAGAGGTGGTACCTGGAGCTTGCCCCAGCCTATGAGCCAGGCTGGAGAAGTCATTGTTTTCTACACAGGGATATCCTACACTTGGAAGAAGCACATCCAAAGGGGAAGCTGACCCAATAGCTTTATCTGGCCTGCCTTGCACAGCAGAACCAGCTGCAAAACCAGCAATTGGCTTTTCTGGAGAAAACTGATCTGGCCTGGGGCATCAGGAGCAGTAGTGCAGCTGCTGTGGGAGGTTTGCAGCCTGGCAGGGAGGGCAGATGGGTCTGTAGAGGGATGGAGAGGTCCCTGCTCAGCCCCCAGGGGAGCTGGGCTGGAGGCCATGCCCTGGAGTCATCCAGGCTGAGGAAGGCAGGGGCTTTTGGGGAGTATTTTCACTGACTCCCCTGTGCCCACAGCACGCATACCAAGGAGCAGTGTGTGTGCAGGATGGGGGCTGAGCTGCAAATCCTGTTTACAGCTTCACTGCTGTCCTGTCACCTCAGGGAGAGGCTGCTGGTCAAGAGCTCGCAGGCTGCTCTGTGCTGGCACCCCAGGCTCAGCCTCTGTGGATACCCCTGGGTGGATCTCTCCAAAATATCAGAGTTGAGCAGAATCCAGCACCAAAGGGAGAGACCTGCAGCTGCAGAAGAATGTAGGATGAGACCCAGCCAACTGCCTTAGAACTGCAGGAGCTTCACCTTGTTACAGGAGGTGCTAAAATTAGCTGTATTTTGGGTTCCTTTCCTGACCTCCCTGGGGTCTGCTTAACAGCTGTCTGCTGCACTGAGGCGTGAGCCCAAATCCAGCACACGGTGCCTCCTGTTAGACAACTCTGTTGGTTGCACAGGGTGGGTGTTGCAGCCCAGAGCTCACCTGTGGGGTCCTTGGGGAGCAGGCACAGCGTGGAGTGAGGAGCATGCCAGGAAAGGCATGGAAATTATTCCATCAGAGCATCACTCCTCCCTTGGTGCATTTCACTCTCATTTCTCTGTGTACCACCATGTCCAGATTAGAGGCGATTTGGCTCTACAGACAGAAACTTGGGGTCAAGCCCTGACTCCAGCACAAAGCTGGCTGAATGCAGAAGTGATTATTGTGAAGAGAAATTGTTTAATCTCTGTGCTGGGAGCAGAGAAAAACACTTTGTTTATCATGCAGTCAGAACACTTGCAGGCAATCGGATTTTCCCCCACTTGCTAGAAAGTACTAAAGTCACTTGTGTGTATCTGGAAGCTGCTGGGACAGCAAGTGGCTGGGAGCTGGGGCTTGCCCTGTCTGTCTTTGGTGAGGTGAGTCCCCCCACTTCTGCACTGTGCTCTAGGTCACGGGACAGGCTCCAAACACTGCCCTGCCCAAGTGAGGACCTCATCCAGGCTGCCTTTGGCAGCCCCTCAGGGAACCTGAGCCTCTCCATGGGATGCTTTGGTTTGCTCCCCATGGCACCACGTTTACCTGCTCCATGCCAGGGGCTGGGGTGCTTTGTGCAGTGCCTTTCTCTGGCCAGACACCCCAAAAGAAGTTTCACAGGAGCACATTGGAGCAATTGCACCCTGCCAGGTTACTGCCTTGGGGCTTGTCCTGCAGGGTGAGAGGGCTGTGCAGTGAATCTCCTCTGGGCCTGGCTTTCTACCAAGTCAGGATGTTCACAAGATTGCAAGAAACTCACTTCTGCTCCAGTAATTTTTAAGCTACTCTAGTTCATTTTTTCCCTGATGTCCTGCCTGAATGTGTCTGGGGTGCATCAGCCACTGCAGGTGTTTGGGGCCAGACAAAAGCTGTAAATTGCATTGTTTATAAAATCCCACCTGCCTCCTGCCCCATGGCACCCAGGCACCTGGGGTGAGAGTGCTGCACACTGGCATCAGGCCAGGGAATGTGGCTTTGAATGACACAGCACTCCTTGCAGGGTCCCTGATGTTCTGCAGGGCTGAAGTGCCCGAGTGCTGTCCTGGAGCTGGCCAGATCCACACAGACAGGGCTCTCAGCATGGTCAGAAAGTATCCCTGGTCTCTGCCTGAGATGAAGGTGCTACCTGAGTCCCAGAGCTCGTCTGGAGAGCATCTGGAGGCTCCTGGTTTCACTGCAGAAGAGTATTGCTGCCATGAGGAGGGACAGTCAAGTTTAGCAAGTGCTGCTCATTTGCTTCTTTGCCTGCCCAGAGCCTGGCTGTACTTCTGTCCCTGGGGAAGTGACAGGTCCCAGCCACTTGCTTGTGCATTCAGTGCAGGGCCCCTCTGCTCGTGGGTGTGTTTGGAGTTTGCCTGTCAACATTTCTTTCAGCTGAACGTGTTTGGAGTGAGTGGCATAGCAAGTGGTCTGGAGCTCTCAGCCTTCATGCAGGGTCGCTGGGACTGGCCCCAGAGCTCTGGGTCCTGTGGGAAGGCAGATGCCAGGACAGGCCTGCATTGCTATTCCAAAGGTGCCCTGCAGAGCCCCATCCATCCCCTCCAGGGCACTGGGCAGAGCTGCTGTGCCCTGCCAGCCCTGGGGACACTCAGCGTGGCAGGGCTGAGTGGGGCTGAGCTCTGCCCTCACGGGAAGGGACCCTGCAGAGACACAGCTCCTGCATCCCACAGCTCCTGGGGCATGGCGGGCACCTCTGGGTGTGGGCAGCCCCTCCCTGCCCCGCTGACCCTGCTCACAGCAGAGGAGGGATGCTGCTGGCAGAGCTCAGGGCTGGCTGCTGGCCCTGGCAGGTCTCCAGGATGGCTCAGGGTGTGGAATGGGGACAGCCCCAGCAGGGCCCATGGGGACAGAGGATGGCTGGGAGCCACAGTCAGCTAGGCTGAGGGAAGTATTGCTCTGGAAGTGAGGGTCTTGCTCCCCCTTCCTTCTGGAGGAAATCAGGGTTTGTTTGATCTGCTGTGCCAGATCTCACCTTTGCAGAGGGAGAATAAGAGATCGATTCTGACCTGTTAATTTTTATGTAAAATTGTTGGTTTCCTCTGATCTGTGGAGTGAGTTTGTCGGGGGAGGAACCAAGGTCTTATCTCATTTTACACATCTAATTATCTCTGTGGATTTGGGCTCAGGCTTCTTGGTTATGGGAGGCGGGTGATACAGTACATGATGGATGTTTAGATTTTATTTAGTGTATCTTTTATGGCTAAGGCATGTGCCAGAAAACTAAATAAAAGCTGTACATTCTGTACTTGCTGTGGGCAGTGCTGTGCTTGGAGAGCAGGGACTAATATTGGAGCAGGGAAAGCTTGTCTCTTCAGGAAGGAGGGGACCAGGTTAAGCTGAAATTGAGTACCATTGCTCTTCACATGGAAAGAGAGAAGGGTGGGAAAGGGATAAGTGGAGGTTAGGGGAGGATGCTGGAAAGTTAAACTAGTAAATTCCTGATGCCCTTTAGGTGACCTTGAGCGGGCACCTTTGCAGACAAGAAGTCAAGGCACAAAGTGGGGTCAGTGTTCCCTACTTGGCTGATGTTGCTCTTTTGTTAATGAGATGCTGTGAGGGCAGGTGTGGAAGGGCAGAGCCTTCATCACCTCTGGCATTGCTGGCTGCAGCCCAAGGGCACTGTGGCCCATCTCTGCCTCTGAGTGAAGGTATCTTGCTGCTTGGTTTCCCTTGCCCTAGAGCAGAAAACTCTGGTCCCAAACATGGGGCTCACCCCTGGGACCTGGAGATGGATCTCCTGCCCTGTTGCTCCAGTTCTTGGGAGTGCCCAGCAGCTGTGGGCCAGGAAGCCTGAGAGCAGCAGCCTACCTCACCTGTGCAAGCACAAACCGTGCTCTGGGTGGGCACAGATCCTGCTTCCTCTTCAGACTCTGCAGTTTGGCAGCATCCAGGTAAATACTGGAACACAGGGAGTACAGCTGTGTCTGATAGGGATGGATTAGGAGGTGAGTTATGTAATTGAATGAATGCATCGTGGGGGAAGCAGCATGAGATGCAGAGTCTGGTGCAAATGTTTAGTGGCCAGCCTGCCTCTCATGATCCCTGGTTTGGGATGACTGCACGAACAGGGCTGGAACGGGAGGCTGTGGTGTGCTCCTTGGGGCACCTGCTCTGTCTGCAAATGTGCAGTCCTGACACAGGGTGTACAGGACAAAGGCAGGGAAATAAACTGATGGGCTTGGGTTCCTGTAGGTGAGTTTTGAATCTCCTAACCCTCGGCAGGAACAAGTGGTTCTTGGAGCGTGGGATGTTTGTGCAAAGTCAGCAGGCCCTGCCTGTGCTGCAGGTGCAGGAGTGGGTGCTGCTGTGGACACTGGGCTCTCAGCTGATCGCTGCCAGGCTCTGCAGAGGGAACCCTCTCTTGTTCCCAGGGGCAGGTACTGCTTTCTGTGATTCTCAGACTTTGGCACCTCCAGCATCCCTAGCAGGCTTCTCTACTGCAGCTGGGAGAAAGATGCTTGGCGACCCTGGTGTCATTTCCCTTCTCTGGTCCCTTTTTTTTTTTTTGCTTTCTGATCAGAAACTTCCAAAGGGAACATGCCAGGCTGCCCGAGGGAATGTGCAGTGCTGGTGTGGGAGTGATCTGCCTTGGCTCATACCTGCTTGAAGGAGTTGTGTTATGGCAGGCAGAGGAGGAGGAAATGCAGCAATAGTATTTCTTAAACAGTTGTTTGCGAGGCAGAGAGCCAGTGTTGCCGTGGTGTAAAATCTGGACGTGCCTGGCAGGGATGCACCATAACTTCACTGGAGACAGCAAAGCATAAATAAGTTGACTCAAACTAGCTTGTTGCTGAAGACCGATGAGGGGGATTCTCCTGTTATCAGCAGAGCTGCAGCTCTGAGAAGGCTGCCAGGGAGAATGAAAAGCAACCATGGTAACTGCTCGTTTCCCTCAGTGAACACCCTTTCCAGGAGATCAGAGTGAACTGGACTGGGGGGAGCATGTGCATCCCAGCTGCTCACAGCAGCACTGCTGTCTGTGCTGCCTCATCTCCTGCCTGAGTCCAGGCAGGGCTGGTGCAGGAAATCCCTGGTTTGCCTGCAGGCTCTGGGCTTGTGGTCTCCTGACAAAGGAGGAGGAAGGCACCAGGGACTGAATTCCTCATCCTCCTCTGGATGGTTTCAGCTCCATATCTGCCTCCTGTGACATAAGAACAGAGGCTGCTTCTGACTGACTGGTGCCAGTGTTTGACCTCTGGACAGGGATGCACTGAGTCTGGTGCTGGAGATGAAACAGGGTAGCCTGTCCTCACAGTGCTTTGGTCACACCACCTCCTTTCTCAAGGTGTCTGTAGGTAGGGGTAGGCTTCCCTTCCTTTCTCCCTTCTGTTATCTCTAGATCTCAGCCCCTTTGCTCCTGCCCCCACCCTCATGTCCTGGGTCCTGCTTTTGTTAAATTGAACATGATGTCAAATTAAAGCCATCACAGGGACAGTTGGAGTGAAGTACCCAGTTTAATGAGGCAGCCTTGAAAATCAATAACTTAATTGCAGACATTTGATGGACTTTTATCCAATTTATAGTCCTCCTGCCCTGCTACGTGTAGAGCATGAGGACCTGGTGCTGTCTGGCTCTGGGCAAGGGAAAGCCTTTCCTCTCCTCGGGCTGCTGTCCCTGTGCAGGTCTGCCTGCTGCAGTGGTGCTGCAGTGTGGATCAGCTGGCTGCTCCCTCTGTGGTCTGGAGGTGACCATGTCACTGTGCTGACAGGAAGGGCAGGTGTGAGTATGACATCCCCAGCTCCTTCCCAGATGGTCCAGTAGAAGGCTACTGGGAGAAAAGCTCCCAGCTGTTCAGACCAATGATCTCCTGGAGAGCAGGTCCTGCTCCAGGATGGCCCAGGATCCTGTCCCTGCTGCCACTCTGCAGCACACCAGAGGCATTTGCAGCAGTGTCTGGAGTCCTGGCTTTCAGGCATTTGGCAGGGAGGTGATGCTGCATTTGCACCCAGCTGTTCTCTTTTCCCTCATCATTTGCAAGCAATCAGTTTTGGGCCCTGCTCTGAGGTCTGTGCTGCTCTTCTAAACTCCTGCCTTTGTTTTCCTCCTTGTCCCTGCTGCAGGCACCTCTGTGATGCAGGTGATGGCCTCTGATGCTGACGACCCCACCTATGGGAGCAGTGCCCGGGTAGTCTACAGTGTGCTGGAGGGGGAGCAGCACTTCACTGTGGACAGCAAAACAGGTGAGCAGTGCCCATCTGGGCTGGGCCAGGAGACCCCACAGTGGCTGTGGGTCCTGGGCATGACTGTGAGCCAGCAGATCTGTGCTGGCCACTGGTGCTGGATACTCCTGGCAGGGGTGGTGGAGAGGAAGCTCAGCAGCCCTGCTCAGGCTGCTGCCCAGCTCCACGCCCTACCTGCAGCAGGCAGGATCTGCAGCTGCCTGCCCAGAGTGCCTGGTCTGCACCTGCACTGGCCAGAGATCCTCTCTGCCTGGAGCAGGAATGCCCCCGCAGGCGCATAAAACTTCTGTGTAAAAGGTTTAAATACTACCAAAGGGGCCTTACCAAAGGCTGCATCATTATCACCAGGGCTTTGATTAAAGGTAACACTTTAAATTAAGGATAGGTTTATAAATGTTCTATTAATATTTAATGAAAGAACAGTAGAAGCTGCTCCATTCCTTAATAACTTATAATAGAGCCTGTTGTAAAATGCCTCTGTAATAAATCCCTGGCAGATGATGCTCTGACATACTGGTTAGAGTAGACCATAACCAGGAGATGTTGGGGTATATATTCTCCTTGCCTCCCAGGAGTTTGACTCTCATTACCCTTAATGGGAGCCTCACAAGCTTGCTAAGAAGGGAAGACACTCAAATGCTAATAAGGGATATTTAAGGCACAAAGCATGCAGTAAAGTGCCCATAGTTTAATGAAAAATTGTCAAAGGATGAGCAGACCAAGGAGCTGCAGCTTGTGCTGAAAACTGGACAGCAAAGTCCTCCCCACCCTATTGCTGAACCACAGTGGCATGAGCTGAGATCACCCCCTGGGCTGAAGTACCAAGTCTCTGTCAAGCTGATAGATATTTTCTAAGGCTGGAATTTGTTCGGAGATGCTGGTGTAAGGAGAGTGTAAAGGAGGTCTGTGTGCCTGAGCCTCTGTACCTGCAAGAAACCCTCCACCTCTGACAGTGCACGTGGGGAAGCTGGGCCCAGCCCTGGCTCTGCCACCAGCCTGGCTGCTGCTGGAGGAATGCTCAGGTTTGGGAGTTTGGGAGCTCCTACACACACCTGACAGCAGCACTGTGGCATGTGCTGGGAAATGCCTCTGTCTGGGCTGGGGCTGGTGCAGTGGGGAGAGGGCACAAGCAGCAGGTTGGGGCTGTACCCACCCACAGCTCAGGAGCTGTTGCACCTGGGCTCTCTTCTCTCCCAGATTTGCTTTGTTTTATATTGTGTGTGTAGGAACAATAGGCTAAACACTGAAAATTCAGGTGCACGTGAGATCCTGTTAATCTGAGACAGCTTTGTGTGAGTGGAAGTCTGGCTGCCGGAATGGAGAGGGACCACTGGGAGCAAACTGCACAAGCCAGGACGTGCAGAGGCTCAGCTTCCTGCCACATTAATGCTCCGTATTAAGGCATAAACTAAAATGTGCCCTGTGAGACTGTGGTGAGAATTAATGTCACTCTGGGAATCCAAGCTTCTTGATTCCTTGACTTTTTGTGTCTTAATTCTCAAGCTGGCTGTTTCATACACTGGGGGGTTGATTTACTGTTTTACTTGCTTTTGTTTCACAAAGGCAAAATTGCTGACAGTCTGCAGAAGACTCCAGCCCCTCTTGAGCACATCTGTTTGCAGGATAGCTGGCTGCTAACACAGGTGTTGGGGCTGACTCTGGGGGGTCTCTGAGCTGCAAATGGTCTGTGGCAGCTGCCTCACCAGCACTGCAGGAGCTGCAGGGCTGCAGCTCTGCCCATCAGCCACTCAAGTTGTGGCTGCAGCCTGTCCTGTGCCCCTCTGTCAGCGCTGGTCCATGTGGGTGCAGCTGTGCTGCAGGGGCACAAGGTGTCATCATAGCCACCCAAGCACACCCCAACCTGCTGCACTCTTATTCTGTTAGAATAAGACTTTATGCTGCACAAGAGAATCCAAGTCTGATTGCCTGAGGTGGCCCAGCTTCTGCCCTGAGCATAAGATTTAATTATCCATAGCAGCAGCGTCGCTCTCAGAGCCACCATTGTTATTAATGGCCATAAAAAGAACCATAAAAACTTGGCATGTTACATTTCTTATAATATATGATAATGAAGAACGATTTGATTTCCATTTTTGGTTTTGACCTCCTTCTCTGCCGTTTCTTGTAGGTCCATGCATGCATGTGCTGCCTTGCACACCACCTCAGCCCCTGACTCCTTCCAGCACAGGTTCTTTCTTCCCGCTTTGTCTTGTGCTCTTTTCACACCCTCCTTCATAGCACAGGTGTGGCATGTACAAAAGTGGTTTCCGTGCTTGAGTACAGAACATGGACCACGTGTAGCTGACTTTGTCTCCTGTTCTTGGATGTTTCCAGCTGTAGTGTTCATCTGGGATTTTGTATTCAATGGACCTTTCACAGGCAAACCCAAACTGTCTGGCTGCTGTGCTGTGCCAAGTCCTGCCACTCAGTAAGCCCTGAATGCCTGTAGCATCTCAGAGGGAGACAAGCATTTTTGGAGGGAGACAAGCATCTAAATGGCTCCACTGGAATAGTGGGAGCAGCAGGATGGCATTTATGCTGTAGGAAGATTCCAGAATTGAATGATGGCGAAGAGAAAGCTTGTGCTTGTGCTGATGCACATGAGCTTTTCTTTCTTTCATATACAGCAGCCACTCTCATGCTTTGAGATTAGTTTCACAGACTGAAACTTATGTTGTGTACACCAAATCAGGTACAAGAACTTCACCTGTGTGTGCTGGAGGTCAAGGCTGGTTTTTCTTCTGTGAGTGGGGAGCTTTATATGCATAAGCTTTTGAGGCAAGGTTTTCTTGCCAAGTGTAAGAATAATCCCCGTGGCTTGTTGCAAGAGCCTGCAGGCATTAAGCTTTGTAAGCTTTGTGCTGCCTTCTTCGCTCAGACAGGGTACAGGCAATCTTTGCTCCTTGCAGCAGGTGAGCAGCAGTGCCCGTGCTGTGGCTGCCCTGATCTGCTGAGGAGGCTGTGCTCTCACAGCAACCAGCACACAGCTCTGCCCTGCTGCTTCCAGTTGAAAACAGCCTCTTCTGCTGCTGTGCTGGGTGTTGGCTCTGGGTGAGAGCACTAATCTGACAGCAGAATCCCCCTCGCTGCTGCTGGGCCACGAGCCCAGCTCTCCCAAAGTTACACAAGGTGGGAGGTTGAGTGGCAGCTCCTGTTCCAGCTCCAGGAATCTCATCCTCACCAAGATCTTTCAAGCTTGTGCATTTCCAGTACAGAGATGAGCACCTGAGTGTGAGCACTCTCAGCACATTTATGTGAGAGGAGAAGTCTCTGCATTTAAATCCACGGACTGTGTTTTCATGCTGCTTTATATCACCCTGCATTGTCTGTACCACTGCAGATTATTCACCTTTATAGGGGAAAATCTCTCTTTTGGCAGGCAGCTGTGCCTGCCTGCTCGTGTCTGTTCCCGTGTCCTTTGCAGTGCCCTTTCTTATCCCTGGGCAGGGTGGCTGGAGACTCAACTGCTGCCTGTGATCCCTTGCACACAGCCTTCCTTGGGAGGGAACCTGAAACTGCTCAACACTCCACAACCTGATGCCTCTGTTTCCAGCAGTTTTGTTCGTCCCTTTGTAGGGATATTGAGTGCTATAGAGCAAACACAGCATGTAACACCATAGGTTTCATTATGTTTGTTTCCTTAAAAGCCAGCTTGTCAGTTTTGGGGCTGTGCATGGGAGCCTGGCTTTTTACCGTAAGGACGAGGTTGTTCTTCAAATCTGTCACTCTGCTGAATGCAGGGAAAAGGCAGAACTCAGAAGGTATTTGAAATGCAGTCTGGCATTTGTGATCACTTAAACCAGCTCCTGAGTTCTAGAGTCTGTGTCCTGATTTAAAGACTGAGCCATAAGGGCTTGGAGTTTTTTATGCCAGGGAGAATGGAGATACTGGCCTGCTGGGATGGAGCTGATGGTTATTTGTGTGCAGTCCTTAGTTGTTTCATCCCTACCTGCCAGCCTTGCTGTGTTTGGAGACAGACCTGCCCTGGTCCTGGGGCAGTAAGGCTGGACTGGGAGAGGAGCTGTGTTTGGGAGCCTGCTGCACATTGAGCTGGGCTGATGAGCTGTTGATCTGTGTGATGTGGTGGTGGGAGGCAGAACAAGTTTCTCTGCTGCTCTAGCCAGTTTGTTAAAAATGCTTCTTGGTGCCTGGAAACACAGATGTACCAGTACGTGTGTGTTCCTCTGTGCCCAGAGGTTGTGCAGGTCTGTGCCCCATCCCTGTCCCTTATCCACCAGAGCTGTGCACAGGCACAAGGGAGTCTAAGTGTAAGGCACAAGAGTCTGCAAAGAAGCCACATCTATTTAAGGGGATTCCTCTTGTCAGCAAGATTGAACATTAACAGCCCTTTTCTGAGACTGGTGCAGGAATTTCAGCTGATTTGGGACCAAATTGTATGTTTGGTCATCTTGAGGAAATTCGAGTGTATTACTAATGTGCTGAGGGAATTAATGTTAAGTGATGAGGGACTTAGCTGCTAAAAGAAGAGACAAAGGAAGGGTGAGTGTGCTGGCTTTGCACTGGCATGGGCAAGGCTGATTGCAGCCTGGAACAAGCTCTTGTTAAGTGCTTCATGAACCTTCTGACCCTCTGTGCCTCATACTTCACTCAGAGCACCTTTACCTTCTGCCTCTCAAATTGTGCTGAGCTGAAGGACAGGATGGGGGCCTGAAGGGTGACTGAAGTGCTGGTTCTTGGAGCCAAGACCTCTTCTGCAAGGGCTGACCTCCTCCAGGATGTGTGCTTCCAGCAGGACTCATGTCTTGGCAGATATATTGGTATTTCTGTGTCCCTGCAGGCAGGTGAGGGCACAGGTGAGGAATCTGCAGTCAGTTTGGCAGGTGCCTTGCCATTCCTGGCCTGAAGCAGAGATGGGTTTGATCTAACTGACCAGACTGCTGGCAGAAATTAATCTGTTTTATCCAGCTAAATAGGAGAGGGATGGAGGAGACAGACCCAGATTCTTCTCAGGCATGCACAGTAAAAAGACCCAAATGGCAGGAAGATAAGGCTTGTCACCATGATGGTGGCACTTCCATCCCTGGAGATACTAAAAACTTGAATCTTTATGGCCCAGGGTAATCTCATCTGCATTTGAAGACTGCCTGCTTTGAGCTGTAGATGGATCAGGAACCTCCTTAGGATTGGTCCCTGTTTGTTAGTCCATGACTTTCTGGCTTATTGCTCCTCCTGCCCTCAGCTGGAAGGTGCCTTGTCCAGGCAGTCTCTGAGGATGTGGACATCTGACCTAGAAGTACCTGAGAGCAGAGCAAAGCCCATAATGATGGGATTCCTGGAAGGCAGTTACCTGCTGAGTGCTTTGTCCTGCTTTGTTTTTATCACCCAAAGAGAGTCTGCTGTTGGAGCAGATTCAGTGGTATTTATGTGATGCTCTAAGTGTCCCCTTGCCTGGTAATTATACTGATTAATCTGGATCATGCTGGAAAGCCACATGTGCCTTGTACCAGAGGGTATGCCACCATGTGTCCACATTATTCAGCTATAACAGATACTGACAAGAATGGGGGAGACAAGTCTGAGCTCGAGGTTGTTCTTGCTTTGTTAGCAGTGTCTGGGAAAGACAAAGTTTGTCAGTTTTTCCAGCTGGAAAGAAGGTGAATCTTGGGAGATGGTAGCAATGTCTTTTCTGTGCTCTCTGTACAGCCTTGAGGAAGAACTGTCTCTATCCCTTGCAGCTTCTTTGCAGAGTCCCTGGGAGTCAGGTTTTGGGAGCAGAGACTATCTTGGCTCTGGAAGATGGGACCATGTGGCTTTGCTGCTGGTGGGTGCCCTTAGTGCCACGTGAGAGCCTGATTTGCCACGGCCATTAGCGAATGGTGAGTGGTACCTCGGCCTAGAAGACAAAGCCAGCCTGACTCTTGGGCTGGTGGCCTGGTGTGGCCCGTGCAATTTGGGAATAGCATCCCAGTGACAATCCTGATGGGCTCCTGGAGGTCTGGCAGTTTGTCTGCAGCAGATTCCCACCTTTCCAGGATGGACTGGACACACAACACCATGAGAGGGAGTTTCTGATCAGTCTCCACCCTGCCACAGGCAGAGATTTTGTCTGTCTTGTGCTGCTGGAAGAACAGGAGCTGGCTGGGGACATTTGCCCTACTCTGCATGTGCCAAACAGCCTGGACTTGCTCCCCGTTGGGACAAGTGACCTTGGAGGTGTTCTGGGAAGTGCCTGAGCACTTTCCTCCCATCTTGCATGGCGTATTATGAGCTATATCATTACAAGCAGCTCAGTTAAGTCATTACAGCCTTGGTGAATGCATGAGCTTTTTCCCTCTCATCCCAATTCATCACTATTGTGCTGACATGAATCATTTTCATTATAAAATGCTTCAGACCCCGTTAATTAACAGAATTGCTTAAATTTCAATGCGATAGTGCTTGCCCAGAAATAACGGTTTTGTATTCACAGTGGGGTGGCAGGAGAGGCCCGTCAGCACGAGCAGCTGGGGCTGGCCCCTGAGCCCTGGCTGTTTGTGCTGCCCAGGTGGGAGGGTGCCATCCTTGCTGGCATGGGTGCCCACAGGCACGTCCTTGCCTCCCCTTCCTGCGTCTGCTCTGCCTCTCTGTGCGAGGTGGAGTGGGACTCCTTGCTCAGTGGCTTCCTCTGAGCAGAGCCAGGATGAATGAGGGGGTCAGAGCAGACCCTGGGCCCCATCACAGGATAATCACCTGCTCCCTTATCCGTGGGGCTGAAGGCAGGAGAGTCCAGGTGATTACAGAACCTGAAGTGACAGAGGGACGAGGGAGGCTGGGTGATAATTGTGCCTGTCCATGAGAGCTGGAGAATGGCAATGACCTGAAATGCTGGTTATGTCTTTATAATAAATCCTAACAATGCTAATCATTAGAATAATTGCTCGTTTCAGAAAGGAAGGAGTGATAAATATCTCCTGAACAGTTTTGCCAGCTCCTGCTGCACCTGTAATGTCATGCAAAGGGCGAGGGGGAGGAATTTCATCCTCCCAGCTCAGTGGCATTTCTGGCTGCCTTTGGGCCACAGCACCAGTGACTCCATGGTGTGAGCCCTTGTCTAGAGGTCACACCAGGCACTTGAATGGGGAAACTGGAAACCTGCTGGCTGTGGAGTAAAGATCCCTGGTAGCCTTGGGGTCTATCCCTGTAGCCATATCTTGGCTCTTTGCAGCCTGCTGGAACTCAGCTCCCCCTCTGCTGTGCTCTTGGTGACTTGGACCTTTGATGCTCTAGCACTGCTCAATGTGCTGCACATCAGCAAATGGATTGCAAGGTGCTCAGACCACTGGATGATTCTCTACTGTTTGCTCAGCAAGAGAGGAGCTCCCTGTTCCCTCTGGGTCAGAGCCCTCACCGGGACCCATTCCAGCAGCCTCCTCCCGTTTGTCCCTAGCACCAGGCAGGATTACTGGTGAAACAAAGCAGAGATGAATTTGCAGTTCACAGTAGGAGGAGGCAAAGCTGATAGTTAAACAGAAAACCCTGGAAGAGAGAGGATTTAGAAAAACATAAACCAGTGTCTAAATCTGTGGGAATGTTAAAAAACTGAGCTGGAGGGGATTTTAAGCTGATTCCTGTCTGTTATGGGCTGCTGCTGGTACAGTGGGACTGGAATGTGGTGCTAATGACCTTGTATCCATCTAGGCATTCCTTCCTTCCTGACCCTGGTGCCAGGTCTGGCCAGAGTCCTTTCTTTCTTTTTTTCATCCTCAATTTTTTTTCCATTTAAATGAAATAGTCATGGGTGATTGGTAATTTCTGCCATGCACAGAGTTTTCAGACTTTTACTGCTCTTTGTTTTACATTCCTTTATATTTTAGTCTTGGTCTTTTCCCCAGTCCCAGATGAATACTGGAGACCTATAAACACTGTTTTTAAAAGAGTTACTTTTGAAAGAAGTACTACCATACTATTTTGTTAAACTCCAGTGCATTCTCTGGCACAGAGCATGTGTTTTGTCATCTCTGGTCTCCTTAACTTAGAAGGACACTTGAAAATAAGGGGTTTTGTGCAGACAGACTTTGAGAAATGTGCTGCCTGCCCATCCCCCCCCATTCTCCAAATCACACAAGTCCCCCCCAGAGGTGCCCAGGCCACGGCACCTTGTAGATGGAGCCTGGGCAGGAGCACCCCTATTCTGTAAGGGGTGCTGCAGCAGCCTGGCTCCTGCTCAGCAGATAAGGATAAGTGGGCTGCTGCAGATCTGTGCCAGAGGGATTTTGTGACTCAGCCTGGGTTTTTACAGAGCAGACCTTGAGGCTGGCCCCAGCACAGCCCCTGCATTTGGATGGGGGTGAGGATGAGTCCTCTCTTCCTGTGACTCCTGTCCCCACCAACCCTATGATCTGCACAGATCTTTAACCTGCCTCCAGGTCACCCTGGAGAAAAGCACAAACCTCCTCTGTGCCAGGGTTTAACCCGGTGGGAGCTGCAGGTAGCCCACAGGAGAAGCAGCAGCTGGGACTCTTTCACGCTTCATCAGGAGACTTGCTGGGAGCCGGCTGGGCCTGTGGCCATTCCTGGGCTTCAGGAGGAATTTTGGGATGTTTCTGGCTGGCTGACAACCTCCTGGGCTTGTTCTTCTCCCCAGTGCCCTTCTCTCCCCTTAGTTGGCTTTTGCTCACGTGACCTCTTGCAAAGGGGTTCAGCAGACACTGTTTGTGGCCAGCAGTGTGTTCCTGAGGCAGAGGTGGCTGGCAGCACCAGGGCTGTGGCTGGGGAGAGTGTCCCCAGCAGTCAAGAGAGGTGACAGTCCCTTCTTCTGTGCACTGGTGAGATCCAAGTGTCACACCTGACACCAGGTATGATCCTGTGGGCATACCAGAGTGAGTCCAGGGATGGGCTCAGTATGAAGGTTGGTGAAATACTGGAGCATCTGCCCCGTGTGAAGAGGGAGATCCAGCAGATCCTGCTTAGGTCTGGATCTTGTCCAAAGTAATCTCCAGTGACCCCTTCCAGCCTCAGCCTGTCTGTGGCTCTGTGACTGCCTGTGCTCTGTGCTCAGCTGTGCTGCTTTTTCCAGGTGTGATCCGGACCGCTGTGGCAGACCTGGACCGTGAGACACAGGACCGCTATGAGGTGGTGATCCGTGCAACAGACATGGCAGGACAGCTGGGTGGCCTGTCTGGGTCTACCACAGTCACCATCGTGGTCACTGATGTCAATGACAACCCACCACGCTTCCCTCAGAGTAAGTCCTGCTGGCCGTGGGGGTGGGCACTGCAGCATGTCCTGGGTCCTGTGGGTGGTGGGATGGAACCTGCAGGCTGAGCCAGCCTGGCCATTCCAACTGCTGATGGGGTGACAATACCAAAGGTTCCTGACAATACACAGCTCCTGGCCTGGGTCTGAATGTGTCCCTGCCTGGCAGCACAGTGGGTGCCACATCCCTGCTCCAGTGCAGGTCCTGGAAGCTTGGCTTCCATCCTGGAAGAATGGCTTGCGTGGTAGGAGAGCAGGGCCAGCCCTTTCCTGAGCCCTTCCAAGCAGCTGGAAGCCAGCAAGGTCCACCATGCTGCTGTCCCCTGGGAGCTGGGGCCAGAACTTGGCTGCTGGCCTGGCCCCTCCTGGCTGCTGTGTGAGAGCTTGTCACACCCTTGCCCCCGTGCAAGGACAGTGACACTGCTCAGGGGCAGCAGCCTTGTCACAGCACAGCTATTTTCCAACTTGCTGCTAATGGCCTGTGGCTGGTGCTGGTGTCTGACCTGGGACCCTCCCCAGACAAGGTGCAGGGTGATCCTGCTGTGAGGAGTGGGCTGTGAGGGCTCTGCAGTGCACTCCGACTGTGGCCCAGCAGCTCAAGGCTGGCAGGCCAGGGAAGGGGCTGCAGCTGGAGGAGGCTCAGCTCTTGGGCTGCATCTCCTAGAAATCAGAAATTGCAAAGGAATCTTTGCAAGGAATCAGAGAGCACTGATTGCAGGGCAGTGTCCATGCAGAGAAATCAGCCCTTACTTCACACAGCACCTGGAATGTCAGTGCTTCCCAATTACCTTCCCTCAGCCCTTGTTTTTGGCTGGTGTATTTACTTCTCCTGTTGGGGCATTCTGGACTGTAGACACGTTGGGGTTTGAGCAACCCTCACAGCCCAAAGGTGCCCCAGGGAAGTGTGTGAAGGGTGGGGGCAGTTCAAAGGCAGAAGCAGTGACCTTGGTACCCATTTCTCCTCCAGAGATGTATCAGTTCAGCATCGTCGAAACGGCCCCCGTGGGCACTGCCATCGGGAGGGTGAAGGCAGAGGACTCTGACGTCGGGGAGAACACGGACATGACGTATCAAGTGAAGGATGAGGAAGGGGTGGAGATGTTCAAAGTCACCACGGACAGCAATACCCAAGAGGCTGTCATCACAGTACAGAAGGTGAGAAGTGTTGATTGAGTAGGGAGGGCACAGGTCCCTAGGAGGACCCTTTTCTTTGGGGACTGCTGCTGTTGAATCTGAGTTGAAGAAAATCCTGAGTGCTGCTCTAGCAGTAGCAGTTGCATTTTTGTGCCTGCTGATGCAGGGAGAGACCTGTTTCTGCTCTGCCTGCGTGGCAAAACACAGGGCTGTGTCTGGGAGGAAAGGGTGAAAAGGAGCAGCAGAAAGTGCCTGCTGACCCCCAGGGTGGCTTGAGGGTGGCAGTGAAGCAGTGAGCTGTGCAGAGGAGACACCATGCATAGGACTACAGAGAGGAATGCTTACAGCTGTTATTGATAGCACCTGTTAGAGGAGAAAAATGCCCACCTAATTCCTGTACCTGACCAGCAGCACTTTAACTGTATCTGCTTTTGGTGGCAAAAACAATCAAGCAAATACTTGGTGCAGGCAGGGAAGAATGATTGTTCTTCAAGGCCACTGTATGCAGCTTGCCTCGCCTGTAGAAATAAGAGCAGGGTGATTAATGATGAAAACTCACTCATGTGCAGCACACACTGTGCTGTCTTCCCAGTGAATCCTGGCTGCTCACAGCCTGGGCACCCTGTTGGGGGCCCTGAGTGGAGTGGGCTGGAGGCTTCTGCTTCCTCCTGCCCCCTTGGTGTGGGTGCTGCTGGCAGGAGGGCAAAGCAGAAGCCCCCAGGCTGCTAGAGAGGTACTGCTTGGGAGCAGGTGGCTTTAGTGGCTCTAGTGCTGCCCCAATGTCTCTGGTGAAGGAAGGGGCAGCAAAGGGACTCCTTGGGCTGGCTGTGGCTTACCCTCTTCCCTTGTCCCAGCCTCTTGACTACGAGTCAAAAAAAGTGCACACTGTCGTGGTGGAGGCCCTCAACAAGTTCGTGGACCCGCGGTTCGTGGACCTGGGCACCTTCCGGGACCAGACCATCGTGCGGGTCTCAGTGCTGGACGTCGATGAGCCCCCCGAGTTCCGGCCCCCCTCCAACCTGATGGAGGTCCAGGAGGATGCACATGTTGGGTCTGTCGTGGGAGTGGTCACTGCCCTGGACCCGGACACAGCGAACCACCCTGTCCGGTAAAGCTCCGTCCAAACCTCACATCAGCCCCCTTCCAGCAGTGGGCATGGGGTCACCTGCAAGGGACACGTGGCCTGGGAGGGCTTGTGGCCATGGCTGGGGCAGAGGAGGTGGGAGAGTGCAGGTAGAAGTGGCAAGTGCTGCAGGTAGAAGTGGCAAGTGCTGCATGTGTGGCCCAGTGTGTGCGTGCCTCGTGGGACAGGCAGCTGGCAGGTGAGTGGCAGCCTGTGCACAAGCAGGCACAGCGGTCTCTCAGGCAGCAGATACGTCACTGACAGGTGACGGCTTTGTGAGCTCAAGGGAGTGTCAGGGAAGGTGGCTGGGTGATACCTGTGTGTCCTTGCTGCTGGCAACAAGGTATCTGCAGTGGTACCTGACACCAGGAGTGGCAGGAGGACAGTGGTGAAGGGTGATAAATGAGGTGAGGCTTGGGAGGTACAGAGCCACAGCTTGGCTGTGTGTGCGTGCATGTGTGCGTAGGATCAAAGATCAGAGGAGTTTATATTTGGGCAGGGGATATAATCCAGGCAGCAGCTTATCTGCACAGGACATTTCCCATTTCCATTTAATTTGTGGCTAAAGAGATTGTTACCTTGTTAAATTGTTATTACCTAAGGCACAAAGCAGCCTTCTGGGCCTGCCAACTGGCCTGAGTCACAAGCAGTTGGGTTGGAAATCTGGTGTTCAGAAAACATCCTCAACGTGTAAAAAATTTCCTTGAAATGTGTGTTCTGGTGCCAGGTGCCGGCGGGGCTGCAGGCGCCCGTGGAGCCGCTGACTTCCAGGGAGCAGCACTGGCTGTGGCTGAGAGCTCTGCAGGGAGTCAGCCCTGCAGCAGCAGACTGGGAAGGACAGGGGTGGGGATGTGGGGTGGAGGGGGACAGGCCAGAGAGGGCTCAGTTACAGCACTTGGTTGCATTCAGTGATGTCCCCAGTGCCTGTTTGGGGCACTGAGCTCAGTGCTGTGCAGCCATGGGTTTCTGTTTCATGGTGCGGTGAGGAGGATCTCCTGATCCTCATGCAAACAAGGACTATGATGATTAGAAAGCTCAGAAATGCATTTACACATGGAAAGCTGCCATCTACAGATGCCTGGCAGCTAGCAGAGGCTACTGTGTCACAAAGCTGGATGCTCAAAGTTGACTTGGGGGGGAATGTGAATGAAATCAGCCTTGGTGTGCCAGGAACTGTGTATGTGAGTGCTGCACCACTTGCACTAGTGGGTGCTGAGTGCTGAATGTGTTCTCAACATACCTCTGCTCACCTCATCCTGTGACTCTCCAGCCCCTCTCCAGTCAAGCTATGTGTCTGATTTCTTTCTTTGTTGCCCCTGAGCACGTGTCTGTCAGCACACATCCTTAGGAGAGTGGTGTGTCCACATATCTGTGTGTGTGCACATGTGCATGTGCTTTTTCACTCGACTGTTTCTAGCAGTGCTGCAGAACATAGATTTTATTTTCTGATCTGTAATTGTAGAAAAGGGACCTTGGGGACAGAACTATTCTTATTCTTGTTTTTTCTTGTTCTTTGTGCTGCTTCCCTGTGGAGCTTGCTGCATTGTTTGCAGACAGACCAAAAGAAAGCAGTAGAGGGAGGCTCTTAATGCTGTAGAGAAGAGACTTGGACAGAGAGAAGCAGATTCACGTACTGGGCAGGAATGAGATGGTGAGAGCCCAAACTTCACTTTGGGAGTCTCTCCTACAGTGAGCTCAGTGCTGGCAAGGCAATGCCTCGTGCTCAGACACAAGGACCCAGCCAACAGGACTCCCAGGCATCTGCTGCAGCTTGGGAATTGCCATGTGTTTTCCCTTGTCAGGGTTGATGCATTCAAATACGTGTCCTGCCTGCAGCTATCCCCAGGCAGGTGGCTCATCCTGTGTCCCCCATGCTGCCCTGTGGGACTTGGTCCATCCCTTCACTCCCTAGTGCTGGCAGTCCCTGCTGTCATGAGCAGTGGCAGTGCAGCAGGGTGAGCCTTCACAGGCATTTAACATGCCAAGTGGAGCTGCAGGTTGATATTGGTCGTGCTGATGCAGCACCAGTGCAAGAGGAAGGTACAGTTGGATCTCTCCTGCTTCCCTGTCCTCTGGCTAGCCAGGTAATTTAATAAAATACTTTGCTGCGTAGGCAGCTGTTAACAGCTTCAAAGCAGTGCACAGACATTAATGCCAGCACCCTGCAGCACCAGGATGTGACACTAACCCGTCAGCAGGAGAGGCAGTAAGTCACCTCTTGTTTCAAGTGTGCTGCTCGGAAGTACAGTCACAAGAAGCCAGCACTTTTACTTCACCTCTGATACATTAGAGAGCACCTGGTCCTGACGGCATGACCAGCATTTGATCCTCGTCGCCTTGAAGTTGGTATGAACCCTTTGAAGTTGCTGCAGTTCTGTGGATCCCTTTATCTGCCAGCGGTGGGAGCAGAGGCACGGCTGTGCTCCTGCAGGGGCTGCTCTCCCGGACTCGGGTCTGTGTGTTGGTTCTGCCTGTGAATAGGGGACAGTCACCACTTCTGTCATGTCGAGATGCACTCTCCCCTTGAGGCAGGAAAGAACAAGGATTGCCAGAGACAGCAGAGCAGAAATCAGCTCTGTCAGGGTTTCCAGGTCCTGCTGACACCAGGCTGCCAGTAACGAGGTTTAGGAGGTATTTTTAGCCAAATGGGAAGGGAGGTGCCCTTGGCTTTTTGTTTTCAGCCCCAGGCCAGCACGAACAAGGCTGTGCGACTCCTGCTGCACTGCCCAAAGCAACTGCTAGAGGCACATTCCAGCCTGATGTTCATGTTCCCCTGCCCTCCTGGTGATCCACGTGTCCCACAGGATGCAGCGACTTCGTTTGACAACAAATCCCTTCCCACAAGCTGGACTGGGTCGCAGTGACCTGTTACAAAGATGTGAGGATTGAAGGGGTGTCCCTGAGGCACCTCCTCACTGCCTCACTCCAGCTGCACATTGCCTGCAGAGCCCCTGCTTGCCCTGGGAGTGAGGAGGCACCTGGAGATCACCCCATCTCTCAGAGCAGGACACCCTCCCAGTGACACCATGAGCAGGGAGCTGGGCCAAGCAGCTCTATGAACCCTCCGTGGGGCACAAAACCTTCTGTGGTACCAGTGAGGGAACTGCCCTCCTAAAGGTCTGGTTCTTTTTATTTTATGCCATCCTTGGTTTTTTGCCTGTCAAAGGTTGGAACTGTTTCTTTTCAGAAAAAAAATTAGTTTTCAGTTGGCTTTTTTGGCTTTAGCTGTGTGTTTTCTGGGCATAGTGCAGTTTTTCTCAGCTGAGCCATTGTATGAAGTAATACAGTGATAGACTGTCTGTGTGTGTGAGGCTGTTTGTATGGGAGCCTTTTGTTTCTCTCTCTGCAGTGGGAGCCTGTGCTCTGATTGTGTGCATTCCAGGCTTTATCAGCACTGGGAAGATGTTGCTTGGGATTTAAGGTTCTCAGAGATATTCTTGTTTGGCATTCACAAAATCTGGAGACACGTGTTGGACATGGGCATTTTATAGACTCCAACAGCACAGCAAGAACTACAACCTGCTTCAATACAAAAGGGAGAGGAGGAAAAAACAAACACAACAAAAAGCTTTTCACACAGTGTTTGAAAAGCTCCCTATTAACAAAACACATGGCATAAAATGTGCTTCTTGTTGTGTTCAGGGGAGAAGTGAAACAAACTGCTTGAGAAACGCATTCATGGGAAGGATGAGCACCGAGAAAGCTGTCGAAATTAAACAGTCACTTGTTACATCCAAACCAACAGACAGTGCCAGCAGGAAGAGAGGGAAATGGAGTACAAGGTCTGCATCCCAATCAGAGCTGGGCATTGCAGCTCCAGATACAGAGCAGCAGCCAGCTGCAGGAGAGACGAGCATAGGTCCTGTCTCTGAGTACCTGGAGGAGGAGGGATTAAATGCTGCCTCCTCCCAGGTGAGAAGCACTGTTCGACTTCGGTGGGATGGGTGAATATGAAGCTGGAGTAGAGGTGGAGAGGCTGGTGGTGAAGATTGTATTGCACAGAGTGATGTGAGTGAGCACAGCAAAGCACAGCTCACTCCAGCATGGGATGAGATGGAAGCTGTTGGAAGGTGAGGTCTGTTGTGAGATCTGCAGCTCTGAGCAGGTTATGGCTGTGGCTTTCAGGGGCGGATGGACATCCCTGTGCCATCATCCCAGACCCCAGCTCCCACAGCAGCAGAGCACTCCAGAGCATCCATGGCCTTTGGCACCTGCAGAGAGCTGTAGACTCACCTGGATTGGCCACCTGCACAGCCACAGTGAGTGGCAGCAGAGTCAGTCCTGCCATGGCAGTTTGCTGAGCTCTGTCTCCTTCCCTGGGGCAGTACTGAGAAGGTGGCATTTCTCTGTAGCAGTGGTGGCAAAGGGATCAGAGTTGTGGTTTGGTTTGTGCTTGGCAATGGGGTACAGGCAGCATGTCCTTAACAGACCATTCACAAGGGACAGAAGACAACCTCAGCAGCAAAGCTATGAGAAACGTAAGAACAGGTTCCCAGTGGCATTACCCTGAACACTCCCTGCCATCCTCCTGCCCTCTGGCCTGGCAGGCAGCCCTGTCAGATGTGTCCAGGCTTGTGGGTGTCTCCCATCACTAACTGGGTTTTTCTGTGTAGATTTTTTTTTTTGCAGATGTCTCTGTTTATGCAGCAATGAAAGAAGTGTGATCAAAACAGGCATGTGCTTATCTGAGAGGCAGGGAAGCCATGGGCAGGGTGAAGTACCATCTTGAACTTAACAGCATGAAAAAGTGGAGTGGAAGGCAGGACATGTTCAGGGTCAGGGGATGTGGGAGAACAATGGAAGCTGTTATGTAGAATTAGTTATGCTATTGGAAAGGTATTAGGTGTTGTCATCCCAATTTCTTCTCCTCTTTCCAGCAGAACATAGGACTGATTTGTACAATTCAGAGTGGCCATACCTCTCCTTTTCCTTTGCAGTGAGTGAACAGAGTGGATGAGAGGCTGCAGTACATGCCAAGACAGTGTCACTGTCCCTTTTGGAGTTGGCCGTGTGCCTGTAAAAGCTCTGCTGCCAGCTGGGAGTTGGGGCAGAAAATGCAGGCAGTCCCTGGTAGCTGGTTTTGAGATACATGAGCTTGTACCTGGCTTTGTGTGAGATGTCCATCACCTCTAGATGCAGGGGGGTAGAAGGAATTCAGCTACATAAGTACTAGATGGTGGCTGGATGCAAATGAATTTAGATAGTGAATTTTGAATGTTTTTATTTGGCTACAAGCAAGTGCTGTTGTATTTACTCTCTCATCTCCCCATCTGTCTGAAAGGGAGAGAGCTAGGAAATGTAATCTGGTACTGTATAATATGTTAAACTGTAGGAATGCCTTTTTGTGTGCCTCCATCAGAGCTGGAGCTGTGTGGATGGACAGGGGCTCTGCCAGAGGCACTCCCATCTGCAGCTGGTCCCATCTCAGGGCATGGGGCAGAACAGCACAGGGACATCTCTGGTCATGAAGAAGGTGAGCTGGTGTTCCTTGGCTGTGAGCCATGTGGGTGCTGGACCCACAGCTGGAAAACTGCTCTGCAGCACATGGAGCACTTCCCCTGTCCTGAACCTGGTGCTAGCCTGGAGCCTGTCCTGCTCTGCTCCTGTCCAATGTGGCCTCTCAGTCCTACTTTGCCAGCTTTCCAGTTTGCTTTGTCCCTACATTTATCTTCCTTCTGTGGTTGGACATGTGACTGAAGGCTTTAATTTATTCACAGCCCTGCTTTTGGTAATTTATCCTTTGTACTCTTTGCTGTCTTGTATTATTTAATTCTGTGAAGCACTCTGGGATTCAGTGTGTGTGAAAGATGCTGTACACAATAACATTATGCTGTATTGTTTGTGATTTGCAGGCCTTCTGGATTTCTAATTCTGATTGCAGTGGTGGTTTGTGTTATTTGTGCTATGGCTGTGCTCAACGGCCTCAGCTGGATCAGACCTCCCTTCCAGCCCTTTCCTTCAGGAGCTCACATCTCGTTGTGCCCTGATTTACTGCTGGCTTGTTCCATTCCATGTGTAATGGTTGGAAATGCAGGACATACCACTGGGACATGCATGGATTTGTGGTGTCCTGGTGAAGGCTCAGTGCCAAACCTGGTGTCTGACTCCTTGTGAGCTGGGGGGCTGCCCTTGGGGAGAAGTGGGAATTGTGCTGTCTGGAGGTGGCCCAGGGAGTACTTGGGTTCCACCCTCAGGAGGGGCTGTTTGAGGCAGCACTGAAGCAGCAGAATGAGCAGAGTGAGAGCTGCCTGAGATGGGTCTCTGCTGAGCAGCTGGACACAGCCAGAGCTGGAGGAGCTCATCAGCCTGTTCCTTGTGGGACAGGAAGCTCGAAATAGGGCAAATCTTGGGGCTACTGGCATGATGTGCTGTGTTGATGGGGGAATGCTGCCCACTGCTCTGCTGCCAGGATCGCTGCACCAGTTGCACATGGTCAGTTCAGACACTGTGCTTTGTGCCACTGTAACTGCAGATGTGGCTTACAGCCTACTGTGTCCTGCCCTCTGGGTGTCTCACGTGGGAGGATGCAGTGGCAGGAGCAGCAGAGAGGGTGGCAGGTGAGATGGGCTCGTCGAGCAGGGGTGCCCACCTGCAGTTTGGTTCATGCTTTTCCTGGACCTACAGCGCTGAAGCTTCCCAGAGTCACAGGTGAAGTTACAGCCCACAATTTTTGTATTGCGCTGTCTATCCAAAGCATAAGGTTCCCATCAGAACAGGTTTTTCCCCTTGTCTAAAGTCTGTGCACAGTTCCATTTTATGCACCAAAAGCCACACTTTCATTTTATTTGAAGGCTCTGGGCTTGCAGCCCGGTAGAAATGTGGTCTTCCTGTACCACGCTGCAACACAGGACAAGGAGAGCAGTGACACAGGGCCTGTGGTGTTAGATTCCAGTGCTCCTGGGGCTGGTGGTGAGGGTGGGCTTGGCACCTCCAGCTGCTCATGGTTTCCCCTTTGCCTGGTCACAGGTATGCCATCGACCGCAGCACGGACGCCGAGAGGATCTTCGACATCGATGCCAAAACAGGTGCTATTGTGACAGGGAAGGTCCTGGACAGGGAGACAGCAGGGTGGCACAACATCACTGTCCTGGCCATGGAAGCAGGTGAGACAGAGGAATGCTGTGTGGAGCAGAGTCTGTGGGGCAGGAGGAATATGGGTGCTGTCATTGCAGGGGTGGCCAAGACACAAGTGTTAATCAACACTGAAGTAAAAATGAAAAATAAATGCAGCAGCACTGAGTCTGACATCTCCCTAGACAACCTAAAAATACTCTTCCTGAGTTGAGCATTAATAAGGGAGCATGGTCGAATAGTATATTTGATGAACACTAATCAAATTCGTGTTATCTCTGCGCCATCTCTGCCAGTCATCCCTGCACAGCTTGCTGCCTGCACTCACACCTGCTGAGCAGCACCGGGGGCTCCCGGGGGGCTGCGCTCACATCCCTGCCTCCCCCCGGATCAGTCCTGGGCTGTGGTGGATGTCCCCTCAGCTGGAGCCCTGTGGCACTTGTTTCTGCCAGAGCTCTCAGTGTTTGGGGTTCACAGACTGTACCTGCACCTGGGTGTGTAGCTCTGGATGCCTCCTGTGTGCTGGGGGTGGTGCAGGTTTGGCACAGAAGGGATGGATGGGAGGTCCTGGGGCTGCAGCAGTGGGAAGGGGCTGTGGGAGCAGAATGTCCCAGCTACCATGCTGGGAAACAGAAAGGCATTGCCATATTCTCCAAAGTTTTCCATATTTTGGATGTGCAAGTCACCAGGGTAGCCTGGGCCCTGCTGTGCTCTGCCTCTGCCCTGCAGTGGGTACCAGGGAGCTGCTGTGGCTGCAGAGCACCTGCTTATCCCTGCTGACATGGTGCCAAGGCTTGTCTGTGGGCAGGAGCCTTCTCCAGGCTTCGCTCTGAGTGTTTCTTTGCTCCTTCTTGAGTGTTGAAGCTGCTGTTCATGTTCAAGGAGCCAGGTCAAGGCCTGACTTGGATCCCAGAGGTCAGATCCTGCCACCCACTCTGGCCAGGCAAGGGCACAGGCCCTGTAGCTCTGGGAGAGGAAGGGTCAGTGGCCCTGGCCAGACCCCCGCTGCCCAGAAGGGATATCTGTGGCTCCATGGTGCATCCCAGTCCCTCTCTGTGCCAATGCTCTGTGCTGGATGATGGGAGTGACCCCTGCACTCTCTGGCTGTGGCACTGTTGTGAGCCCTGCCTGGTCACATCCCAGGGAGGGCAGTCCATTGCCCAGCTGTGACCTGTACTGGGGGCTCCATGGGGAGGCTCTGCCGGGAGCAGGGGACGGCAGCATTGCAGCACAACTCAGCATCCAGAGGAAACGTGAGGTGACAAGAATCAGAAGGACAATATTTACACACTGTGGCTAGGATTTCAGAACAAGTCAGTAAATGCTGCAGCTCCCCTCTGGCAGGGAAGCCTGTCAGGCTGGATCGCTTCAAAAGCCAGGGAGACTCTTCAGCGCTCTGACTTCTCCCATGGTGAGCTCTGACTCATCCGTTTTAGCTGCCCAGACATTCTTCCCAGTGACATTATCCTTAACGTTTTGTAATCATGAAATATTAATGACTGATATTGAATTTAAAGTACAATTTATGTCTGAATCCTCTGGCGGAAAGGGCAGTTGTAAAGGTGCAGCCTTCTGAGTGATGGAGGGCTTTGGGAGCGGGGCCATGCAGCAGCTGTGTCTGGCACAGTGGGATCAGGCGTGGCAGTGGGGAATGCAGGGCAGCTGGGAGCCTCCACGCTGGCAGCTGCACATCCAGCAGTGCAGTTCCTGGCACACGGGCATCTGGGGCCAGGGGTGCTGGCAGGGCTCTGGTGCTCACCATGGGCATGTGGGGTGCAGCTGGATGCCACAGGGCCGGACGTCACCAACTCCATCAGAGGCAAGTTGTCATATATTCTCTTTCTCAGTGAGATGTAAACTTGGCAGGAGGAATGGAATATACCCAGTGGGAGTCCTGCTGCCCAGGATTGTGCCTGGTGCCTCAGCTCCTTGGGGCTGGTGGGAAACTGTACCCACTGTATTCCCATGGTGCCAGGACCCACTTGATTCCCGTGGCACCAAGTCACATGGATTGGAGTGCGTTGCAAAAAGATATTGCATCCCTGTGGCCTCCTTGAGCTGGTTTGCTGTTGGGGCAGGGTTTGACCACTGCAGACTGAAGGACAGCCAGCCCCACTGGCTGTGCCACTGGCCAGCCCCACTGGCAGCACTTGCTCCCACAGGCAGCCTGTGGGGCTCGAGCAGCTCCATACAGGAGCTGTGCCCCCACCCTGGGCAGCCCTGTCTGGTGCCCACTGCTGCTGCAGCAGAGACCGCGTCCAGGTTATTTCCCACCTGCAGGTATCAGAGTGTGTTTGCCCCTGAAAGCAGTAAGAAAAGCTGCAGAAGGTGCCCAGCTGTGCCCATGAGCTGTCTGGGCTTCCCACTGCTGCCGTGAGGAGCAAGGGCAGCTCTGCCCCCGCAGCCAGGCACCCCCAGCAGGAGCTGCCCGGGCCGGCCAGGGACCAGCAGAGTGTTTGGCCTCGCAGCGTGGCAGCCAGCAGGAAGCATGGGGGCTGTTCAGCTAATCTGGCCTGGGACCAGGCCAAGCGTTTCCACAGATAAATCTTCATCTCCCTCGCAAGCTGTTTACCTTCCTTGGGCTAATATTAGTGATTCTCTTCCTGTTTTCCTCTTTGCTCATGTAAAATGATGAGGCCTTGACTGCTGTGTCCACTGCTGGTAATTGAGATGATAAATCTTCCTGCTGGAGACTGGCTTTAATCAGAGCATTGTGTTTGGAAGCAGTTTAATGACTCTCATGCTGCTGAGTTTGGGCAGGACTCAGGAGAGGTGAGAGCCATTTATGTTACTTGGCTTAACTGCTGCTTCCACTTTGCTTCTCCCCAGCTGGGGGCCACGTTTTCAGCTCCAGCCTCTGATATAGCCACCTGTCAGACAAGTCATACCCCTGGCATGCCCCTGCTCTGTCCTTGGTATCAGCACTCTGGTTTGCAGGCAGGAGCTGCACAACAGCTACAAACCCACCCTGTGCCCCAGAGCCATGGCATCAGGGCTAGAGAGCAGAGTGGCACATCCCAGTCTTCTGTTCTGCATTTTCTTCTCCCAATTTGCTGAGATAGCGAGGAATAAATTCCACTCCTGCCTCTTCTGACTTCCTTACTAATGTAAAAATTTTGAATTCAGTATTGTACCAATTTGGTGTCGACACAGAAGAGCAGATTGGATGCTGTGCCCAGCAGTGTCCCTGAGCTGCTCCAGGTGCTGCAGCTGCGTGTGGCAGCCCACGGGTCCCCTGGGCTCTCTTCAGACCCAGAGAAGCTGCTAAGCACTTTTGGGTGTGTGTGGGGAGGAAGGCAAATGACATTTGCTGAATTTGGAGCTCCACAGGAGATGTTTGGGTATAAAAATGCAAAGTGTTTTATTGTGAGATTGTGTGAGGGTCTGGAGGAGTAAGGGCTGGATCCTGACACAGCAGAAACCACAAGTCCCCTCCTTTCCTGCCACAGCAGGGGTGACCAAGCACTGTCAATCCCTTCCCATCCCTGGGAGCTGCTGCAGAGCTACAGCATTGCTGAGCAGTTGCCCAGAGCTGCTCGGTGTCAGTCCTGTGAGCACTCAGCTGTCTGCAGCTCAGGGAGAGGCCAAGTTGGTGTTTTGCATCTGAATATTTAAGAGGAGAATATTGTCCTGTTGAGATTACTTACTTACATGATTAATTAAATAAGGAAACGCTCTGGGATGTGGATGAAGATTCCCCTGAAGGATTTGACTCTTGGCCTGAGGGTTGCCGTGCAGCAGGACTGTGACCATCTCATGCTCCAGAATCCTGGTGCTGCCTGTCCCATCCCTGCCAGTCCTGTCCCAGTGCTGCCTGTTCTGCTATGTGGCACCTGGGCAGGGGTGTCTGGCTGGCACGCCCTGAGCCACGCTGGTGGCTGTGTTGAGGTAGGCACAGATGCAGCAGCATGGAAGCATTGGGCAGAGCTCTGTCCCCCACACAGAGCAGCTCCAGTGGCTCTAAAATAATTCCTCCCATGCTGGCAAAGGCAGCTGCCAGTCACCAGCCTGGAGCTCCCATACTGCACGGCTGTGCTTCCAGCATCTCCCTCTTGTTCTGTGTATTTTCCATGTCTCTTTCCTCAGTCTTTTCAGATTAATGGCATTCCAAGTCCTGAAGGAAATGCAGAAAAACGGCATGTTTAATTTTAATTTAGGAAAGCGTTTAGGTAGCAGCCTAGTTTTCTCACTGCTGTCAATCAGGTTTTCTCAAGGCTGACATCAATTAGTTTAAAAATATTGAATGTAATTTTGCCTGACACAACATATTGCAGCCACTGCAAAATATAATTTATTTTAGAAGAAGAAATAATTAAACTAATTTGCATGTCAGTCAGCTGAGCTGGAATACCGAGGAGAGACGCTGCAATGGAAGATGGTTATTTTCCCTTCCGGGTGCCCTCAGCCAGCACGTGCTGCCCTCGCCTCAGTCACGGGCCAGGTGCTGCTCACAGAGCCCTGCGAGGGCAGGTACCCACACCACGGCCTCATCCACCCTCTCTGCTTCCCTTTCTGCTGCTGGGACCTGCCTGCTGAGCCTTTGCTCCTGTGCTGGAGCATTTTGGGTGCGTGCACACAGGTAGAAAAAGCACAGGGCAGAGCTTCTGACCTCGCAGATGTGAATCCTGTGTTAGCTGAGTGCTTTGTGCCTTTCATCACAGATGTGCTCCAGCAATCTCAATCACACTTCTGGCCATCATAATATCAGTTTATGCCACTGTTACAAAAAACATATTTGAGATATTTTGAAGATAACTTCTTTCAAATACATTCAGCCATTTTTCATTTTTTCCACCCGTAAATCCAGGTACTGGCTCAAAGGATGAGGGAAGTTGATAAAGCATTGAGAAACCTTCAAATATACATTGTACAGCCAAAATAAAAAGAAGCTGATGTGTGCCTCACTGGAAAGGTAGACAAGAGTGCAGCAGTTGCCTTTCTAACCTTGATGTTCCTGGACACGTCAAATTTTGACCCTGTCACTGAGCCAGGAGTGAGCATGAGCCTCAGGCTTCAGCAGTTTTGGAAGGGCAGAAGGAGAGTTTTTGTATGACAGGGTGCATTTAGAAAGGTCACTGTCTCAGAGCTGTGCCCAGGGAAGCGGGACGTGAGCCCTGGCTCAGGAGGGGTCAGCTCTGTGCTGAGGCAGGGATGTGACCCCGCTCCTGACAGCCACGGCTGGAGCTGGGGACGAGCACGGCCCTGTGCTTCTGCCTGGCTCTGAACACGCTGATCACATCCCTCCTCAGGGGCTGGGGGAGGTGGTCTCGAAGAGGAGCTGCTTTGCTCAGGATCACCTGGATGTCCAGAGCTGGCACGCACGATCCCAGCAGGTTCTGGAGAGGGTTTGGCAGTGCTGGCTCCCACACTGTGGGGCACTAAGGGAAGAGCTCTTCCTCTGGGTTACAGTTAGGAAAGGAAAGAGCTGGGGTCCTGGATTCTTCCTCCTTTCAGGCTCTACTTCCTCTCCTCTCTTTCTGCTTTTCCTCATCTTTCTCTCAGCAATCCCAGCCTGCTCCAGAGCTGAGCAGCGGGGACGGTTATCCATCTTCCTTGTGGGTTGAAGAGGGGGTGATGAAACGCTGTCATCCTCCTTCTTGCAGGAACTGAACCCTTTTTCTCCCTGCTCATTTGTGGGCATCAAGCACACACCCCGCCGCCTCCCCGGGCTCCCTTCTCACCCCGCTGCCTCCCCCTTTCTCTCTTCCTGCAAGCAATTTCACTGCACCAATATGCCTTTTAAAATAACACATAGTTCTAGGCTTTTAGTCACGACTTCAGCCTCCCTCCCCCAAAAACAACTATCTAATCACCAGAGCAGCTGGTCTGGGTGAGAAGGAGTGATAACGTGAGAACCGGGTGAAAGCAGCTCTGGGGAGGGGGCTTAGATTCCTGGCTAATTATGGAGCAGCGCTAAATCTCCTCTCCCCTGGGTCCTCCCCCACCTGATCTGTTGGGGCCAGTATTAATGTTATAGACAAACAGGCAGCAGAACTCCTGCCTGAGCGTGGAGAAAAGCATTAGTTCTGTCACAGGTGCAGCCTCTGGGTAAAACAAAGGAGATGGAGTAAGAGGGAGTTCTCATTTCTGGAGATATATGAGGTGCTTCAGCAAACATCAGGCCCTCCAGAGTGATTTATAATCCTGTGGCATGGTCTCAGTGTCCCTCGGCAGTGTGTGTGCAGCTCCGTGACGCTGCAGTGAGTGGAGGCGTAAACGCTGCCCCATCCCACGTGCAGAGTGAACCCCAAGGGAGGGGGATCCCCAGGACCACTGCCTGTGTGAGGCTGGGCTGGTGAGTGCCAGGGTGAGAGGCCTGCCCTCAGTCTTATTGCGTGACCCCCTCATGCCAGCTGGTGGATGGGGCTGTGTTTAAGTTTAGGCTGCAATGGCAACAAAAACCCAGTGTCAGCATAAGAAGCCTGAGTCCCTGGGCAAGAGCCTCATGCCTCAGTGGGGCACATGTGACCCTGGGTCACCTGGGCACAGCAGAGGTGGATGGACAGATCTCACCATCAACCTGTGCCCTTAGCTGATGCAGCTGTTTCACATCTCAGCTCCATTTGCTCGGCTCTCAGATGTTGCTGCCAGTCTCAAGCACCTATGGATCAGGAGCCAGGTCAGAGGGGGATCTCACATCCAAGTTTTCTGTCCCATCTTGGTGCTGTTTTGCTGCAGCACAGATCCTGACCCTTATGGCTGGGACTAGCTTTGGGCTGCTCTAGTTTTTCGGGGGTAGATCGGGTGTTGTTTCAGGAATCCTTGGCACACAGCCCAGTGGGCTTCTTTTGCAGGGTACAGTGAGGCTGCAGTGAGGCTGAAGCATGCTCTACAGGTTCTGCTGTTCTGTAGACAGTCTGTGCCACAGGCAGGCAGAGGTGCAGTGCTGGCAGCAGCCACAACGGCCTCTGGACAGATGGGGATGAGGAGGTTTGCTCCCTGATAGCAGCAGTTGGCCCTTTGTCCTGAAGCTCTGCTTCTCTTTCTGTTTCAGATAACCACTCCCAGGTGTCGAGGGCCTCTCTCCGTATCCGAATCCTGGACGTCAATGACAATCCACCTGAGCTGGCCACCCCCTATGAAGCCGCTGTGTGTGAGGATGCCAAGCCAGGCCAGGTAGTGAGAGTCCCCCAGCCCTGGTCTTGGGCTGCAGGCAGCACTCTGGACTAGTGCCAGCTTGCCCATCTGTCCCCTTCTGCCTGAGGGTTTTCCTGTGCAGCCCCTGTCACAGTGGGAGTCGCTCTGCTGGTCCCACTGAGCCCGTCTGCAGGGCTGAAGGCTCGTCCCACTCTGGCTGCAGCCGGCGATGCTGCTGGCTGGACCCTGCATGTGGGACCCTGGGAGAGGCTGTGGGAGCAGCTCTGGTGCTCACCTCTCCTTCTCCCCACAGCTGATCCAGACAATCAGCGTTGTGGACCGGGATGAGCCTCAGAGCGGCCACCGTTT
The DNA here is from genome assembly GCF_026979565.1 of Vidua chalybeata. Classification (NCBI taxonomy): domain Eukaryota; kingdom Metazoa; phylum Chordata; class Aves; order Passeriformes; family Viduidae; genus Vidua; species Vidua chalybeata. The sequence goes on from NC_071546.1 coordinate 6,911,011, forward strand.
CTACTTCACATTGGCACCTGAAGCCACCAACAACCACCATTTCTCTTTGCTGGATATCCAGGGTAAGTCCTGCTGTACCCTTGGCCCAGCATCCTTCAGGCTGAGCAGCACCTCTGGCCGTGGACAGGGACGTGGGTTACGGTCTCTCTGTGCCAGCTCTGGGTGCTTTGGGCATGTTGCAGAGCTTCTTGTCAACCTGAAATGGTGGGACTGATCAGCTAACAGCTTGGATTTCTTCAAGGAGGCTCTGCCAGCTTTATTACTCGCTGCAAGCAGCTACAAAGCTCCTCTCATGCTGTCTGGTTAAGCCTTTGGTATTTTCAGGGCTCTCAGTCCTTTTCTTGATGGGAAATCTCCAACCTACCTCTAGGCAAGGAGATGATCTGGATTTATAGATGAAAACACTCCCATTTTGAGCGTTATGATTTATTCCTCTCCAAGGTAAATCCTGGAGCATGGGTCATCTTGGGGCTGCTGTGTGGTTAGCCCTGTGCCCCTGACAAATGGGAACAGCTCCAGAGCCCTGGGAGGCAGTGGGGCCATGCTGTAGCCAGCCCACAGCCACGGTGGTTTCTCTGGGACACAGCCTGCAGAGCCTGTGAGGTTGTGGCTCTGGGGTGCAGTTCCTCTGTTTCCTGGGGCTCGTCCTCTCCTGTGGGACAGGCAGCCAGGCAGAGCCTGTCTGTCCCTCTGGGCAGAGGGGGTTCTCTGCATCCCTGAGCTCAGCAGCTCATCCTGGCTGACTCGATGCTGCTGTGAGTGATGGGGTGCCATGCACGTTCTGCTGGTTGAGCCTGGCAGCTGTTGGATTTTGCAGGCTGTCAGGTCAGGCTGCATTTGTGTAGACAGTAACAATATAGAAAAACAGTTATCAGGATGCTTCCTATTTTTGGTTGATGTTTAAGGGGGAATTTAGGTGCTGATTGTAGCAATAGGTACAGCAGGGTCCCCTGTAGATACTAGGACCTTCTCCAGCCACATGTGCATGTGCTTGTCACAGGGCCCAGCAAACCACATTGAAATTCTTCTTTGGTTTTGGTTGGGTTTTCTTTTAAAACCATTCTCTTTCTCTGCTTTTGCAGCTTTATCTGTCAAAAGCCCGGTTTAGTTTGTTCTGAGCTTATCATAGGAGCCTTCTGCTGACGTAAGATCCTGCTTGCTCAGTTTGGTTCAGCATTATTAGGGATAGTCAAAATGGAAAAGCTTCAGATGTGATGGTAGCACAGCTGGATATTGCTTTGTGTCCTGAGTAGCACAGCTGTCCCTGACCTGAGTCCCTCCCCCTCTGCTCAAGGGCAGCTGTTCAGAAGACCTTTGCTTCTTATGTAAACAGGCTTTAATCCTCAGCAAGATTTTTCCCCACACCCAACGATTAACTTCCCTCACTTTCTTTGAAAAGCCTTATGAAAATGTGCTTGAACACGCTGAGCTACGCCCGGGTGTCCATCCCTGCCCAGACCCTCATGAGGCTCCGAGCTCTGGGCCAGGGTGTCTGCCACGGCCAGGTTGCCATCCCAGAGCCACCACTGCTGTTTTGCTCGTCTGGCAGGGCACGTGGCGGGGGGTGTATGGGGCTTAGCAGGGGCTGCTTGGCTCCCTGGCTCTGTGTGGGGGTCCACCAGCAGTGGCCCAAGAGCTGGCTTTGCAGTAGATGCAGGACACGTGTGCCACCATCTCCTCCAGAGCTGCTGCTCTCTTGAGTGGGATGAGGCTCTTGTGGCACGGGGTAACTCTTTGTGCTAAACGATTCCTGGAGCTTTTTGTGTGGTGTAACACTGCATAAAATGAGTAAAAGCTGGCATCACCTCCCGCTCTTGGGAAAAGAAATGTTGTTGCTGCAGGGTTATTCCCAGAGTGTTTGGAGACCCTCCCAATTGCTGAGCAGTGCTGTCTTCCACGGCAAGCGGAGGTGGCTGCCTGTGGCAGATGGAGGCACCCCTCATTTCTAACAGGGTGCCTTGGTGCCATCTCCCTCCCTTTGATTTCTGCCCCCTTCTCCAGTCCATCAACTGCCCTGGGTACACTCACCTTTGCCCCTGCTCTTGTAGGTCTCCTTGCTGCATCCTCCCTTGCATCCCCATTGCTTCCCTCTCCTGCATTCACCCCTCTTGCACTTGTCTCTACTCCCCCGTGCAAATATCAGTGGTGACAAACTGCTACCACCAGCCCATCTGTTTCTTTGTACAAATTTGTAGCCAGTTTTGAAACGTGATTTATAAATATTGCTTTTGCAGCCAAGGAGTGACACTGATGGATGTCAGCACAGATGGATTCTCTAAGCTCTTGCTTAAATCCTCTCTTTTGCTTTGCACCTACTTCGCTTGGCTCCTTTGTGGCACCAGAAAGCCACCTCAGGGAGTGACTTGTTCTCAGCAGGGTGAGGACCAGCACCCACTCGGGAGCGCTGCTGGTGCAGTGGGGCAGGGCAGGAGCACCTGGCATGGTGGGGCTGCTTGGGGGGAGCCTGGGGGCTTTGAGCTGCCAGCACTGTTGGGGCTCCCTCCAGGGGTCCTGGGTGTGGCACACAGAGCTGTGCTGGCTCCAGGATGGAGATGCAAAAACCAAGGGTGTCCCTGAGGCGACCACATAGCTGAGTTACAGGTGGTTGGCAAGAGCTGGGCTTTTGGAAACAGCACCATTGCCTGTTGGTTCATCATCTCTTTCTGTGGTTTTGCTCTGTCTGAGGGAGCGCTCGCACACTTTGTGATTCATCAGACAAGGAATAAATGTCACCTGTGGTAACAACAGCGAGCATCCAGGAAGAAGATGTCCATCATATGGAGTGACTAAAGGAAGAGATGGAATTAGATGAGCTGACCATGTTAAGATCCAACTGGCGCCATTCCAAAGGCATTCACCATCCTCTGTTTCCTAACTCACCTTTTGCTGGGTCTTTCTGGCCTGAGGAAATTGATTACAGCAGGATCAAAGGCAATTAAAGCCTGAAATCATGTTCTCCAAGAACTGCTAATTGTGTTGGAAGGGATGGTAGAAAGCATCCCTGCCCAGCAACCTGGAAGGAGTGTTAGGTAGTATGGAGTGACACATGGAGTTACTGACTCCAGGGCTCAAGGGCTCGGCAAGCAGATGTCTGAACTCTCTGCAGGTCTCATTAAGAGCGTGTAATGGGTGATAGAAGATCTGAAAATCCTAACAATCAAAAGCAAAATGTTAGGATTTGAGGATTGCCTGAGGATAGAGGAAGCCTCCTGGAGCCCCGCAGGGATGCCCCTCTCAGCACAAGCAGCTCAGATGCTCGTTTGACTGGGGCAGGGCTGGGGTGTGTGTGTAAAGGAGCATCAAACCTCCTCGGGGCTGAGCAAACAGAGAAGGAGCAGCAGTGATGCTGTGGCCTGGTACCCAGAGAACTCAAGATAAGGAAGAGGCAGAAGGGAAAAACAGGATGTTTCTTCTACCAGCTGCACCACCTGGGGCTGGAGGAGGTCTGCTCCCTTGGGGCAGCTCTGGCAGCAGTGTGCCTGCAGGCCCAGCCGGGTGCTGGTGCTCCTCCCCAGAGCTGGTGTTTCCAGGCTCTGGTGCAGCAGAGCAGCTGCTGGAGAAGGGGAAGGCAGATGCTCACAGGGCCCTGGGAGTGTGGGAGAGGGAAGGGACATCAAAATCCCTCCTGCTCTGCTAGCACTGTTTGAGATTGAGTTATGAGAAGGATTTATTAGTTCTACCTTCAAGGCTGCCAAGAGCCTCTTTGGAGAGGGAGTCTGGGAGACTTAATTATTTTATTATTCCTAGTGACATTAGGCTACCACCAGAGTATATTGCCTTCCCAAACTTTCCTCTTAGGGCAGTATTGACGAGTCCCTGTGTGTTCAGCTCATGTCAGTTCCTGCCCTGTCCAGTGTCCTGCTCCTCAGGTGGACAGAGGGGCCATCTCCTGCCCCATCAGGCAAAGGTGATGTGATGTAACACAGGATAATGTCACTGCATGATCTGAGAGAGGGTGGCAGTGGAAACCTATGAAGAAAATGTCAATTTGTGCAGCAAGAAAGCAGTGACAGTAAAAGGTTTGGTTGGGGCATCAGAGGACACTCAGCAGCAGAAGGTGCAGCTTTTTGGGGACTGGGCAGGAAACCAAGTGTGGAGACCCAGACTCGTCTGTTCAGGAAAGCTGTGGATTAATGTCTGCTCACATTCCAGTGCTGTTCCTGAGAAGCACTGCTCCTCAGCTCATCACCCCAGAAATGGATTTGGCAGGAAGCTACTGCGGAGGAAGAGACACGAGGGCTGCGGGGCCAGGGCTGCCTGGGCTGTGCCAATGCAAACAAATCTGCACCAAGACACATCCCAAAGCAGCTGCTGTGGGTCAGCTACATGTAAAGAAACAACTGCACCAAGAGAAATGACAACTGTTTTGTACAAGGTTGCTTTGGATGCATTTTCCAGGATATACGTTCCAAGATCTGGGCAAAATTTTCCCAGATCTGTGATCAAAAGAACTACAATCGTATGTCAGAGCACTTTTTTTGGGCTATCTCAGAGGGGAACTCAGAAGTTTATGAGTAACAGGGGTGCAAACACCCAACAGAGAAGAGTTCTTGGTGGTGGGGGGCAGGGGCTGGTGGGCAGGTGGTGGAGCCATTTCAGTGCCAGAGGCAGGTGGTCCCTGCCAGGCTGGGCTCTGGCTGTCGAGCCTTGGTGAGCAGTTTCATCAGTGTACGTGAGACATTTCTGTGCATCTCCCTCCTGGGATGAAGGGCGCCTGCCACCCCGTTCAGGAGATAAAATATAGTTTCATGATGTTTAAAGTAGTGTTTGTAGTTGTGATTTTTTGTTGCTCCCTTGCATCAAATTTTGGGTCACAGCCCCTTCCTGAGGCAAGGTTTCTCTGAGCAGACCTGTCTGTCATGCTGCTGTTAAATTTAAGTACCACATTCTTTATTTTGACTTGGTGGGTGGCAATATTTCTTTCTCAGTGGTGCCAGGCTGCCTAAACTGTCTGGGCTGAGCTGAGGTTGGTGCCTGCCCCTCTGCCACTTGCATGTGTAGTTCCCCTTGGTTTCTAGAGACTGTTTCTAAAAATACAGCATGCCTTGTCGCGGGTCCCTAACAGGAGCTGGAGCTGGCTGTAAACAGAAGGGAGTTGCCAGCCTCCTGCTGCAGTTCCAGAGAGGTTTGGTGCTACCCCTGTGTTTACACAGTGTTGAAGAGCAGCTGAGGGAGTTCCCAAGCACTGTGTTCCATCAGCCCTGTGTGATGGTTGGGCTGAGCTGCAGTGGAGGTGCAGGGCTCTGTGCTCAGGGATCCTCTGAGCCAGGATCTGACCCCATCTCCAGGCTGGTGACCTGGCTGGTGTGACATTGACAGCAAAGGTGACCTTCCTGGGCTGTGGCCAGAGCCTTTCTGTCTTACAGCACTTTCGTCTGTCCTTTTTATCCTTTGGTTTTATCTCCACTTGATCCAGGTGTCTGAGGCTTACTTTTACCTGGGCTAGCTAGGAGTTAGTCCTGGTCTCTTGCTGAGCAAGTGCCATTAATGTTATTTATATCCCCCTGCTACACTGCAGCAAGGAGGGGGGACCAGCACCAAATGAGATCTCATTACCTTTGTGCAAACTATTAGCATAACAATATTTTTTTTTCCATAGCTCATCCTTGGTATGCCACCACACTTGGTTTTCAGCCTCCTTGCACCCAGGGGCCAGTGCTCCCCTGTTCCTTCTGACACCTCTGCCCAGTTGCCATGGTGCTGCTGCCACATGCTGCTCCAGGAGTCTCAGCCACAGTGGCAGGTGTCCCACAGGACAGGAATCTGTGCTCTGCGGTGCCCTGGCTGCCACACAGAATCTTTGGGATCTGCTTCCTGGCTGACCAGCAGATTTTCCATCCTGGCTCACCTCCTGTCCCCACCATGCCCTGTGTGCTCTCATGCAGCACCCAATCCATACAGCAATTTCCGTGATGGCAGCAGCCCAAGGACCAGAGTTACAGTACATGTCTTTTCCAATGGAAGAGCTAATTCATAGAGAAAGGGGATGGTCTGGCATAAATCAGGTCTGATGAGCAGAGTCTGTAGACAGCAGCACCTTGCTGTGAGTAGGCCAATCCATGGTTTATTAGATAAAGGCTGCAGACAGTCGGCAGTGGCTTGTGACACCTGCCTCCAATTGTCACCTGCTGTTCAGCCTTACCTGCCCACGCTGCTGCTGGCTGGCAGCCTACAGCACCCCTGAGCAGGGAGTCAGTCCCAGTGTCAGTCCCTGTCCCTGCCCTCCATCCCTGCTCCTGGTTGGCAGCAGCTGCTCCTTGGGTTCGTTGCTGGCACCAGGGCCCTGGAGGGTCCCGTGAAGTGGCTGTGTTAATGGGATCTTAACGAGTTGTGCTGTGCCAGCTGAGCCCCTGAAGCAGCAGGGTGTAAGCAGATGGGGAGGAGGATGCCTGACTTGGCTGGGAGGCTTGGAAGAAGCTCTGCCTATTCCTTCAGGAGTTACAGAGGATTACAGGGGTATCTGGCCCTCCGGCTGAGGCAGGACCATTCACTCATGGCTTTTGGCTTTGGAAGAAGCAGTGTCTGCTCTGGCAGTCTCAGTGCCACCTGCAGACCCTATCTGTTCTAGAGTACATGTCAGCAATTGATTTTTATCCTGACTCTGTGCCACTCTCAGAGGGTCTTTTGGAAGTTTTTCCCCTCTCTGTGCCGCCTGCGTTGTTTGTCAGCACGGTTCAGACACTCATGTGCTGCTGCTCCTGTGCCAGGCTCACTCCCAGGTGTAGTGACAAAGGAGGTGCCAGGCTGGCCCTGAGGTGCTGCTGGCAAAGGGGAAAGTGCTGGAGTGGAGCTGCCCATGTTCAGGCCCAGGCTGCAGGGGTCTGCAGTGAGCTGGGTCCATGTGATGGAGGAGGGGAAGGCCCGAGGCTCTCTCAGGACAGTTGCTGGAGGTGGTACAGGAGTAGCTGCTGTTCATCCAGAGCATGGAGGAGGTCCTGGCAGGTGCTGCAGGCTGTGATGTGGAGGTGACTTTACTGTGGTTTTGCTTGCTCCCTGCAGACAACACGGCAGCGGTGCACACACAGAGAGTGGGCTTCAATCGCCAGGAGCAGGATGTGTACCTGCTCCCCATCCTGGTGGTGGACAGCGGCCCCCCAGCCCTGAGCAGCACAGGGACTCTGACCATCCGTGTCTGTGGCTGTGACAGCAGCGGGGCCATCCAGTCCTGCAACAGCACAGCCTACGTCGTGTCAGCCACGCTGAGCCCCGGCGCCCTCATCGCGCTGCTGGTCTGTGTCCTCATTCTGGTTGGTGAGTGCCTGCCTGTCCCCTGAGTCCTCCCTGTCCTGTCCCAGCTCCTCTCCATCAGCATCACGTGAATGTGTGCAGGCAGGCGCTGTGGGCACAGAGCTGTGGGCACAGAGCAGGCTTCTCTGCATCTGTCTCCTCCCTGGTAGCTGCAGCACGCGGGGCACGAACCTCAGCCCCTGCTGGGGGGGACCATGTTTGCCACAGCTCATGAGCGCTGGGCTCCACAAGGCAGCCAGAGCAGAGTTCCCTGTGCCAGGCAGGTGTGATGCTGCCCAGCAGAGCCTGGAGAGCTGCTGGCTCACTCCCTGCCTGGACAGGCAGGAGCCAGGAGCTGCTTGCCAGCTGCCATGCTATGCCCACGGCAGGCATCTCACAGCAGATGGGGCTGTGTGATCCCAGCGTGTGGGCAGGGCTGGTGGGTGTGGGGCACACAGGCGTGCTCTTACCTGACAAGGTCAGTGTTAGAGCGTGTGTGAGTGTGTGGGCAGGATGCAGAGCTGGGCTGTGGTCAAACCAGAGTGCTGCCTAGGTCAGGAGCTGTACCCTGGGAATGCTGCTGCCCGCCACTGGCACACTGGCACAAGCTTTGCTGGGCATGGGGAGCGTGTGCTTGTGTGCATGTGGGAAGGGGCTCTGAACGAGGGATGTTGCAGTTCTCTCAGGTTTAGCACAGGACAGAGGATGGATGCAGCTGCTGAAAGCCCTCTCGGGCCCCAGAGCTGGTTCCTGGCTGGCTCCAAGGGCTGTCCCGACACCTGTGGGAGGCAGCACATCGTTTGGTGAGGTCTCCTTGGCATGGCTCCACTCCCTGTCTCCTGCTGCATCTCCATTCAGAAAACCCTTACCCACAGGGTGCACTTTACACTGGTTTCATTTTCCAACGCAGTGCAAACAAATTTCTGCCTAATTGCCCAGACAAATAAAGTGCACATTGGTGCTTTAAAGGTGATGGGCTGAATGGATGATGACCCAGGACACAGCAGCTGCGGCTCGCTGCTCAGGCTCTGTGCCATCTGCTCCACATTCACCCACCCAGTATTTGGCTGCTGCTGTGAATCATGCACCCCCTTTTCCTGCTCATCATCTGCACAACCCATCCGTTCGTCTGTCCAGCTGTGTGTTTATCCATCGCTCCCTCCTGTCTCGGTGGTCGTGCTGCATGGCAAAGGAAGCTCCTGGTCTGCCCTGGAGCCTGAGCAAACCTCTCTCCAAGCCAGTACACAGCAGGGCTGCTGCTTGATGAGCCTGGCTGATGGGAACCGTCTGGCCTCCGGGCAGGGCTCCCCGTGCCGGGGGTGCTGTGCCTCCAGCTGCCACGGAGCAGGGGTCGTCCTCGCCCTGCAGGAGCACAGCATCCCCGAGACTCTGCGCCCGTCTGACTGTCTCTTCCTTTCCCAGTGCTGGTCCTTCTGATCCTCACGCTGAAGCGGCACCACAAAAGCCACCTGACCTCTGAGGATGACGAGGACATGAGGGACAATGTCATCAAATACAACGATGAAGGAGGTGGTGAGCAGGACACAGAGGCCTATGACATGTCAGCCCTGCGCAGCCTCTACGACTTCAGTGAGATCAAAGCTGGCGATGGAGGTGGGGGGCCAGGAGAGGGGGGCCCAGGCAGAAACCCAGCCTCCGAGCTCCATGCCCTCCCACAGTGGGTGCAGAGCCCAGACCTGGACTTCTCTGTGTTCAGAGACTACATCTGCAGGAAGGTGGAGCAGGCGGATGAGGACCTCTCTGTGCCGCCCTATGACTCATTCCAGACCTATGCCTTCGAGGGCTCGGACTCTCCAGTGCCCTCCCTGAGCTCCATCAACACCTGGTCCAGCGGCTCGGAGCAGGACTTCTCCTACCTGGGGGGCTGGGGGCCACGTTTCCGGCAGCTGGCAGCGCTGTACGCGGGGCGCAGGGGCGACGAGGACGGCGAGGAGTCCTAGCTGCCCCTCCAGCCCCGCGGGCTCCGGCCACCTCCTGGGCCGGGGCTCCGGGCCGTGAGGTGCCGCACGGGGATCGTGTGCTCCCGGGCCGGACTCCACGGCTGCCGGCGAGAGGCGGCACCGCGACTGCTCCTCTGCAGCTGCCTTCGGCTCGGGTGGGCTCCGCACCCGCGTGGGGAGGCTGGGGAGCCCAGAGGAGCCACCGGGGTGTCCTCATCTCAAAGCCAGTCTCCATTAAAGCACCACGCATTGACTTAAGAAGGAGAAAATCTAATTCAAGAGGGTTTGGAGAGGGTTTCTCCCCCACAAATTATCATTTAAATAGATCTGTTCGGTGATCCCCATCCAGGAGAGGAAGAGCAAACCGGGAGCCTTTTGTTGTCTAAATTGTTTTTGTCACTTGAGTCAGAGCATTTAAAGAGCTTTGATTTCTTTAAGAGCTTTCCTTGCTGAGGGAAACAAGCTTTTAACTTCTGTTCAGATTTTCCCCTGCTAAGTTTACTTGCTTTTTGAAGTCTTCCTTCTCTCTGCTCCCTGTGGGGCTCTCAGTAGCCCCCGGCTGCGGGCACGGTGTTGGAGGGAGGGTGCCACGCTGGGATCACATCCTGCAGAACGGCTGCTCACCTCAAACCAGGTTTCCCTTCCGTGCTGCAATCACTTCACCCCTGTCTTGTGATCACAGAGGTGCTGGTGATGTGAAGGGGTTCCCCAACATTCCCTGCACAGCAGACATTGTCTGTGAAGTCCTGGTGTGCCCCACAGCCCCAGTGGCAGGCAGGGATGTCCCACCTGTCACTGAGGCACGATGCTGTGGCCTGGGCCACAGAGCAGCTGCAGTGCTGGGGAGTGCCAACGGAGGGGCCCAGAGCAGCACCCCTAAGTGGACTCTGCCAGCCCCTCACACAGGACCTGGCGTCTGCAGGCTCCCAGCCAGGCACTGGCTGTCACCAAATGGTGTGAGCTGCACAGGGCAGCAGGCAGGACTTCAGTGCTCCCTGGCCCACAGCGGCTGGGGGAGAGCTGCATTCCATGCAGGACTTTGCTGCAGGGTGCAGGAGAACCCCCGGCCCCTGGCTGGGAAGAATAATTCCTGCTTGCACCCAGCTGACAGCAGAGCATCACCATTAGCAACAGAACAGCCATCCCCAGGAGATGTGTGTGAGGCCAGAACCTGCTGGCACAGCTCTGGGGCTGAGCTGACTGCGGGTTGGGCAGCACATCTGTGACACCTCAGGATACCCAGGGTGTCCCCACCCCAGCACAGTATCCTTCAGCAAACCAGCATGAGCTCCCAGCAGGACTGCTTTTGCATGTAATTCCTGGGTTTGGGAGGCAGGTGAGGAAGATGCCAGTGGGATGTGCCAGTGCTTCTTAGGCTGCAAATGATGCTGGAGGAAAGCACTGGGTGCCCACTGCCTTCCCAGCCTGCCAACTACCACAAGGAAAATGGAACAGCCTGTAGAGTGATGTCCTTGCACAGCACCTCAGGCCGTCCTGGCTGGTGCAGCTCCTTATCTGTTCATGTTGGGAAAAAAATCAATTATATCATTGATAGGTAACTGATATGGTCTCCCAAGGCCTGACACATCCTGGGCTTGTCATTGGGTTTGTCCTTTTAGTTTAAGTACAGACACTGTTTTCTCTCTTTGGAGAAGGTTTAACTGTAAATGTACATGCGTGTCCATTTTTTTTCTGTGTGTTGCTTCCCGGCTGCTGGCGTTGGTCCTTTGGCTGCAGCACGAGACCCGGCAGCAGAGAGGGACAGGACCTGGCTTTGCCACTGTGCCTGCCCTCAGCTGCTCCTGCCCACTGCCACCATGGCCCCTGTGCAGAGCCCCAGCGTGGCTCATACTGGGACCAGGAGCCCCTCAGGGCCTCTCTGGTCCCTCCGAGGAGGCGATGGTGCTGTGGCTGGCACCTGTGCCCAGCGTGCTGCTGGTTCACTGTGATGATGCTGGGGAGGCAGCAGCAGGGCCCTCGAGTGCCAGCTCTGGCCACGCCGTCTCAAGCACACGACACCCCGCACCTCCAAGCAGGAGAACGGAGAAATCCCTCTCTTTCCTCAGGAATGTGTTCGTGTTTTCCCTCTGGGCTGCAGAGCTGTGCCCGAGCCCCTCCGGCACTGGCCCTTCCTCTAGCCAAGTGTTGTGCAATAGCAGGGCTCTGTCCTAGGAGATGGGGTCTGACAGGGTACGTGTTTAGCAACCCTCGCGGCGGGTTCTCCCCATCCCTGAGCAGCCCGTGCTCCCCGGCGCGCATGCACTCACGCTTGCGTTTTAGTTTCCATCCCACTGTAAATACGGGCGGAGCGCGGTGCCCGCACCCCCTGCCCGCCCCGCAGGAGGAGCTGGCAGCTGCCACCATGTCTGATGGAGTCACTTCGGTTTTGTTTCTCTACCCAGATGAAATCAGAAGGTTGATTTCCTCACCCTTGTTATTTTTTTCAAGGTCTTTCTGGGACCTGGAAATAAATTATTTCCTTGTCGTCTAGCCTGAGTCTTACGTGCTTTTTGTCTTTTTTCTTTTCCTTATATTGCCCTGTCATTGTGGTCCCTTTGGTGCCTTCCACAAGGGGCTGGGTGGCTGATGGGCTGTGGCAGAGCCAACCCCTGCAGCATGTTCCCACTGGCAGGATGCTGCATCTCTGGCTTCTTCCCATTTTTCATTGAAATGCTCATCAGAAAAAGCTTCTTCAAGAGAAGGGTCATTTTTTCTCTCTGAACTTGAAAAAAATGAAAATGAACAATGAAAAAAAAAATGCCCTTGGTTTTCTCCATCCTTTCAGGAGAAAGTTGGGTTGTGTTTTGAGCAGCCCAAACCATTGTATGATTCTGTAATTCTTGATGGATTCAGTACAGCTGAGCATTGTCAACAGCTTTGGTACCTGACCTGTTCCCATTTTGGTGATGCTGTGTGTTACTGCAGTGTTCAGTTACTGGCAGCAGCTAAAAAACCCTCCTTCAAACTCAGTTTTAATACTGAAATGATGCAAATAAATGACATTCTGTCCTGACCCCAGCTAAATCAATTGCTGGTGGTTTCCTTGATGGCCAGGGGCTGGGGAAAGATCAAGGTGCTCATGGCAAAGAAGCGTGACCCTCCCTGGGCCTGGGAAGCCTCACTGAGGTGGCTGCAGATGCTCCAGCACCCGTCAGTGTGACAGTGGCACACCCTGGAGGGATGGAGCAGGCACGGAGAGAGGGGACATGGCCGAGCTCAGTGGTGGCCTCAGTGTAGGTCAGCAGAGAGAACAGGCAAACTTTAAACTGCTCCATAACGGAACAGTCATTTAAACAGCATCTTGCAGTCCTGGCTCCAAAACAGGATTATTGTTCCCCCAGGTCTTTGAGTGTTTCCTTATCCTTCACCATCCCCTTGCCTCCACTCTATCCTGCTCCCTTGATTATTCACTAAATGTTATGGAAGAAGCATCTGGTGACCTTTGATGACAGCAGTTACTGGGAGGCTGTGACAGAAGGGGGAAGTCTTGAGGCTGGCGGGTTTTCCAGAGGCACAAGGTGTGCTGTCAGACCTCAACGTCCACACAGTTTTCCTTCTCACACTTACAGTGCGTCCCTCTACAGCTGCCAGCCTTGAGGAAGCCCTTCTGCCAGCATCACCATTAATTGCACCATTAATTGCCCCCTCACAGCAAGTCGGTCAGTGCTTTGGTCACAGCCACCTGCTCTGGCAGGTCTGGACACTTGGCCTGTTGCTGTTTGCAAAGAGCTGAGTGTTTGTACCCGAGTTTCCAGCCCAGCTCCTTGGCAACAAGAACTCTCATCCAGCTGCAGCTCTCCAAGTCCTGCTGTCCCACTTCAGGCACCCAAACACTTTGATATTCTAGAGGCCCGGGTCTGGAGTGTTCTGGGAACTCCACATGGAGGAGGAGGAGGAGGAGGAGGTGTCTGCAGTCACTGTGCTCATTGCAGTGGAGGTGACAAGTGCCTGGCATTGAGTGTGAGCCTGCGCTGTGCAGGAGGATTTGCTTCTTGTATATTGTGGGGAAATGGAGAGAGCTCAAAGCAACAAATTGCCAGTCAGAACCAGACCCTTCACTACAAAAGAGGAGGATTATTGAGAGATTTGATTGCAGAAGCATCTGTGAAGATGCTTGAATAGCTCCATGCCTCCTCAACACAGCCCCTTCTGAGGAAATTTTTCTATAGCAGCTTCTCTCTCTCCAGCAGTTGCACAACAACCTCGTTTCAGAGCAGGGTAAGGGCAGGTCCCTCTCCTCCTCCTTCTGCAGGAGGGGAAGCCAGTCCTGCTCTGCAGATGATGCTTCTCACCACATGGGACATGACCTGTGGCTGTCTGCTGGCAGTGTTGGCCAAGGACAGTGGCACTTGCCACTGTCACATTCTGAACGGGTCCTACAGGGCTAGTGCTGCTGTGTACCATCAACCACAGGCTGCTGCAGCCCCTTTTCCTTCCCCAGCACAGGGAGCCTGCATCAGTCACCTCCATGCCTCCACTGAGCCATGGCAAGCTCCAGAAGGCAAAGTGTCCAGGTCTCCTCTAGAGAGGTATTTGCAAAAGATGGATGTGATCTGCTGGGATCATTAAAAGGAAGTGAAAAAAGGGCAGTGATACCTTCATCCCCAGGAGGAAAATCCATCTCTGGTAACTGAATGTAGCAAGGCTGTGTCAACCTCTACCTCCCGTTCCCACTGGCAATATCTTGCTGTGGAAGGTGATCCCTTCTCTTTCCTCTGAGGAAGCTGCTTTATCACCAGAAAGCTGACTCTTTAACCACCTCCACCAGGCTAATATCCCTGCCCTCTACGTCCTTTCATTTACCCAGCCCTTGAGCTGCTTTCAGGGTTGGTGTCAGACTCCCCCTGCTCAGCAAAATCTCTGTTTTACATCTCTGCCCTGTGCTTGGTGCAGGCAGCAGCTCTGTCTTGTCAGGGCTCTCTTGCTGTCACAGAACTCTGGTTTGTGCTCTCAACTGAGAGCTCTGGCTGTGGCTCTGCTGCCTCCCAGCCCATCCCAGGAGTGTTCCCAGTATCTGGAGATGACCTGGCTTTGTGCTTGGCAGCAGCCATTCTTGCTTCCCTCTCACTGGTGGGAACAGAGCTGTGTTTCCAGGCAGCTGTCACAGCTCTGTCACCACAGCCAGAGAAGTTGGAGAGAAACAAAATTGTTGAATTTCACTTGACCCTGGAATTGTGCTTCTGGGCAGTCAGTGGGGCTGAAACCACCCCTCACTGTCTGGAGCAGCCAGGGCGGTGTGGTGGAGAGCTGGTGTTCCTGCTGCCAGCGGGACTGTGCCCTCTTGGGATGCTGGTGCCATGCTGAGCAGCCAGGCTGGCCATCATCTGTCACTCACACATCCCAGCCTGGGCTTTCTCCAGCCTCACAATTCCTTTCCAGATGAGTGTGGATTTAATGACTGTTCTTCAAATTTTTAGGGAAGTACCTTGGGCTTTGCAAAGCTGAATCCAGCATGAGTGGGCAGAGTCTGAAGCAGTTGGGATACACAGCAAAGCACAACCGGGGCTCCCCACGCAAGAATCACACATCCCTGGCTTTCCCATGGCCCTTGCCATCCCACCTGCCCTCACCAACACTGGAACCCAGTTGTGAGGGGTCAAAACTGGCATTTAACAGCATGAGATTGGGCAGCAAGAAATGGTGAAAGCAGGAGCAGGAGCCCAGTGCCTTGGTGTTTGCCTCCCCTAGGCTGTGCAGCGAGTCTCACCATCCACCCAGCTGTGCTGCTGCTGCGTGTGCCCATCGTGGCTGGGAGGCCAAGTGGTGATTCTTAGACATCCCTCATCTGCAGTCAGTGGCAGCAAGTGTTTGTGGCTCAGGGTTGTTAACTGCCCTGTCCAGCTACACTGCAGGTTTATGGACATCCATTTTTCATCTCTCCTTCGCTGCTGTGGAGGAGCTGCTCAGGTGAGCATGAATTGGTCCAGCTGTTCACTGGGGAAACAGCCACCAGCCATTTCTAAGCACAACACATCCCCTTAGCTTGTGTTTTAACCGTGGTAATTCGTGGAGTTTTAATCCCTCTTCTGCTGGGGGAAGCACGCGTTGCCATCCACCCCGGCAGAGCCAGCCCACGGCAGCCTCCACCGCGGTCAGGAGTCACTCACCTTTAGCCAGGAGCCAGGCAGCTGTTGAAATCCCTTCACACTGCACGCAAATTAGGCATTGAAAACACTCATTACAGGCAACATGACACGCCTTCATTATTCCAGAATAATTGTCTGAAAAGCTCAGCTCGCAGCACAAGCTTCACTTGGTGCAGGAATGTGATAAAAAGAAAACAGGAAGTGCAATCAATGCTTGTAATCCTTTTAAATAAAAAGGTACTTGCTAGTAGCTGCCAACATCTTTAAAAAGCTGTGATTTCCCCGGAGAGAGCCCTTATCAGCTATGACTGCGTGTCATTCTGGCAGTCTGTCAATCCATCAGACTTCAGTGCCACTGACATTAAGAAGCCAGGCGTTAAGATTATCACATTTACCCGTAATGTAGCACAGATTGTGTTGACATTTGGGAAGTATTCCACCACAGGAGCTATTTGACTTCAATTCTTTCTTCCTGAAGAAAAAAATGCTTTGAAATACTCGAGGGCAGGAGCCTGCTCTGCCTGCAGCATGCCGGCATGGGAAGCAGGAGGAGAGTGAGGGTGCACAGGCGATGACCCAGGATGTATCCCAGGAATGTTGCCCTCCTGTTCTTTGGCTGCACCTGGCATGGAGCAGGCAGGTATTTGGGTTGGCTGAGGAGGGTTCCCGTGTCCTGCCCTGAGGCAGCTGTGGTTCAGTCTTCATGGGGACCCAGAGAGCAGCACCATCTGCTTGCACCCCTTCTTCCTCCTCCTGGCACTCCTCCTCCTGAGAAGGTCTCAGCTCTGTCCACAGTGGAGAGGGGGATATTCCCAGCTAGGCCATGGAAACAATGGTAAATGACCTAAAATGAACTGATTAATCTCTTTAAATAATTGTGAAGCCGTTCTCCAGAAAAAGTTAATCTACTCTAAATGGCTTTGGTGTTTTTCTTGGGCTCCAATCAATACGTGGTCGCTTGCTTTTCATGTGTAATTCACAGTAATTGCAAAAGAGCGTTTTCTGAAGAAAATGACACTCTGCAAGCAGAAAAGCAAAAAGACACAATGGCCAATTGTCTTTAAATCCCAGCACAAGGCATGCTGTCAGACATACTGGTGAGCTGGAGGTGCTTCAGCATCACAGCTCTGTGTCCTGGGTTCTTCTCTGGGAAGCTGCTGGAGGTGCTGGAGCGTGTTGTGTCCAGATGGCTTGATTTGGATTCTCATCTGCTTTCAGGTCTGGCTGCCAGGGCCCTGGCCTGTGGACCCCTAGCCCACCAGCTGCACTGAAAAGTTGGCTGCAAGATTACAAGGTTAGGCAGAGACACATCCCTTTCATGTCACTGCAGACATCGCTGGGATCAGCCGTGCTCCTTGCCAGGCTGTCCCATCCAGCCAGGACTGCACACAGCCAGCACTGCCCATGCACAGCAGCACCCAGCCATCACCCAGGGCCTCTGGGGCCTGGGATGAGTCCTGTGTGCAGAGCTGGTGCAGTCCAGTGCAGATCACACCCCCAGGTCTGTCCTGTCTCTTTCATCTCCTGCTCAAGTTTGTGCCAGCCAGGCTTGCTTCATCCGCACCAGCCTCGAGCCATGGCTGCCTGATGGTAGGACAGGCATCCCCTTCCAAAAGAGTCCGTTGCCTTTCCATCATACGCTGTAAAACCAGAGCATAATTTTCCAGGATGTCATTCTAATTCTACTGAGAAAGCTTATTACTTGTGATTTACCCATAAAAAAGGCCCGGTGACTTATGCTGGTGTGTCTGTGGGTTTGCCCATCAATCCATCACGGCGGCGGCAGGCTCTCCGCAGGGCAGGGGGAGCAGATCCAGGGCTGAGGTGAGCATGCCACTGTGATTGACACGCTGCTTTTACCGGCCGTAAAGCCTGTGACATATTCCTTTTGGCTCGCTGCGGATCCGCACTGCTGAGCTCCAGCACAAATGTCATTAAAACATGTTCTACCCATGGTACCTATAAATAATTGAGGCAGCAGGTCTGCACTGAGCTCTGTGCTGCAGCTTTCTGCTCCTCCAGCGAGGCGGCCTGGGGAGATGACCTCTCCTTCTCCCACTCACCATTTTAGACATGAAGGGGCACCTGACACTTGTCCCCACACTGATTTCTCTGCTGTGTTGGCAGGCCGTGCTCCCAGGGCTGGGGGTCTGGACTGCTCCCTGCAGAGGGGTGAGTGCAGACCATCGGGCTCCAGACCTTTGTCTTTCCTGCCTCCTGCCTGGGGCACTGCCACTTGTGGATGTGTGAGGAGAGCCTGGCACGTGGGTAGAGGAGCCCAGTGATCCCAGTGACTCAGGAGCAGTTCCTGGCTGTCAGTGCCCACCACTTCCCAATCTGTTGAAGTTTCCAGAGCTGCCCAGGGCAGCACCTGCAAGTCTCCCTGTGCCAGCACATGGCCAGCACACTTAATGCTATCTGAAATAGTTTAGTGTACTCAGATGCATTTCCAATACTGTCACTAAATGTGTGGGAAATTCACAACCCATAAGAGTGCTTGTTGTGGCCTTGGAAGCACAATCTATCCTCAAACACAGCTTTCCTCACTCACCTGGCCATGACTAGTGGCAGCATCCTGTCCCTTGTGAGTCCCACCATGGTGTACTACCTGCCACCCATTCTGTTCACCAGTCAGACCACTCCAGCCCTTCTGCAAGTCCTGGCACAAAGGGCAAGTGCAATCGTTGACTGGGGCTCCTGCAGGCCATCAGGCATGAGCTGTGGGCTGGCAGATGAGCTTGCAGGGAAGGCTTACCTGTGTGGGATACTCATGTGGGACACCCATGTGGGACATCTATGGGGGACATCAGCAGGTTGCTCTGTCCCTGTGAAGCAAGCTCACACCTTCAGCCTCAGCCCCCTACACTCCCATCACATGGTTCTGGCTCCCTTCATGCCCACTAACAGATTTTTTCTTTCCTTCCTTCTCATGACAGCCACCAGCTCCCCCGTACCAGTGGGAGTCATTAGCAGGCATCACACTGGGAATGTGCAGTGTAAATATGGAGTGCTGATATCCCACTTTGCCATGCTGGGAGCAGCAATCCCAGACTGACGCTGTTCCCC